>NC_071338.1:28453214-28762500 GCF_027744825.2 Synchiropus splendidus
AAAAAATAATCATATAAATAAACCTAGATAATTTATTAACATTCCTTTATCAGTGACTATCACCATTTAGTGTTGAACATTAATGTAAAAGAATTCCTTAAATAAATAATAAACCAAACGTTCAACACAAACCGGAAGCTGAATTGTGCTTTGGCAAAGTTAAGAGTGAAATACTGGCAGAGGCCAAGACTTCCCTTGTCTGATAAACGGTGACCACAGTTACATGCACAGAGTAGCACAGTTCAGTTAAGCCACCAAGTCAGAGTGCCGCGGGTTCTCCTGGTTGAGTGGAGAATAAACCGAGGGGTGGCACCGTGAGCTCTACTGTGTTCCGGTTCAACCGTCAATAAAGTAGCAACACAGAGCTGACACCTCACGAGGAGATGTTTTCAGACAACTACTCAAAAGACACTGTCTTGCTGAAAGGTCAACTAGTTTAACTAAACAGGTCCAGAATCTGACCAGTCTGATATGTTGCAGAGATAAATCAGATACCATCTGGCGGGGACTGGCTGGGTATCAACCCTGTTCGGACGTGCACCGTTGGGAGTTGGGCTGTCAATAGTTTCCAATTTTAAATCTCATTTAATCGCACAGCAGAGTTAACTAGCAAATTTATCACATTTTCTTTATCCGTTCTACATGTAAATTAAATGAAGATTGTGTTAACACAAGCTTTTATCTGATTTAGTCATGAGTTAACTCTACTTTAGTGTGATAACAAAAATCAAATTTTGACTCTATTGACAGCCCAAGTTGGAGTCAATGGTTCGAAAAAGATCTGGTGAATATCCATTCCTAATCGCATGAATATATTTTTTCCACAAGCCATTAATGCAGTATTGGACTCTTACTGTAGATGCATTCGCTCCAATGACTGAACTCTCTACAGTTGGTGGGAAATAAGAGCCAAAACAGAATGTGCTATCAGTCTCCCTTCTGCTTATTTGAGGCTAACTTTGCAGTAAAGCATGTCGGTTCTCCACCGATTGTGCCTCATCACACAATAAGAGAAAGTCTGGTCTTTCTTCTTCAAGCAGATACTTAGCCTCCCCACCACTCTTATCATCTGCCTTCTGTTTTTGAAAGCTTCCAGACAAACTGCACATCCAATTCAGGGGCAAAGCTCACTATTGTTACCTTTCTGGGTATTGACACACTTCAAAACAATGGATTGAAGTTCCAGTCAACCTATTCAAATCTCTTTCAGGCCACATGAACTAACTGGACAAGTCAGATTTGGCCCTCAGGCCTCGAGTTTGACACATGCATCTTGGGCAGTGACCATGAGTGAGGCCTCAGAGGTCAAACACCACCTCTCCTGACCAACACAATTTGATATATGTCACGTACCACTCACGCTGAAATGCACTGCCGCTAGTTAAACTCCTGAAACACACAGAAGTTTTCACACGCACACGCGTCCCCACACACACACATGTTGGTGGCAGATTTTACAGCATGTGTGCTCATCACCATATGCCAACTCACCTCATATTCAACAACAGACTGTCTGTGTGGTACACACCCACACACTGTGGTAGTATAAGTTCCTCCACCTGACGAAGCTTCTTATTCTATTGGTTAGAAGAGAGCGGCGGCAAGTTATCCTGACAAAGATGGCCGTTCACCAGTGCCATGACACCGTTTCTCGGATGTGACAGGACATCCGTGGCAGGTTGGAGTCGATGGAGAGAACTTGTTTTGTCTCTTTACTAATTTATACGGCACTTCCACGTCGCAGCAGAATCTGCCGTGCAGGTGTTTTTCAGTGAAAGCAGGCGGCGCCAGACGCACTGTTCTTTCAGACTCGCCGTGACACACACCAACGGACCGCAGACAGCTGTACACACACATTCAAGCAGGCAGACAGGGAGGTTTTACATTACCGTTGTGTGTTAAATTGCCTTTTTATCTATCACAACAGCTTAGATGAAGGCACTCCTCGGTCCCTCCTCAGATTTCGCCATCATTCTCTCGCGTCTTTCTTCACGCCTTTGTCTTCCACAGTCACAGCTCGCAGCATACTTTCTCAGCTCTACCCTCACTTTCCCTTTCCAAAGATTAAAAGGCACTTCAAGATTAAGTGTCTCGAGCTGACAAACTGAAAACGACATTTACATTTATAGCCGACGCTTTAAGTGGCCGACTTACACGTCCCGCTCACACACTTTACCCAGCTGTAAACATGTCGACATACGCCGGCGGAGGCAGAGCGACCAAGATAGCCGTTACAAAACCAACACTGCTTAATGGCTTTCTTTTCTCTCCTGCTTCAGTCAGGAGCCTCCTTTTAAACGGGTGCTTAGTCGAGGCTCTGTAAAACACTCTTTCCCCTTTTCTCCTCGGCTACCTCCGACCCCCTCTACACTTGAGAGAGGTCCTGTCCCGGGCCGGCGGATTTGTGGTCGACCTCTCACCCCTGCTCGCTAATTACAGCTCCATGGTGACGGTTCAAGTACCGACGAGTTTACTTTGAGTTGTAAAAAAAAGACTTTCACATTTCACTATGCAAGTCATCATTCTGACTGCATTGTATAATGTATACACAAAACAATTGTGTCATTACTTTCTGTATTTTATATTATTATATATTATTATATATACCCAATAAAAATATTTTGAACATAGAGAGAGGACTTCACACACGTCATGTGAAGTTCCGACCAGTCACAGTAACATGTTACGCGAGCTTTCATGAGTCAGTATATACAGTCAATTGTCTTTAAAAATGTCCACTCACTCCTCCACATTGCTTGTTCACCGAGGATGACTAGTGAGCGCCTTTTTCTTGAATCCCTCTGACCCATGAAAATACCACCTGCCCTTCTGTCAAGACCCTCAAAATGGCTTGCTTTGTCCTCCACACATTTTGGAGGAGGAAAAGACAATGTGGACCTGAGGCCAGGACTTCAGCCCTGATCTCTGACCTTATCTTCGCTCACATCACCTCAGAAACAGGACTAAAGCATTTCAGTAAACACTGTTGCCAACATCGGCTACTTAGTATTTACATTGAGGGAAGCGCTTGTTCTCTCAATAAACCTATGGTCTCGTTGGTGGCAGTGAAAATGGCCACAGAGATTTACTGTGATCACTTCAGACCCCTCTGATAGTAGAATGCTGGCAAGTCACACCAAGGACTACAAAGAGTTTAGACTGAAACAATTGTTTGCTTTTTACTCTCCATCCACAAAATCATAGGGGGCGATGTTGAAAATACCCTTTTACCAAACACCTTCTGTAATGGCCTCCACTGTTGTTGAACATCATGGGATGCTTTTTACCTCAGACCACTCATTCTTTAGCAGGCTTTATGTCACAGGGATATATGTGAAGTCTGGAACGCTGAGGTCCACTTGAATACCTGACCTGGTGTGGTTTACCAGGAGCAAAGATGACTGGTGCCTAGTTGACAAACTGTCAGAGACGTGTGGTGAGGAGAGTGAACAGAAACCAATCCACCACAACAAGGTTTCAGAGATATACATTCAGACTTGATCTTGTCTGGGTCGAGCCACGCTCTCTTTCAAAATCACAAAATATCAAATTCCAATATTCCAAATCCAAAATGCACCATTAATGTAAACCATAACTTGTTTCATTTCTCTGTTGTCTGCATCCGTTGTAAATATTTCATCACATTGTGAATAAAAACATTTCAGTTCTTGATGGCAGCACGGTGTCTCAAAAACGCATTTCACATGTAGTAGTTTCAAAATTTGGTCGTCAATCGATGTAAACAATGCATTTCTGAATATCCCAGACAGCTGAACCCTTTTGTGTTCAGTATTCGGGTGAGTGTCTTGGACTTGGTTCAGCCCCTCCTCAGCCTGGGTCTTGACTGCGTGTCAGCTGAGTTAGTCTCAACTACCACACTATGCTGTGCAAGGAGGACGAGTCACACACCTGATCTGAGGTGGTCGAAAACCAATGCCACTCAAAGGGTCAAGGTGAACTAGACAACACAATTCAAGAGTGAATTTTAAAAAGTCAAGACCTTAAAATGCTCACGAAAAGTAGAGATAATACTTTTCTGTTTCCTGTTCACGAGCCGTGAGACTTTGGCCAGATGGGCTTGGGTTACAACATGACTGGCTTCTCTCAAGTGGAATGGTTAACGCCAACCTGGGAGTGAAGCGGTGATGCCGAGACGTTTGTCAAAAAGTGACAGGAATGTTGGTGTCTCTGGAATCAGCGCTGTCTTCCTCCATATCTTTATGGCTACTCTTCTTCCCCCGATACACACCCACCCTCACGATCAAACACACACACACACACACACACACACGCAGGCTTGTTAATCTGGGAATTCTGTGCACTCCTGTGTGCAGCAGGCGCTGCTTCCATTATGCATGCCCCACACACCGTCTCTTTACATGGGTCAGTGCCACGAGCGCACACACATGCACACACGCATAAAAATGCAAACACAAAGACGCCTGCAGACACCCGAGCTGCTTCGAGTGCTAGAGCCTTGTCTCAGAGGCGCGCAGGCAGAAACGCACAGACACCTTCGTGTGCTGTTCCCCTCGCGCTTCCTTCCCCGCTCCCTCAGACACCAGTGTTCATCACGAGGGTGAGCAGCTTCAAATCAGGCTGGATGGTAAATAATTGCTCAATGATTCATCCATAAAGGCAGCAGTGTGAGCAGAGGAAGGACAACGCAGTGGGAGAGCCAGCGTTGCCCACAGCACCCGTTTCTCTATTACATTTACTCCGCCCATCTTCGCTTTTTATCCTTTGCTCTTACTGCGTCTAATAACCAGGTATATCGCTCCCAGCCTGCCGCTCTTTTATCTACGCAGGAGCATATCTTCCTCTTCCCGGCCGATATCCCGTCTTTCCTATTTTTTGTCCGTCTTATCTCCGCAAATCCATGTTGTGCTGCAGTTCTCTCATGTGCCTGACTTCACATCTCGGCCTTCCCCTCTTCTCTGTTTGACATCACCTCTCGCTCTCGGCACCACTGAATGTCCTCTTTCTCCTTCTCCATTGTGCTGACAGCAGAGGCAAAGGAGCGGGTCCACGGGTGTGTGATTCTCCTGCTTCTGATGCTGCTCTGACCCTCTAATCTGGGTGAGGAGAAACAGAAGAGGACTTGTTCTGCCCAGCAGGGTCAGGGGCCGTGTAGAGTCAGCCATTACCCTCTTACAACAAGACACATACACACAATTCCAGGGCTTCACGCCCAGTGACGCATCTGCGTCTTCACACTCTACCTAGCACTGTTGCTATGCTTCAAACTCACAAGTCCATACGCTGTTTCAGGAAATGCATCCATCACTTCGCTGAGTCCAACCAATCTGGGTGAGTCAGAAGAACCCTAGCAAGTCTGAATCTGTGAAGACAAAATATAAGACATGACTCCTAACTCCTATCCGCCATCTTTTATTGACCGCATCTGCACACTCGCACACTTTTTTTTCTACCCATGTGGGGACACGGTGAGGTTTCTCATTGCTATAACCCTTTCCCCGGCCTCTCACCCTAAACCCATGGCTCACCTTAACCAGCAAACTTACACCCGGTGGTTTTAATAACCCAGTCATTTTGAAGTCTTCATCCTCAAATTGAGGCACAACCTCGTGCGGTCCAGCCAAATGTCCCCACAATGTCATATAGTCCTCAGAAGGATAGCGTTTTGTCAGGAATTGCTCCCCACAAAGTAGGATAAACAAGCCCACGCACACACACACACACACCGTCCCCGTAGAAAACATGTCTGCTGGCGTTGACATGGTTGTCTTAGCGAGCAGAGGAGGAAGCTTGAGCAAATAGCACCTATTATGACTCACCCACTTGTACAGAGATCATCCAGAGGATATGTGCACACATCTTGAGAGGAATCCAAAGCAGCAAGTGGTTTTCTGCTCCATAAACAACTTCAGCTCCACAACAAAATGCTTCCTTTTCTCAAACAGTGAACCCCATTCTAAGGGATTCTGGATTTGTGGATCGGTCTGGTGCTGGAGCTGACCCATGGTCTGTCTCACCCAGCCAGTTAATCTGTCTATCTCTTAGCAAAATAATAATAATCACTAGGGGTGGGATTCAATTAAAAAATTATTCCATTTTATTTAAAAAATTGTGGCACTAGGAGATACATACCCAGCTGTGTTCAGTGAAATTGAAAACCTTGTGAAAAACAGTGATCAAATCACTGAGATCGTCGAGACTCTGACACTGAAACTGATGACAAAGACACTAGTCTAATAGAAACCAGGCCTTTACTGCCTTAACTGTCACTAATAATAAGTTTATTCTCACAAATGCGTCTCCTCTGATTTATGTTCCAAGTTGTGGATCGACGCCAATGAACTTCAATAAAAAATTAAAAAAAAAAACAGAGCTAGTAATTGAAATCAGAGTTGGAAACGGTGGCTGATAGAGGATGTTATGAAAACAGAATGCATTCCATTGAGTGTGTCGGACAATGTTCATGTGGCGGGGACATAACTGTTTTTAAACAAGCTGTTGAAGAACTTCAGAGCCAGTCAGGCGTCTCTATCTACTCTATCCCAGCATGCACTGGGAGCCAGGCGGGCGCAGTGGGTCAGAAGCAACTGCATCTCCAGATATGGACGACAGTGTCGGTGCTGATGGCTGGACACCGCGACTGTGGCCTGGTAGTTACCTTGACCCCGAGGCTTTGGGCAACTCTCCTTTTGCAGCAAGCAAACTGCTGTCGACTCATGGAACGTCTTCCTTTGAAGTCATGAGCTCCTTGGCAGAGCTTTTCCAGCTACAGCAGATCAAAGTAAACACACTACTAACACAGGCGGTGCAATTAATACCCACAATGCACTGCAGCCGTTGAATTGATCATCACATCCACCTGTTTCAGAAAATTCTGTTTTACACTGAAGTAATTCACCACTGATTTTAGTTATTAAATATTTTCAGAGAATGTGGCTTAGAGCAGTGATTCTTCACCATAGGGCCAGGACTGCGAGCGCCCCCTTGAGGGCCACTAAAAGTCTTTTTTGTTTTACACCTCTGGGCCGCGAGACGCTCAGTTCTCATACATTAGCCACGTATGGTGGCAGTAGTGAGTCACTGAATTGACTTGACAACTGCAAATCTGTGAGAGTTAACAACTATAGAGAAGTTCTTGACAAGAAAAAATGATACAGAAAGTGATGGTGCCGTCAACAGTAAAAACTGTTCACCTGTTGAAGCAGTTGTGAAGATTAATTTACACTTTACTTATATCTCCTTTGGAGTTGAAATAAAATATATTATTTTTATTTTATGATATTTAGACATGGTTTTATTATATTTATTTTATTCAGAATTTTGTTCAGTTTTTCAAAACAACAGTTTTTCAACAGTTTGTATCAAGTGTATTTTTTTTCTTTTTTTCTTTCATAAATTTGACGCATATCACCTGGTTCTGCTGCTGGTTGGACTTCTCAATGACTTTTCAATTTCGGTTTGTTTATATGTAAGTAGATTAAATATGGTTGTTGATCACTTTCCATATCAAGAGTAGTGAATCAGCTCTATTGAATGCGCCCTGCTTTAGAGTATATTTGAGCACTATAGCGTCCCAGAGAGTGTTATCTAGCAGGGCTGCAGCCTGCCGTTGATGCGGCCGTGTTTTTGTTTCGCAGCCGTTCGCCCTCACGACTGAACTGGAAGAGTAAACTCTGGACTCAAAATGGCTGAATTTCACTCAGTCCCCGACACTCTGTGCTGCAGACCAGACAATTAGGCTGATACGGCTTGTTGGGTTTCGGGGTTAATGATTATGGCCAAAAACGATGGCTATTAAGCCTACGAGACTTAAAACCAATTAAGCACAGTGCGGCGTCCTGATGAGAGCCAGTGATTCACTCCGTGGTGCGCTGGCAGCACTCCGGTGTTCTTAAAACTCCTCTCTCCGTTATCTGGCTCCTGTCTCCAGCTGTACAGTCATCCGCCCCCCCTCCCGCCCCCCTCCGCCAAATGCCCATCCCTCAAAAAAAAAAAAAAAAATTCCCTCCCCACTCATGTGACAGCCTTGCGCTATTCCCAAAAGATGGAAAGAAAGGCCAGCTTAACATTGTAGCAGCTTGGCAACCAGGCACCGACGAGGGGGGCGTGAGGGGGCTGTGCAAAAATAAAAAAGCTCTGTGTTTTCCCTGGAGCCTCTTCTTCCCTCCATCCCTGACCCCCGTCCCACTCGCCTCTCTCTGTCTCTCTGATTCTCTCCTCTAAGCTGGCTGATGGCGATGGGGTCGGGGACCCTGACTGAGTGGAACTCATTACAGACTCCCTTCATTTCCATTCTGAGTGGGGCATGTAGAGAGAGCGCACACCGGGGCATTGAGGTGCACTCACACTGGGAACAGGGCGAACACATTGAGCAAGACACCACTTATGAAGAGTGACAGCCAACAGAAACAGCCTTTAATACCCCCACAGAGGAGTAAGAGGCAAGGGGGAAGGGAGGAGAAGCCGGCGCACGCATCAATGAAGGGAGATGGCGAGAGGAGAGAAGTGAACGGAAATAGCAGGACAAGGCATAAAGCAAGGCGAGCTGACACAACAAGAAGGCTTATTTAATAAACATGAGCTCCGCCGATGGAGTTCTACAACTGCGGCTTATGCAGATGAGAGCAGACCTTAATGACTAATGGAGTGGAGGGAGGAAAGAAAAGCGAGGAGCGCCAGATTAAACAGAGGATAGAAGGCCATGGCAACGGTGGCGCGTTTAAGGACCTGTGATGGAGTGTAAATGGGAGTTTCTCTGCATGTGAGGACGTTGTTTAACTCAGAACGGGAGGGGCCATGCAAATCTTGTCCGGCTATGCAGAAGGTGCTTCACCACAATGGCAAAACAGCGAATTAGCTGGCTTTTTGAGCTTAGGTTTCGCTGGATGATTGTGTCCAAATGGGTCTTAAATGAGGAACCGTGCCAAGACTTGGTTCATTATCTGGGCCAGAGCATCATTATAATTGGTCCTACTTCACTGATCTATCCATTCATTCGCACAGCGTGACCCACTTCACATGTGTTTTAAACATGAGAAATGAATAACTGATCTTATACACAAACATTCGACTTACAACCTGCTCGACTTGCCTCCACACGTACTTACAACCACAGCCAGCCAATGCTGCACGTAGCAGACTGGCATCCAGTACGACAGTTACGGCAGCACAGTATCCCAGCATCTCACTCTCACACAGCCATCTACCACTATAGTAGCACCTATAACCCTTGCCTCGGCTATTTTGAATGGCATTCGATTTACATCCAAGCGGACTTACGACCGCTTAGAACCAAACCCGGTCCTAAGTCGGATGTTACTTGTTTATATATATATATATATATATATATATATATATATATAAACATTCCATGATTCCCGCTCCAGCAAGTCTAAAAGTAGCTTGTGAAGAGAACAAGAGATATACAGAGTTTAGATTGGAGCAATATGGATATTGATTTAAATATATTTTTTCATTCCTTTTTACAAAGAACAATCTTGCGCACACAGACAACAATGATATACATTGGTTAATACATTAAAATACCAGATCTTTACGATGAAATCTCTCTCATAAAGTTGAATAGGCCATTTAGGATCATTGGCAACAGGTGCATTTATACGGTTATATTGTTTATTTTGCATCAGTTTGACAATAGCACAATAAGTCACGATGGTGGCTATATTCAAGTTTTTATATCACCTGATTTAAACTAAAGCTCTTTTCATGTCTTGAAAATATTTGGATAAGACTTTTAATGTTATAAGAATTTCAAGTCCATAGTGAAAAACCTCCCTGAACCAAAGCAAACAGATGCTTTTGTTTGCTTTTGTTCAGGGATTCCTCCATGTTTGTTGTTGTTGTTATCATCCTAGCTGCCACGTGTCTCGTGCTTCAGTGTGTAAATTAAATTAAATTAAATTAAATTAAATTAAATTAAATTAAACAATTATTATTGTTTATTACTGTTATTGTTGTAATTAATTAATGATATTGTAATGAACTTGTAAAAGTCCCACCATGACTAATGATATTACCTTCATGTATAACCAAGGATTTAACATCCTAATCTCAGGATATTTAACCCTGGAAAGTGTGTAAGTGGGACTGTGAGGACTGGCTGATAAATCAATGTCTATTGAAAGTGAATTATTGGACACCAAGTTCTGTGTTGGCACCCGCGCACGTCACCCATGTGACTCGCACCATTGTCACACACGTCAGTAAAAACGGTGGTAAAACTGTCAACAACTGAGGTATTACTTTGCCCCATTAATGTGTTTATATTGCTGAAACATTTTCTTGGCCACAAACTAAAACCAGGATCGACACAGAATATGGAGCAAAATGGTGCGTCGGGACTGGAGCCAGCGAAAGCTGATGCTTGTTTAACACTCCATCAGCAACGAATCAACAAACACGGAGCTAATTCGCATCAATTACAGAGAATCATTTGTGCTTCACTGAGTTGCACTTCAGATAAGCCAGCGCGAGCTTAAAGCAGGGAGGGGCTTATGAGGCACGCTCTTAACAGGAGAAGGTCTGAGCAGGAGACGGGTACGGGCTTTGGTGAGAAGAAAGCTTTTTACCTGGAACAGAAGATTACGGGACAACTCCCCGTGGCAGCTCGGCGCTGCGCAGGTCTGAGAGGGCCGGGCCTCAAATCACTTTAGGAAACAGTCACAGCTCTTAGAGACCACTTCTGTCACCGTCTCCTCTGCTTCAAATATGTCTAGAATATTCTCCATCACAGACACAAACTCTTCATAACCTCAAACGATTATTCTGAAGTTCCTTCGCTTCGCCTTTTCTCTGCATGTTACTGACAACTCCGCTGAGAAAACAATCCCTTGAGCATCCACTCCTGCACCCGCCAGTCGTCTTCACCCCTCCTGCACTCTCTTCTTCACCTCCCTCACACCTGAACTCACCTTTCCTCCAGCCATCCGCACTCTATTTCCACATGCAGCTTCTTACACTCCTCTAAAATTCCCAAATATTTTACTCAAAATTGCACTTCCTTTTCTTGCACTCTTGTGATTCCACACTTGGTTGGAGAGACAGCCTGTCACCAGGTTATTACAACTGGTGAATCATTGTGAAACAGTTAACAACATTATTTCTGTGTTTTTACTTTACTCTAATGAGAAATGAGTTTGACTAGTGAGCGGGAAAAGGCTCGGATATCGGTGCCATTGTCCTCCCTGACGTATCGGGGGAACACGACGCTAACATTAGGATCAAAAACAAGGAGAGAGCAGAGTGGGTGTTCGCCAAATGGAACACTCCTGCTCTAAAGTGGGACATTCTCTTGGCAGCATGTGGCAGTGTGTCTTTGTGTGTGAGCCTGTGACTGTGAGTGTGGTTTTTAATACCTGTTTCACCAAATGTTTTCATTATACCGTGAGAGTGGTGGGATTTTAATTTTTGAAGGGGTCTATTTGCGTTGTTAAACTCCTGCCTGTGAGGGTCTCAGCGGTGGTAATGGGTCACCAGCGCAGGTGGGGTCCAGCCTCCAGAGCAGCCCTGACCGATGAGTCCACAGACGGGATCACCGGTTCCCGGGAAAGGGCCGGACAAATGTTCCTTCCAATGGACTGCATGCTGACTTTTGCCCGCCTCACTTTTTCATCCTCACCAGGGAAGTGGACGCCTTCAGAGGCTGCGGTTCTCAGTCTCCACACTGCTGCAGGAGAGCCGCTGGAAGATCACACCGCTTCTGCCGTTTCAGGCAGCGGCTGCTTAGCAAACTACTGAGCTTGCTGATCACGCGCGTCACAGCTAATAGATGCCTCTTTATCTGCCCATGACCACAAGGCCGGCTCACTGCTTTCTTTCATTTCCACGTGGTTTAGAAGCAGGAATGCTCGCAAGCATTTGCAGACACTCCAGTGACCTGAGATGACATGGCAACAGGGATCACGGCTGCTGCTGCTAAAAAGGTGCGAGGGAAAAGGTCGGATGGGAGGTGATCCATCCGCTATCAAACACCTCGCCATTGAATTTGCAAAACAGAAGAGATGCAGATATGACACGTCTTCTCAACAGTGGCTGGATATTTTGGATGCATTGAAATATTCATATCACCACTTGAGATCCCCAGAACGCACACATGTATACAGCAACCAAAAAGATGGATGCAGAAGCCTGTTTCATTTGCGAGCAGCTCGATTTAGGCTCTTCATATTAATAAGCACAGCCTGTGCTCAGCCAAAAGTGACTGGGAGACACTGAGATGGGATTGAAAACCGTCGTCTATGAGGACGGAGAGGTTGTGTCGGGGCTAGAGCTTTCCGACACCTCGCTTGGCAACAAGACGCCCTCGCAGGAAGCGGAGCAACAATAGCCTAAAGCGTCAACCCTGCTGGGGTGTGGAGTATAAAATGATGTTTGAAAACGCACAAAGACACAGGAGAGCTCGCATGCACATAAACAATCAGTCCACCGGCGCATACGTCGACGCACACATCCGTGCACGGCTGAAAACTCCTCCTGCCAGCCCTGCACCATCTGTCTCTCTGTCTGTGCTTCACAGCCGTGCCCAAACCCGGGCCCCAGCAGAGTTGCTGTGAAATTAGCTGCTTTTGTGGGGCTTTGTCTGACTGTGCGTGCGCTCGCTGTGCCGGCGCTCAGTTCCGATGCGTTTTTAAGATTCAGTCAAGGAGCGAGCGGAGTGGACAGGAAGCGCTTCAGACACGTCAGCGAGCAAATCCAGTCTGATCGTGAGGCCGTTTCCTTTGACCTCCGAACCACTCGAGTGACCTCAGACTTACACGCTGCAACAACACGAGCGAAGGAATGCGACTGTGTCTGTGTATTTACATTCTATTGTCCGTCTCTGGAAACCTATCTGGCCCCGCTCAGACATCCTGCTGCCAGGTTGCTCTTTTTTAGCACTCAGAACTCCGACCCCTGTGGCCCTTGACCCGACCTTGTAACCTCAGGCTTTTGAGGGGTCTGCTCTCCTCCCCTCCGCCGACTAATACGTGATAAATCACGTCTGTCCTGACACACACACACACACTCACACACCCATTATGTTAGCGCTACATCATCACGCACACCCCTCTCATTAATGAGCCCTGAGGTCAGAGGTCGGTGACATTTCCCTCTCGGTCTTGGCAGAATAGCATTAGTCAGCCCACACACGCACTCAAACACAACACACAGGATCAAAATCGGCAAATGAAACGGCAACAGAAGACACGGCAAGGTGCTGCGTTTCCCAAAGGGGACGTGCAAGAAGCGATAGCTCTTCTACATTTGTGAGGTGTGGGGTCGGCTCGGGCCAGTCTGGGCGGCTGCTAGTCAGACAAATCGAGAATGGCGCAGCCTTGTGACACACAATCATGTGTCACTGCAAAGTCTTGGCTCCGAGACCAACCGCCTGATGAACAGACAGCTTTACAGTGCAAAGCTCAAACGAAACGCCTCTCCTCACGCAGCAATTGCTCTTTCATACAGACTCGACGGCCCACTAAGGTAAGTGTTTACACACACACACACAACCTCAACACACACCAACACATTCGCCTGCGTGTGAATCTTGTTTGACTCTCCCTCAACAGAGAGGCTCGGTTGTAATGTGTTGTCAACCTAACAGACTTTGAATTAATAGACCCAGAAATAAGGAGCGCAGAACTCTGGACAACAGCCGGTGGCGATGCTTTGCACCATCTGCTGGCTACATGAGGAATTGCACGCCGCTTCACACTGGGAGGTCTGCAGCCTCAGCAATTACTGAGGAAATTGAACAGTCTAAACTGGTTGGCTTGGTTGACCTTAAAGAGCAAAGTAGGTCAATGAGCGGTTCAGGCCGAGGTTGGTTTAGTGGACAGCATTTCCGTTCTCCACCGCTCTACTGTAGACTGTCGATGTCTCAGAGAGCGGTGCCCCATTCCAGTCCCTCTGATGGTTGACCTTTAACCCCCACCGTCACCTCTGGACTCGGCAACAATTGTCCCTTTGATTGACCAGGGTCCCCCAGCACCCTTAAAGGGCAGCGTGCTTGTGTGTGGCTGCGGCACAGCAGTCACAGCAGTCTGATCCTGAGCCGAGCTAACAGGATTAGAGAAGCCAGCGCTAAAGAGGGGCGGACTCCCCCCACATCGCCGTCTCTAGGGGATCACAATTGACATTCAGCTTCGGCAGATGCTGATGCTCCCTTACAGAGCTGCAGAGAACCGAGTGATTAGGAGGCTTGTTGGGTAACAGCAAGTCGGTTCGATCTGCACATGAGACCGTGGCCATCAATGGAATGGAAAACATGTTTTCAGCGGGATGTTTTCGTTTTCTGGCGGCACAGTGGCGCAACGGTTAGCACTGCTGCCTCTCTACATAAGGCTCAAGAATCCACCTCTGGACCTCTCTGGGTGGAGTTTGCCAGTTCTCCTTGTGTGCATGTGGGTTTTCTCCGGGTACTCCGGTTTCCTCCCACAGCCCAAAAACATTTAGGCATTAGGTTAAATGGGCATGTTACAATTGCCCCTAGTCATTTAAAAAAGAAGAACAAATACATCAATAACCAATCTTTGAAGACATATAATAAATATTTAAGTTCCAAAAATTTATAATGCAACTCACAACAGGTGTTAAACCCAACCCAACAAGAGCCTGAAATACCAATACTTTAAATCCAATACAATTCAATCTTCATCACTCAGTAGGTGTTCTCCCAAGCACCGATATTGATGTCACCGATTATCCAGAAAATTCAAAAAACACGCACAGGAAAGGGGAACTGACCAAAGTGAAAAGCCATAAATTAACGTAGAACCCAATAGTATCGCCTAATAACATTAAAGAAATGGTTGGACAAAGTGAAACACTGGACTGAGCTCAGCGTGAATCCATCCAGAATATTATGCATCAATATAATAAAAAAGCATCCAGATTTATAACGTTTTAAACTTGAGGGATTTCTGAATTCAGCTCTTCTGTCCGGCAAATTGACAGTAAAATGAATACACTTGACCGGTCCAGTTAGCATGTGCCGCTAATGACGCAGAGGCTTAATTCATTTAAGAGTCATGTAATCCAATCTGTGTGATCTGGCGACTGACATCATACTGTGTACGGTTGGTGTGTGCGACTATGGAGATGAATGACACGGTGAGGTTCGACGGAAAACGACATTTAAAAAGGATGAAGCGGTTGGTTTCGCTGGCGTGTGTGAAAGCGCATGCATGCGTTCACGATGGCACATCTGGCGACTCGGCGGTGACCGCTCTCCCTCCAGTATCCTCACTCCGCCGTTACAACAAGAGTGTGTGTCAATTACGCTGTGTTTAAACATGAGAGGCTGGTGAGAGAAGCGGGGGCTGCGAGAGGGGATCAAACAACCACAGATTCACAAACAATGTCAAGTGCCACACACGCACACACACATAAAGCAGCCGACTGAGAAAGAGTGACACAAACACTCCCCTCCTCGCTGCTCTGATTAATAAAGGTCAATTAGCAATTAGAATTTCCATATTTAATCAGTCCCCCGTGGTGTCGCTCTGTGGCCCGAGCTTTCACTACCAGCCCTCCCTTCTTTCTCTTCACACTCCATCTCCTACGTCAGAGCTAAGAAGCCTCCTCTTGACGCCCCTCCCTGCTGACATCACTCCCTCTCCATCCTTATCCGTGCTGTGAACAAAGGCAACCTAGGGGGCGCCGTGAGTACGCGCACGTGGACGTGTACGGACGCACGGGGGACGGGGGGATTGGATGAAGCTGTCAGTGCACCGCACTACAGTTCCACGGCCGCAGGGGCTTTGGCATCGCGGCCTCATGTGAAACGCTCATCTGGGTTTACTGTGTGATGCGTCGCTGCCGTTTCAACATCTGTCTTCCCTCACTGAGGTCTGATGAGGACAACGACAGTTCATTGAGAAGCCAAAGCACATGTGGACGTCAGGACAGCTGAGGGATGCCAGCTCACTGTGTTGCCTATGCCGAGAAACCAAACCAACATACCAAACTTTCCTTTCCCTTTGCCACACTATTCTTTTCTTGGTACATAGTGATAGTACATAGGTACTTCTCTACTATCAAAAACATCATGTGTGCATGCGCCATGCACACAGCAAAACAGCGCCGGCTACATGTCTGACATATGGTCTCCATTTTATAATCAGAGGAAACAGCTCAGTCTTGACAGTACGCTTTATTGAAGCTGAACGGACAGGAAAAGGCCTGTTTCCATGTGGATGTAGCCTTAAACCAAGACTGTCAGTTGGAATGGGGTGGAATGTCCGGCCCGGGCTGGGAATGATATTCTTCCTCAAGTGTGACAGTTCAGGTGCCTCCGTCTTGTTAGTGAAACCCGTGGTCACGTCCATGGCGTAATGTATTGACGTGAGGGAAAGTGGACTTTTGTGTCCTATGATGACGCCGGAGGCAGCCTTCAGCTTTGCGTGTTGACGCATTAGGCTTTCAATTGAAGCAGATGCTCTGCATTCTGCAGCATATGCTGATGCGGTAGGTAGTGTGTCACGTAAAAAAAAAAGAAAGTACGACTTTGTGATCTGTGGTGAGAGCAGGGAGCAAGTGGAAGATAAGCTAGAGAGGTGGAGGTTTGCCTTCGAAAGGAGAGGAATGAAGGTTAGCCGCAGTAAGAGGGAATACATGTGTGTGAATAAGAGGGAGCCAAGTGGACAGGTGAAGTTACAGGATGCAGAGATAAAGAAGGTGGGGGGTTTGAAGTACTGAGGCTCAACTGTCCAGGGCAATGGAGAGTGTGAGAAAGAGGTGAAGAAGCGGGTGCAGGCAGGATGGAATCATTGGAGAAAAGTGTCAGGTGTGATGTGTGACAAAAGGGTGTCGGCAAGGATGAAAGGGAAAGTGTCCAAAAGGGTGGTGAGGCCAGCAATGTTGTATGGTTTGGAAACAGTGGCACTGAGGAGAAAACAGGAGGCAGAGCTGGAGGTAGCAGAGATGAAGATGCTGAGCTTCTCTCTGGGAGTGAGCAGGATGATGATAGGATCAGAGGGACAGCACGTGTGCTCAGGTGTTTAGGAGACCAAGTCAGAGAGGCTAGATGGAGATGGTTTGGACATGGACAGAGGAGAGAGAGCCAGTACATTGGTAGATGAAGATGTTGAGGTTGGAACTGCCAGGCAGAAGGTGGAGAGGAAGGCCAAAGAGGAGATTGATGGAGTTGGTGAAGAGGAAGCAGAGGACAGGGTGAGATGGAGGAAGATGATCCGCTGTGGCCACCTCTGAAGGGAGAAGCTGAAAGAGAAAGAAGAAGAAAAAGAAGAAGGAGGAGAAGGAGAAAGAGAAGAAGAAAAACAAGAAGGAGGAGATGGAGAAAGAGAAGAAGTAGAAGAAGAAGAAGAAAAAGTAGAACAAGAAGAAGAAGGGTGAGAAGGAGAAGGAGTTTGGAACTGCCAGGCAGAAGGTGGAGAGGAAGTCCAAAGAGGAGATTGATGGAGGTGGTGAAGGAGGACATGAGGTTTGTAGGTTTGAGAGAAGAGGAAGCAGAGGACAGGGTGAGATGGAGGAAGATGATCCGCTGTGGCCACCTCTGAAGGGAGAAGCTGAAAGAGAAATAAGAGGAAGAAAAAGAAGAAGAAGACGACGAAGAAGAAGACTCAGCAGCTCCTCCAGTGGCCGTGGAAAGACAAAGTCTTCCTTTCAGCAGCACCATCAGTCATTCTTTCATTCAGATGATCTTCTGCGATACTAATGAAGGATTCAGAAGTCTTTGTAAACACGAGGCAGTTCTCAACATCAGTTCCCTGCTTATGGATTAGCCATCAATAATGAAAACATCCCTCCACCAGCCTGTTCACAATCATGAGATATTGATTATGACAGCGCCGTATCCATATCAAGACCCTCCACCTTTCTTCTGTGGCAGCTTCGCCTGTCACGCCGCCGTCACTCTTCAAAGACGAAATCATATGGAGCTGTTTTCCTTTTCAAGTGAAAACAGAGCGGAGAGAGCTTCACTGAAAGCCTGGGGGGAGCTCAATTAAGTCTCTCCTGTTCTTTACCTGACAATCTGATAACTTCAAGAGAGGGAGAAAAAAAATGACAAAGCCTCCTTCCCAACACATCCCCCACGCTCGAACACACCGGCACCCTCCCCTGACAATTCCCTCCCAGCAGGATCTGCTCATTCTTTATTCATTTTTTTATATATCACCTCTTACCGGTCTGCGGCTCGGCACGCAGAAATCGCTGCACTTAACCCATTATGCGAGGTAACGTGCCCCAGAACAGTCGCTCCCTCCCCGGGATAAATTATTAACTTCCTTCACGATTTATCACCGAGCCCCATCCAGCAAAACAGGAGAACCGTTGCTCATATCCATGGCAACAGGGGCCCATCCGTGCAGCGGCTCCTTCTCTCCTCCTTGCAGGAGTGTCGAAGGTGTTCCTTATAATAAGAACCAGATCATATCCTTCTGCTGCCACCTCCTCCTGAAGCTCCTCCAGCGCCAACCAGCCGCCTCAAGTCTAAGATGGCAGCAGCGAGGCTAATGAGATCATCACTGCTCCTCTCGCGTCTCTATGGAGATGAATCATACAGTCAGGGTGACAGTGGAAGCTGCGGTGCCGCGGCGTAACCTGATCAGAATGTTTGAACCTCCGTCAGAGCGGCGGCGTAACCTAATAAAACACCCACATGAACCTGCAGTGACCTGCATCATCCCAGCGCTCGGGCGGCGCTGATCAGACCTGGTTAAACACAGCGGGTCACGTCTCAGGATGAGAGCAGGGGTCCGTGCGTGAGTGTGTGAGCGAGTGAGGCAGTGGCCCTCACAGGTGTCCTAATTCATGAGCCATTGCCGCTCATGAATAATTAAACAGCAGATGCAAATGTGCTCCTTTGATCATTTACATTCACGTCTAAAAGCATTAATTAATCAAACAAACCTTTTCTACGTCCCCACAGGGATAAGAACACACACGTAGACACACACGCACACACTGAAGTAAAGGCAAACAAGTATGCGTAAAATCACACCGGCAAACATGTTTGCTCATGGCACCGGTTTGAAAACCTCCAAAACGGTTGCAAAGGCTCGACCTTGGATCACGCGCACGCTGAAGGTGACTGAGCCACAGTCCTCTGTCTCATCGAATGACCGGGAACTTTGCATTGATTCGAGACTTCCTGTCTTCACAAGGACAGAATGTTGCCTTGTTGTTTTGAAGATATAGAACTAGTTCTTGATGCCACTCACTTGAACAAATGGAGAGTTGTTGAGAAGATGGAGTGTAATTCAGACGAGAGGGAAACTAAAGAGCAATGTATGAATGATTTAAATATTTTCTGTACCTAAATCTATTTGCTCTTAGTGTGAAGCTATTGCTATGTTTTCTTTTTTTTGGGGCCTTTTCTCCAATGCCACATAAGCAGTATATAATGAACAGGACGCCTTTTCCTCCACGACACAGCAAGCAAACGGTCAAAAATAGATGACGTGCTGTAGCGCAACACTCCATGACTGAAAACACAAAAGGTTAATGATGAATATTTAAAAATGATTAAAAAAATGTTCTTTTAGAATAAATAAATACAGTGAAGGATTCTTTGGCACGATATTGTGTTCATTCTGTTCTTGAATCTGCATTTTCTTGCACATTGTTTATCTTTTGTATCGCTTTTAGCACTTTATATATATTTTTTTTCATTTTATAGTTATTTTATTTTAGGCATTTATTTTATAGATATTTATTTGATTTCCTGTTATAGTTATATGTTGTGTACAGAGCATGTTACGAACAGAATTTCCTTCAGGATTAAGTTTTCTTATTCCGATTATAAATGGACCATTTTGCTTAATGCAACTACTATGATGCGTCCCCTATTGGCCAGTTCGAATGCAACAATATCGGTCACTACGAACATAACACTCAGACCGTCTCCTTCACGAGACACACGCGACCTGATTCCGGTCTGCTGTACAAGGTTCTTCGGATCGGCTTTGGTTTTGCGATGTCTTCACTAACATCGTTTTTTTCTCATTTCCAGTCAGTGTTTGATAAACAAGAAGTCCTTAAATAGTAACTTGCAAATATGGCCGTTGATCATTTTGATCATGAACATTCAGGTAAAGGCACAGTTTTGATACTTACGTGGAACAATAAAATTATTGCTGAATCATCATGTTTCACCAAAATGACATTGTCGAGTTTTTAGAGGGGTGTGACAGCACAAACGCCACAACCCTCCCTTGCCAGTTTATATTAAATCTAACGGAAAATAAATGCATCCACAGTAAATATTCACATTTCTGACATATTAAAATACTTGTTAGGAATGTTGTAACAATATTAAGCAGTTTTTTTATACATGTTTTCCCCAATTTTTATTTGTTGTTTCTCTCACAGACCTAAACCTCATCTTCCTTTGTTTCATGCATTGTTTCCCTAACCTTCCTCCGGCTGCCTTCGTCCCTTCAAGCGTTTGTTTTCATGCATACTAACAGCCCGGTCCCATAGAACCCCAAACTCTCAAACACAGCCAAACTCAGTCCTCGCCAGTTCCACTCTCCTCCTGTCTCATCCTTCTGTCATCAATTCCTGCTCAGTAACGGACCTCAGCGTGTTTGACTGCGGGAGCATATCAATATCACTGACATGCAGGAAAAGCAGGGTGCTCAACCCCCCCCCCACAAGCTTCTTTTAGGACACCTCGTAAAAGCTAAATGATAGTTGAAGGGAAAGAGAGGCGTAAAGGAAGGCTGGGAAACAGAGACGGAGGGAGGAAAAGTGAGAGCAGGTAGTTAACGTGATGGCAGAGGGTCATAAATAACCCAGACACAGATCTACAGCTTGAACGTTTGCCTGTGAGGTAATGCTGACTGTTGAGAGACCACGGTTTGTTCAGTTCCAGCGTTTGTTTTCGCATCTGATGATTTACATCTGCGGGGCCAAAAACTGACGGCTGCTAGTCATGGATTTATGAAAACTGCCGGCTGTTTGAAAGGTCTGACACGTTGTTGTGAACGCGCGTCCATCCGTGCTGACGCTACCAAACAGTAAATAAGACTGAGACGGTTTAAGTGTTGACAATTACAATGAAGTGACGTGTTCCTGTGCAAACATACAAGGTGATGCGGGGCCAGAGAGTCTGTCACATAAAGTGCCAGTCCAGTTACCTGCCAAGAACGTATTTGCCCTATCACAGCGGCATAACTGTCATTTAAGCAAAACACTCACGTGTTTACCAGCAACTAACACTCAAACAGCTGCAGGGAAGATGCCGACTCAATGCAAGTGCATGTGCCAATATACTTCTTCAGAGAAAACAGAGAATCTAATCAACCAAACTTGTAACCTAGCTAACTTGTAACCAACCAAACCTGTAACCTAACCTGGTCACAACCCTCTTCAACTACGGACCAAGGAACCTCAACTCATTCACACCTTCTGTTCGCCCTACCTACACTCACTCATCATACCAACATATCAACACATGCCCATGCTTCTTCATTCCCTCCCCTAAAGTTCTCTCTTCCAAAGGTCTGTCAACCAACGTACCTCACTGCCACACACATATGCTGCTGTCCTGGTTACAATGTCTGTCTCTCTTTCAATGTGCATTTTCTAGTAAAATCCACTGTTCAAAACCCTTCAGCTCCGAACCCATCCACCCTGTATCTGACTGCCTACCTACAGTATCATCAAACTACCAAACACACATAATGAGTGAACTCACTCCTTGCCTGACAGCCTTCATTCCTTCCCTTCTACTTCTTTACTTTCTATCTATCTACCTTCCTTACTTCCTTCCTTCCTACCAACCTGCATCTTTCCTTTAGTCATTTGCTCTTTGCGTCCTTCCTTCCCTCCTTATGGCCTGCCTGCCTACCTACTTGCCTAAGAGCTAACTAGCTATCCTTGTTTGTTCCTCCCCTTCTCCCCCCCCTTTGCTCCTTCCTTCTTTCGTTCTTTCCTTCCTGTCAACCTGCATACCTACCTACCTACCTACCATTCAAGCAACATTTGTTTGTTCATTACTTCCTTCCTTCCTCAATCCCATCCTTCCCTCTTGACTTACCTATTTTAGTTTGCTCCCTCCTTCCTCCATTTTTTTCCTTCCTGCCAACCTTCATCTGTTCCCATCCTTCCCTCCTGATGGCCCCCCTGCCTACCAACTACCTACCTATCTGAGTTTGCTCCTTCCTTCCTTCATTCTTTCTTTCCTTCCTGCCAACCTGCACACCTACCTATTGAGAGCATACATTCCTTCTTCTGGTCATGCATTTGTTCCTTCCTTCCTTCCTTCCTCACTCCCATCCTTCCCTCTTCACTTACCTATCTTAGTTTGCTCCTTCCTTCTTTCATTCTTTCCTTCCTGCCAACCTGCACACCTACCTATTGAGAGCATACATTCCTTCTTCTGGTCGCGCATTTGCTCCTTCCTTCCTTCCTCACTCCCATCCTTCCCTCCTTAAGGCCTGCCTGCCTAACAACTACGAACTTGTGTGTTCCTTCCTTTCTTGCTCCCCCCCTTCCTTCCCCCTCCTTTCCATCCTGCCAGTCAACCCACCTACCTATCTCCTGAACACCATCCTCTCTTCCTCCCCACCCACCATACACCCACCTTCCCCTATAACTTTCAGTGCAAGAATGATCTGAAGTCAGAAACCTTCATTGCTTTCTTGCCTGCCAGTGTCTGCTCTCCTTTACCTTCCTCCATCCTTCCCACTCCCCCACTCCCTTCATACACGACAGTTATGAAACTACAGTGCTGTAGAGGTGTCAATTATTTAAAACCACACAGTGTTAACAAGCTCAGACAGGTTTACACCTATTAGGGTTTCCTGCCGTCATTGTAATCAGATCACTGTGGTCAGGCTTCTGACACACACACACACACAGATACAGCGATAGTTGGGCCCACACTGATGTTGACACAGACACGCATACGCTTGAGTGAGGTCAAGGAGTCAGTGTTGAACTGAGAAGAGGATCAATAGAGCGATGAGTGTGAGCGCACCTCTTGCCTTTCCCACCCACATCCAACATGGCTGCTTTGAGAATCCTTCTCTCTTTTCAAGCCTTGCTTTTGGCATAAACAAATCCACCGGCAGCAGTCGGAAAACCAGCAGCAATTACGGCTCGGTGATGCTCGTTGCCCTCAGCCATTTTTTTTTTATTTTATTTTTTGCAAGTTGTCACCGCACAGCTGTATAGTGCACCGTTTCTCATGTGCTGTGTAGCTGTCAGCACAGTTTGGGTTTGTCAGGACACGTCCCCGAGGCTGCATGCTCATTGTGCTGCGTGTGAGATATATAAACGGTGACTCCGACTGGCTGGCACCCTGCTAGCAATAGCCTGGGTGTGATAGGCAGATGAAAGGAGAACAAGGCAGTGACAGAACGACAAGCCGAGGAGAAGGCAGGAAGAACATGTAAAAGACAAAACGCTTTCTTCCCTTGTTGGGAACATCTCATTTTTTCTCATTAGAGAAACTCATCTGAGTTCAGAGGATAAAAGTGGGACTGATAGTCGGAATATCTCTCGCTCACTCCAGCTCTCCTCTGTTTTCTCCCACTGTGCACGCCACCTAATTAATTACACCCAACCATCACATGGCTGCAACAGCTAATTAACGGCGCGCCTCAATCCTGACCTCACTTCAAGGGCTCGCGATGTGTTTGTGCTCCAGCGTCGGAAAGTGAGAGGGAATGAAAATACAGAAACAGACTGGAGGATAAAGAGGAAGTGGGACGGAAAGACTGAAACGTACAGACCACCAACAAGAGGAGGCAATAAAGAGGAACGCGGGAATGAGGCGAGGGCTTTGATGCGACAGAGAGGAGAACGGAAAAGAGCAGTCCAGGAGATAGAAGAAGCATCTCGTCTCTTCACCACGCTGCCCTTTATCAGCCGAGCTGGAGCCAAAGAGACTGTGAAAGAAGCCCAGCTATTCAGCGAAGACGACTGACGCGTCATATTCACTCCTCTGTGTCTCAGACATCAAGTACACGCTTCGATTATCAATAGCGCCCAGATTTCGCATGAAAGGATTTCGCCTACCTGAGGAAGCTGGCAGGGATTTTTAACAGCAATTACACCAACCGTTGGTTTTAAAAAATATGATAATATGAAACAACTGAATGCAGTAAGACTAGAATTGTCACTGTAATGATGAAGCAGTCGGGGGCGATAAAGAGTTGGTCAAAAGGTCATCACAAACTCATGCCTTTTTAACTGTCTTTTTAAAGTGCTCTGACCCTGGCCAGGTCTAGCTCCCCCTGCAGGCCGCACAGGCAGCTGCAAAAACAGGGCTTGAAACATGACGGCTGAATAGAAAGATCCGTCATCCTGTTATTGGTTTAGTGGTGATTACATTAGCGTTAGGGTCATGGAATTCTTAATCGACAGCCCACACAGAGAAAACCAAGGCCCCGGCGTGGCATTCATATCATTCATGGAGCTTGACTGAGTCATCACACACACAAACACAGACAGACTCACACGCCCACACTCAAGCGCACACAGATCCCACACGACTGCGACCATCATCAGAGTGGAAGAGAAAAGTATGAAGTAAGTTTGAGGATATAAAATCACAAACAGGAAAATCAATGGGAGGCAAATGTTTGTATTAATGTGATCATGAGCTGACATTAAAAATCTATACCAGGCAGAGTACTCCCACCCCCGTAGACAAACCAATAATGAAAGCAGTTCTTATTTATTACACCTATAATGGGGATGGTACCTGCTTAAAGACCACATGGGGAAACTTCAGCAGTAGCAGCAGTTGGAGGCTGTGCATTAGATGAATTCATTTGTCCCATATTGTTACATTTATGGCAGTTGAGTACCATAATAAAAATGCCTGCAATTCATGTGTGGCGTTCCAGCACTTCCACCACAACACATTTCTTCTGTCAGACTTCAGTTGGGCTGCAGCTCCAGCCATTTCCCAGTCCCGAGACACCTTGCAATCCTTGCAAAGCTACTCTTTTATTCACTATTCTAAGGCGACGCCTCCACAACAAAGCAATGTCTACAAGGCAACAGCGATGGAGTACATTTCTAATAGATTTTCTAGTCATCATTTTTCATTACATTCCCTTTAACTCCCATTATAAATATAGATAAAAAGTGCAGATTCAATGTTGGTTGCTAACATGGTGCAGCGAAAGGATCTAAAGGTAAACAAGTGTGCAAAAGACAAAACAGAGAGAAAGAAAAAGCGAGAGTGAAACAGAATAAAGTAGTAATGGCCCAACAGAACAGTCGAAAGGCCGTGTTCGCTGTCAGCCATTAACATGGCCGGGACTGAATTATTCACGGCAACCTGTCACCCTACACAGGCCCAGCGTGCTCAGACTAAAGAGGCCCATGTGTGCCAGCGTGCATGTGAATGAATGGCACATGAGAGAGGAGGAGGAGGAGGAGGCAGGGACGGTTTAAAGAGGGGGCTCAGTGTTGCCATCTTGTGGAAACAAGATGAAAACATATGAAATTATATTAAATATATTAATGTAATACACAATAGATGTTATATATATATATATATATATCTATATATATATATATATATTCAATATATTTAGTGGCCACATCAACACGAAGGGTCGTGAGCAGTATCGAGTGAATCAGTCGGTTGTTCTTGTTTCATAAAGCCCACGTCCACTCAGACTTTTACAATTCAAGACTCCACTGATCACAACCTCGATCCTCCCCACGGTCGTGACACAGACGCCAAAAACCTTTTAGTGAAGAAAGTGGCTCGATCCGACTCCTGCTGTCGAATATCTTCATTTGCAAACAACTAAATGTACCAACAGGACCATCAGGCCGGTCGTGGTTTCAAGCCATCTCTTCGCCTTAAAGAGCTCCACTAGTGAGACGACCCAAAGGTGAAAAGACATGGCCGACAGGAGGGAGAGACAAGAGAGATATGATGAGAGATGGAAGCTGTGCCTCGAAGGGAAATAGAGGGAGTTAACAAGCGCATGTGACAGAGCGACCCAAACCTCCCACTGACACGCTTTATTACACTGCCACCTGCAGCGAAACAGCAAAACGCACTTAGCCTCAGCCACTGAAGTTGTGGGAGGGGGAGAAGCCAAGGAAGGAAACGGAGGAAGAGAAGTCAGAATATCATTTTGTTCTGACAAGAGGGCTGAGTAAACAAAAGCCTCATTGAAGAGATCAGGATGGGAAATACGAAGAAGCATTTGTAAATGCTACATAAATATAACTCCTTTCTTAGTCTCATTTGACAGAGCAGCAGAAGTCACTTCTTCAGACTGGGGTCAAAGGGCGCAGACTTGGAGTCCCTCTAGTCGCTATAGGTGGTCGTTTCTCCGCAGCTGCTGCGGTAACCTGACCTTTCTGCTTGATACTTGACCTCGCACCACGTGCACACACCACCAATTGCCTTCGCTCAAACAAGACTGGGTTCACCTGCTCAGCGCTCTTCGTGCTGGCCATCACACCATCCGGTTATTTGAATGACACAAATACATTGCAAGTATCAAGGGGTTCACAGAGATATCAGAATCACGCCAGTGAGGATCCCACCAACAAACATAATAATAATAATATTGTTGTTATCATTATTATTATTATTATATTGTTATTATTATTATCCATCCATCCTCATCTGCTTATCCATTGCCGGTCGCGTGGGCAGCAGCTTCAGAAGGCCACGCCAAACGCCCTTCTCCCGGGAAACATCCACCAGCTCCGACTGAGGGATTCCGAGACGCTCCCAGGCCAGTGGAGAGATATAATCCCTCCACCTGGTCCTCGGCCAACCCTTCTGTCTCCTCCCAGCTGGCCCTGCCTGAGACACCTCCAAAGGGAGGCGTTTCACCTCAACTGACTCCTCTCAACGTGGGGAGGCAGGGACTCCTCTCAACATGGGGAAGCGGCGGCTCTACTCCGAGTCTCTCCCAAGTGACAGAACTCCTATCCCCTATCTCTAAGGGAGACGCCCACCACTCGTCGGAGAAAACTCAATTCAGCCGCTAGTATCTGTGATCTCATTCTTTCGGTCATGAGCTCATGACCATCATAATAACAATAATAAATAAACCAAAAAATAAAATAAAAAACCAATCAAAAAAACAAGTAACTAATAAATAAGTAACCCAGAAACAACAAGGGCTTCATCCGACCTTACCTGCCTTGATATATTGTACCTGAAGACCCTTGGGAAGCGACACGTGAAGCCTTTTAGGTTTATATTGAACGTTAGATCCAGACCATTATCATTCCTCTCATCATCACGTCGCACATGTCTATGACAGTGATCAGCTCTTGCCATCTGTGAGAGGGATATAATTAAGGGCGGGGGGATGGAAAAAGGTTTATTATCTACTAAACAGCGACATCTCACGTCTATTAGCGCCGCAGCCTGCTGATGTATCTGTTGAGGAGCTATAACTGAGTAATGACTTGCTCTACTGGCCGTGAATGTGTAGGTCTTTTCCCAAGTCTCCCCTTCCTGGCTGCCTGCCTTCCCATGAAAAAACACACTTACTAAATCAAACCCATGCAGGGAAGGCGAGGAGCAGAGGGGGGAGCGAGAGGGGGGGTGGGGGGTGAGGCGTTTAACGGTCCGTTTCTCAGGGATATGGAGAGAGGAATGTGTTGGAAAAGGCTACAAATCAACCAGCAGTGACTGCACAATAAGGTCAGTGTGACCAGATGAGAGTCTGAACACACACCAACTCCCGTGCACACAAACAGACTAGCACACACGTATGATGAGGTCAGGCCATACCCGGGTGCCCACCCTGCGTGTGGCTAATAAGCGTGGCGATGCGCCAAACCCACTGTCTCCTGACTGTTTCCCCCCGTGCCCGCCAGGACTGGCGCCGCACTGCAGAACAGACCTCTGTTTCCAAAGATCCTGTGATCATGGCATTACCGAATTACACAAGTAGATGGGTTTCGAAAAAAAAAAAAAAAAAAAAAAAAAAGCCCATTCAGAGCGTTTGCCCTCGGATGAAACGCGACAATGGAGCAGAATAGGAACACTTTGTAATCGTATTGGTATGTTGAGCCTCCGAGGCAGAAGTTGGTGCCGCCGATTCATGGAAATGGGTGTGTGAGCGTCACTGAATGTGCTGAGAAGCAAGCGTCAAACTGAAGCCAGCAGACGCGGAAATGTAAATAGAATCGGTTCATTTTAAACTCCACATTGTAAAAGTCGTGCCGTGAGGGTCATTGACAGCTTGATGTTGTCTGTTAGACCGCCCACCCTCCAGGCCTGATGGCAGGACGGTAGCTTTTCCTCAGCACAAGCAGACATGCCTGACGCCACGCATGTGTGGACACACTTCCTGTCAGACAGGAAGCAGCGCTATGAGCTGGTCTTTGCCACTTTGACCAACTCATAGCGCTGCACTCCTGCTTTAAAAGCCATCCTTCTTAAGTTCTCCATGACTGGACTTATCACAGGAGAGATCAGGCCAGCGTCTGGTGAGAGAAGGATAGATCCACCTGGAGCTCAGCACGCAAAAGACTGGAGATGATTTTGGACTTTGGACACCAGCCACCTCCATCAAACGGAGCATCTCTGCTGTGGGATTCATGTGACAGGTGGGAGAGGAACTCTCCAGTGATGGCACACTACCTGTGCTGGAGGAAGTCCAGCCTCTGCTGGAGCAGTGACATTTCTCTGCCACAGTTATGTGTTGCAGACAATAGACTGTAGAGGATTCTACAGAGTGACACCAAACCTGTGCCCCACCACAGCAAACAGCCATCCTCTTGCAGGATACAAAGATCTGCTGCATCATGATCACCCAGATCCATAGCTTTTTGCCCCTGCCTTTTCCATACCTGCCATTTTTGTGTGTCCTGTTATTTACTGACATGCCAAAAACTACAACTATGAACTCTTTATCAGCTCGACTTTAGGGGCAAACTCCATCATGTCAACATTCTATTTAATAAGTTAGTTTGGAGGTCCAGTGAAAAATGACATTTAAATGGATCAAAAATAATAATATTTAATGGTGTTTCCCGGGGGAAACTCCGTTTTCTGACCTGTAGATGGCAATAACAAGTTTACCTTTTAAAGATACAGGGTAATTCAGAATTGCTGATCCTCATCCTAAAGTTCCTAAAGGGCCACATTTTGAACTGTGACTGTTGTGCGGGGCCATCATGCCGAAAGAAAGGCAGCGATGGCTACGAAAAGTGACGAAAAAAAAAATCTTAAGTGACGTGGATGGAATGAACCACTAAATATTCAATGGAAGCAAGGATATTATGAAGTGTAAATATGACATGAAACCTATTAAAAAAGGTTTTACATGCATCTTATTTGAATATGAATCATAAAAAAAACTACAAAATACTTATTGATAAGTGAAAAGAAGAAACAAAATTTAGTCATGAATGTGTTGTATTTACTCTTGAACCAGTACTGGTTAAAACGGAAGCCAGAGAAAAGTGACGACGTTTCAGTTGTATAATTTTTTGTCTGACCTCAGGAGGGCCACAAGAACACAGGCAAAGGGCCACATGTGGCCCCCGGGCCACACTTTGCCCAGGCCCGTCCTAGACAATCTGAGGCCTGTAAATGTGAAATACAGCACACAGCACAAACAGGGTTGCTGGGAATTGTATCCAGGCTGCTCAGTCCTGAGAACCCCGTGAAAGGAAGTGCACCGTTGAGCAGGCACACACTCTCACACACACACACACACACGCACAAAGATTGTGCCAAACATTGCACTGCCTGGAGACTCAGACTACTTTGGCCTCCAGTGGCATTTTAATCACACATTTACACACACCATGCCCTCCCCGGTGGGACTGCAGCGCACTTGTCACTGTCACCTTCACTTAGCCCACCTTGCTGCCAACTGAGCTGAGGACAGCGAGAACAGAGGAAAGAAATACAGGCAGTGCTCTCTCTTCGAGCGAAGCCTTCTTTCTACAGCCAGTATTCTGACACCCAGTTTGTCTGCCTCGTTCAGCAAACTGAAAATGAGCTAATGAAACGTGTTATTTGCTATTTCTGCTCAATATTCTGACCATTTTCTCACCAAACAAAGATGAGGTCTGGCTGTTGAAGCTCCTCTTACATCCCCATCGCTCAGAACAAAAAGTGTGGAATACACCTGTAATTACACTTTGAGCAGGACAAGGTGTTCCGTACTATTGATGTGGAGCAGGACGCTTGGACAATGCACGGCAGACTGGCCGCCTTTTCTCACGGTAAAAGAAGCGATGCTCATTCTGAACCTACTCCTCCTCCCTCCCAACCTGTCCTCCGCCGCCGTGTGATCTCATGGTCGTAATTGTGCCGGTCTGGCCAGAAGCCAGACACCAACGTCTGCCAAGTCCAGCTGTGCCGTCGCAATTAAAACGCACTCACGGCCTCTTTCATGACAATCACATCTTCAGTATTATGAGACCAAACGTGCCAAAACACACACCTCCACGTTTGCCCAGCGTCACAGGCTGCAATAAGACCATATAGACAGAGAGGTGAGAACCATTTTTGGTGACTCCACCTCATCCTCTCCAAGATTCTCCGGCAGTGAAAGGTCTTTTACGTCCAAACCACAGAAAGCGATTGATCATCTCCGTGGTCACTTGAGTGACAGCTTGTGTGTGTGAATGGCGAGGCGAATGTGTTCACACGTTTTTTTTTCCCAGCGAACTGTCATCAGATCCGATGTCACAACCGCTCTACTGACGTGGGTTTCCCTGTTAGCGTTGCCCATTCAAACCACATCATCATTTCCCGAACTCTCAAACGAGAAATGTGGAAGAAAACATCATGAAAATGAGCGAGTTGTCGTTTCTAGGAGGCGACTTGAAAGGCTTATCTCGGTCCATGAGAGTTGTCCACCAACAGCACCGCCTTGTAACAAAAATATACACACAGAAACTCACAAACTGAGTTCATTTGAATATTGCATGAAAGTACAAACCTATTCTGTGAGAACATGGTTTGTGTCTGCGGTGTGACAGCCTTAGACAGAGCAGAGAAAATGGGTCGTGTCATGTAAAGCGTGCTGACAGAGGGCACCTAAATATCTCATGAAAACCCGGATCTCAACCCGCAGCAGACGATAGGGAGGGACCGTGGACAGACCAGAGTGTGTAAACGCGGTGCCCCCCCTTTAGTCGCGGTTGGTAAGCAAGTTGTGGTGGAGATCCTATGTGCACGCGAGTGTTCAAGCATCCTCCGAGCCTGAGATGAGCGTCTGTTCGCGACAGTGGGGCCCTCACGGCGAAACAGAAATAGCCTGGGAGAGAAGAGAGATCTGAGCACGAGGGGAGCGGGTGAGGATGAGGCACCGATCAAAAGCTCCCAAAGATCTGGAGAGAGGAAGTGGTGGGAGAATAGGTTTTACTCGATTGAATGCCAAAGCGTTGCATGAAAAAATAACAGGAAAGTGGGGTGGTCGGACACCAGAGCGCATGTTCGCTGATGAGAGGAGACAGCAGCACTTTCCACATAAACGCACTGAGCTACAAAACATGGTGATAGTCTCCCTCTGGGCAAACACTCTGGGAGGGAGTTTCGCTTTCCCCTTTTATAGGGCCATTCCTGCGTCATCATCAAACCATCCTCCCCTGCGTTCACCTTGGTCTCAAATATAGATGCAACAACTAATATTTAACTGTGGTGTTTCTATTCCATGATCAAGCATCAAAGCCGCTCGGCTCATTCAAATGTGATGTCATCACCGGGAGAATCAAAAACCGTCCAGTGGAAAGATTTTTCCTTGTGGGCAAAAAAAAAGATCCACTTTGGTGTTACTCACTGGCACATGGGTGATCACCTTTCTCTGCGTCTGAGGTCAAAGGCTGAGATGGAATTGGTTCCGCTGCAGGTTGCAAAGCGGCTGGAGCACCTTTCACTTCTTGGCTGACGGGAGACGAACCTTCAACCACAGCAGCCTGAAAACAGACCACGGAGAACGTCAGATACACAAGTTCGTAAAAGAATACAGAAACAACTCCATATTCCATTATTTATACAGTTTAGTTTCAAGTGAAGTAGGTTGTCGGACTGTCAAGACTGTCTGAAAATGTTGCATTTTTGCTTTTATTCTGTCAAGCGCTTCAGTCACAGTGAACTTGATGCATCTCCTCAAATGTATATGAAAGATCCCATCTTAAGTTTCAACAAAGAAAGGTGTAATTTATATTTACATTATATATTAGATCATGATCCACACGTGAGCAAGTACAGTGGGACAGGCTCAAACGCAAATATACAGCTTGATGTCATGAAGCTCACCTCCTTGTGAGTCCTCCCTCTCAGCTGCAGTAGACGTATCGACTGTACTTCACCATCGTCTATTGTTCTGAACTTGGTCCCTTCATCTAGCTTTGTGTTCCAGCCTCTAAAGTCAACTTAATCCATATTTCCAGGCTGTAACTCATACTAAACCTGACTGTATCAAACACAATATTGCCATGAAATAGCAGTCAGACAATGGGTCTATTTTGGCTGCCGTCACAGCATGGATATTTTATCTCTGAAAACAAGTGAAGAGAATCCAGCAGTGGGTGAAGAAGTGTCCCAGCCATGAAGTTACAGAGACACAGAACAGGACAGACAGAGCGAATCAAAGCGAAAGAGAATGACTTCTCTTGACAGCTCTAGTCGGCTCTCGTCCTCAGCTAAGAGAGGAAAGAGGGATGAGCCTTCAGGAGGACGACAATCCGACCATGAAAAGCCGAGAGAAAGAAGCAGAGGGTGGCTGTCAGAGAGGAGAGGGAGAGGAGTTTAAAAGAGGCTGTGATCGCTTCCTCCATTGACGAGTAGCAGAGAGACAAGTCGAGGAGGTGCACTGCATCCTTCGACAAAAAGGCACCCTGGGCTTATGAAAAATACATGGCTCTCAGTTGGAGCTAGTGCTGCACAGCAAAGGAGGCCCACAAAGACTGACGGGACTTTTGCCCTCCAAAACACAAGCGCGCACACACAGCTAAAAATACAACACACTGCGCTAATGACTTCCGATCGGGACTCGGAGGGGAAGCGGCTGGGCTTTTTCTCACTTGGTGTGCGCCTCTGTTTGTTTGTGTTTACATCAAGCTGAAACAAAGGTAACGCAGAAGGCTTCCAGCTGAGAGAGAAATATAACTCTTTTTCTCTGCAAGTGTTGCAGTGCGCTATGGGATTTGTCGTCATGCTATAATCCCGCCTTCATCTCATCGGATATGGTTGTGTGTATCTCATGAGAAATCTGTGATGCACATCCAGGAGACGTCTAAAGAACTGTACTCTAAATGAACTCTTTGAGTTCAGCATGAAAGATGGCATGTAACCATAAACACACGGGCCTTCAAGACCAAGCGCAGATGCCAAAGTTTAATGGCACACGCTATATGCTGCTGCTATGATCAGTCTCATCGCATCAGCCTTTTCGCTAGGTTTTTGAAACAGGGCGTCCAAAACATCGCCATCCCCTCCCGACACACCATGTCAACAACTGACAACTAACAACTTTCTTTGCTTTGTAAAAAAAAACCACAGCTGTAAACATCTGTTTGTACCAAAATAACTTGATAAAAAAACAAATAAACAAGCATCTGAGTCAAATAACAAACGTGAACAGGCATGGTCTCAGTAACTGTTGCCACAGTAACACTTCGAGATGCAGGGGCAATTGTTTAACTTGGCTGACGCTGATTCATTTAAAAAAATAATAACAATAATAATAACATTTTTATAATGATTTGTTCCCTGACTACAAGCCATCGTGTGTACAGCCTTGTGTCTACATCTTGTTTCCTATATTTATGCAAGATAAGGATGTAGTTGTATCAGCTGTGATGGTTTTCAAAACTTTCACAACCACAACCTTCATTCATTCAAACAATACATATATAAAGGCTTGTTGCTTGATTCTGATGCCTGTTCAGCTATTTTGCTCTCATTTTGAAAGGGCTGTGTGTTTGTCCGCTTGCCGCTGGGATGCGCTAAATATTCCTCCGATTATAAAGCAATGAGTTAGTTTGGTGAACGATTGTTTAAAGTTTGGAACTTATCTGTGGTTTCCTCCAGTCATCCCATCATCCCATCAATAGTAGCGCGCTTTGTGCCGCGACTTACCGCGAGATTACGGCGATATTATGGCGGTAAAAAAATACGGCGACCGCGATGTCCAAAATTCGGTTGCGTATGGTTCGAGAATCTGCGGATTTGGATCATATTCAGCGAAATTACCGGGCGGAAACACAATTTGACGTAAACCAGTGAGGTGACACCACGAGTTGGGCATTATACAGGCACTAATAATACATATAGGGCGTCCTGCTGAGGAAACAGGGCATTTTTTCCTTCCATTTTTTCATGTTTTGCCGTTTAGGGCGTAATACCCTGCATCTCATGGACATAGACCGGAAATTGTTTTATTCATTGACTCTTGCTCTAAGCAAACCAGCTATTCTAGTGGGGAAACAGATACAGATTAGAGACTGTGACGATACATTGAACTGAACAAACCTCGGTCCAAACACACAGCATTTTAAATGAATAACCCTCCAGATCCCGTCCTGTAAAACACACCCTCACTCCACTGCGATACGTGTTAGTATTTGCTTCCGTGGTATCACAGTTGGAAGAAGTGGAAGACGCATTAGTGCAGTCGGGGTGAAACGCGAGCGCGATCAACAGGGGCTTTGCTAATTGAGGTTAATTCTGGAGTTAAGTTTTATCTCCTCTAATCACAGAGGAGTCTGTAATGGGAGACGCTGCAAGCCTCCCGGCTAGAGATCACACAGCATCACTGAGGACTATCTCACAGGCTCCCCGGGCAGATCCAGAGCGCATGCTGCAGATAAACAGCTGAGAGGGCCGACGTGTGGACGACTGACTCGGAGGCTGTCAGTCATGTCGGACTCACCATCCATCAGCTGATGGTCTCCGCGGGTCTCCGTGGTGATTAAGTGAAACACGCGGTGAGGCCGGACCTAATGTCACCGATAGACTCCCACATCGGTCACACAGCCTCTTTGTCTCGCACACTCTCAGGAGGACCTGACCTTTGTCTCTCTCTCGGGACAGGTGCTTTCATCACAGCCACACTGGTCGATACTTGAACCCTGGACAACATTTGCAGTTCAGCACCTACCACATTCATTAAGGAGGAGGACGGACGATAAAGCAAACGGATATATCGATAAGTACAGAGGCTGCGTGTGTGTGTGTGTGTGTGTGTGTGGCAGCGGGGGACAGCGCCATCCATAAACACTGCTGACGGTCCAGACAGGAAATACACTTGAGGATGTCGATAAGTTACTCAGCAGGAGAGAGGAAAGATCAATGGCAGCACAGGATGATGTCAGTGCAGCACATGAGATCACAGAGCCACATTTGAAAAATGGGGATGAAATCAGGTCTGCCACATAAAATATGGTGAAATACGATCACCTTAAAACAAGACTCAACTGAAATCATGGAGGGAACTGCTTCAAAGCAGTCACTTTGAAGGCAATGTTGTACCACTGAAACTCATTCAGACTGGTGTCTGTCAAGGCTGAGGAAAAGTTTAGCAGCGGGGAGGGAAGAAAAACAAGCAGCAAATAGTCAGTTTAAGAAAACAAGTCCTTCATGCAACACTTATCTTGGTAGCAAAAGATGTCTAGTTAACATGGAAGACACTGAATGGAGGAGTTACAATCTGAAATAACATCACAGAAGTAGTGGCATTAGCATGTGGCTCCACTCTGGTCAGACAGGTTAGTAGCATTAACTGACAAATCATTTGATCGGGTAAACATAGGAGGCAAAATTAATGAATTAAATTATTTCATTAAATAATAATAATAATAGTTTTCTGTTGGAAATAGAGAGAATTTACCACAAAATAAAAACAATGTTCATTACACAGCAAGGTATGTACACCTCCATCTCCACAGCCACAAAATACTGACAAGTCACTACATAGTAATACAGTCCTAATCCTCTGACACACTGGAGGCAAGGTTTCACGTACCTTGGAAATCAATCAATACATTTGCCAATAAATCAATTTGACAACTAAATCATAAGACAAAGCTCTGGATTTACTGATCGATCTACGTTCCCATCCTCACCTATGGTCACCAGCATTGAGTAATGACCGAAAGGATGAGATCGCGGATACAAGCGGCTGAGATGAGTTTCCTCCGCAGGGTGGCTGGGCGCACCCTTAGAGATAGGGTGAGGAGTTCGGTCATCCGGGAGGAGCTCGGGGTGGAGCCACTGCTCCTCCACATCAAGTTGAACCAGCTGAGGTGGCTCGGGCATCTGATCCAGACGCCTCCCTGGGGAGGTGTTCCGGGCATGTCCTACAGGGAGGAGACCCCGGGGAAGACCCAGGACTCGCTGGAGAGATGATGTCTCCGGTCTGGCCTGGGAACGCCTCAGGATCCCCCGGGAAGAGCTGGAGGAGGTTTGTGCGGATCGGGAAGTTTGGGCTTCCCAGCTCCGAATGCTGCCTCCGCGACCCAACCCAGAATAAGCGGCAGAAGAAGGTGAAGTGACTATTAAATCCTTTTACTTTATGGTCATTAATTACAGGCTAATATGCCGCAAATACACATACATTTTCTGACTCGAATAAAGGACTGATCAGTCAGAAACTAAAATTTCATTCAATTTTTTTTTTTTTTAGCATTTTTCCAGAGGGCAAACAGTTCAGTGAGCTCCCTCATGTGTTTCCCACAGTGGGCCACTGGAGTTTTCAGGTAGGATTAGAAATTCACTGAGAGCAGAAGACATTACTATCACTTTCTCCCCGTCTCTGTGGATACATCCCAATGAAGTTGGACTCCAAACTGGATCATAAACAGCTCCACATCACATCCTTACATCAGCTGATCTTTAAACCAGGTGTTCATTGATCTGAAAATGTCACTGATTAGCTGGTCTTGGAAGTGAATGCAACCTCAGGCTTAAGGAGGTTAGGTCGTAAGATTCGTGAAAATGAGATGAAGCTGGTTTCGCCCACGGGAAGCAGCTGCCCTACATCACTTTGGCCACGACGTTGGTGCATGTTTGCGTACGGTCCTCGTCTCTGGTGACATTTCCTCCAATATGCTTGACATTTCCTGGGGATTTACAGATTTGATCCCGTCGGTGTTTTTTTTTTTTTTTTGTTCAAGCATTGCATGCTGCCTCTTCCTAACCTCAGAGAAGCTGGCTCCAGGCCCTTCTTCCAAAGTTCTCACTCACCCACGGTGAGATCCGGAGGAGACCTTTGCCTTGGAACTCATGCCTCTCTGGTTTACTGCCGCTTTGTTTACAGAGGTTTGTCTTTAATAAACTCCTTCACATTCTCCGTGTGGAGACTGGAGGAAGGAGAGATATGTTTCTTCAGCTAAAGGCCGGTTAGTGAAGCGAACTGACACAGACTGACAACTCTCTTCCACAAAACAAGTTAAAAAAAAAGAGCCTGGCTACTTGTTGTCCAATATCGTCTCCTTCGCTAACCTTCCTTCGTACTCCTCCTCTCCCCTCTCTCTTTTCCTGCGGCTCCAGTGTCTTGTGTTTTCTGCCTGGATGGGCAGCAGTCCCACTCCTGCCCAAGGCTAAGATTACACCCCACCATACTCCACGAGCAGGACATGGACATACATTCACACACACACACACACACTCACACATATTATCCCATAGTAGCTGTATAATAGCCAGGAGCTTAAACACAGGTCAGCGCGGGGTCAAAAGGACAGGAAGCCCAACAGAGGCACCCTCGCTGAGGCTCAAGGTCAGCTCGATATACATGATAGCACAGCGCCCAGAAAGATGTTTTTCTGACTTTAGGGGTGCAAAGACAGACAGCATTTATGGATTCTAAATCAGAAACCGAGGGCAAAGGACTTTCATGATTGATTTACTTTTAGTTTATATTCAACAAGAAAATCCTATTAATGACAACGGGATATCATGTAAAATAATGTAGGCAAACCAGAGCTTGGACTGTAATACATTCATTTGTCATCACTTGCAGAACATATTAATGAATTGATCCAAAATAACATGCGTATGAAGGGAACATTTATCATTCCAGGTGCACTGCAGTATACAATGTGAGGTCAATTTCAGTGTAGACACTCCACAACACAACACAACACAACATAATATACATGACAAATAATATCATATCATATCATATCATATCATATCATATAATGGCCAGTGTTTCCCCCACCTCTGGCCCATGTAGCTTGGGGCAAAAGCTGGTGTTTAACAACCCAATAGCAACTCAAACTGCGGTCTTTGCTCAGTAGATGTGGCTATACATATTCATCAGTCAAGTTCATCTTCTCATGTAACCCCATATTACCATTGAGCATATTTTGTTATGGCTCCATTGACTTTATTGAATGGATTACTTCAACATTCAGCTGATGAACCAGAGTGAATCCGCGGATATAAGCTAGATATGCAGATGAAGAGGTCAGTGAGTCCAACTATCTGACTGACCATTAATATTGTATCTGCGTCGTGACATGGAAGAAGAACTCTGTTTTTAAAGAGCACAGTTTGTCTTTCAGATACGCTCACTTTAATGATGAAACCTTATTGATCGTCTTGAAAGGCTCTTGAATCACAGTCCAGAGGTCAGGGGAGGGAAGACGGAACAAGTTTAGGACGTCAGCTGCGGGTGTAGCATTTCATTCAGCCCTTCTCCTGCTCATTGCAAGGAAAGTCAAGATAATATGTCACATCCAGTGGTGACAATAACAATATCTTCTGCTTATGGAGAACAGTTAAATGTGGAGAAGCTAAAATAAGTTGTGTCAAGTTTGGCGCCAAATTATCGGTGGCTACTTTAACCACCGATATGTTACTTCATCTCATTTTTTTGTGACAATAGAAATACAAGTTGGATGTTATTATACTATGGTATTATACTATGGTATGGGACTTTCGAAGCACTTACTTTTTACTTTATACTTTTTTTTAAATAACTGTTTAGAATTTTTAAAAAGTGATATAGTGATATATTGTGATACCATTGCATTGTGACCCAAGTATCTTGATGCGTATCATATCGCCAATACGCACCACAGTGTTCTGATCTATCAGCATGAGAAATTCTCTGAATTGCAAACAAATTCACGTGCTATTCTTTGACCAGCAGAGTGCGATGCAAACGTCAACAGAATCGCGCCTCTGTACAGCGAGAGTACACACAAGGACATGCGGTGAGCCTCCTGGGTCCAGCAGGACCGCGAACAGGAAAAGGCTAAGTGTTATCGATTGTCTTCTTCCTGCTTAGTCTGGCTGTCAGAGTGAAAACAAGACGACTGTTTGACTGCCAGCTCATCAGAGCAACAGCTGCTTTACAAAGAGGCATACACGTACTCACAACACTTGAAATATAAAGGTCCATTGTTCGCAGGTCAATCATCATCCTCACAAAAAAAAAAAAAAAAAAAAAAAAAAAAGAGTCTGTATTAAAGACAAATTCACGACCAAATGTGGGTCAATCTAAAATAATTTTGGGTTCCACTTCTGACTTCGGAGAAACAGAAATATTCATTTACGATTAACTTCAAAATCAGCGCTTTGAAACGTTCACGTCCAGGGTTTACTGCTGGGCCAATGTGAAAGGCTAGTGTCAGCCAAAAACACTGACCTGCTTGTGTATCTGTTGTCAGGCCCCGGGAAAATAAATACAGTGAGTAATGTATAGAGCGAACACAGCGGAACAGCTCTAACCTCCCGGGGCAGTGGAAAGTGGGGAGACAGCAAGAACAAGGCGCAGAGATCCATTGATGCGGGTGGAGAGAGAAAGGGAACCACAAAGGCAGGGCTTTTGCTGGTGGAGTCCTGGAGGCAGCTGAGCGAGCAAACGCAACACTGTCATTAGCCCCGTGTTCTGCAGACACGACAGCATCACACCAGCTGCGCGTCAGCGCCCTTCAGGTGCATGAGGAGGGCTTCAGCCGGGGGATATGAAGTGTGTTGCTGCTTTCTTTCCAGCCATTGTGAAGCATCTTCCTCTTCAAGCTGCCACACGCGCTCACAAGAGGCCTCCTGTTTACCAGCTGCTTCCCCGCCTCCATTCATCAGCACTATGATTAGCAAGTGCCGGAATGTCATGTAGCTACAGCCAACTGCTCACCCCGGCGCTGACCTCCCACCCCTGGCTGACCCCGGCCGACCCGCAGCTGCTTTTACACTGCGTCGGCACGCTCCATTAGGCACGTCACCTGTTTCTGCGAATCACTGCCCGTGGAAACGGCACTTTCACAAAGACGCAAAAGATGGCGGCAGTGGCGATGCTGAAAGAGAGACCTGTTACTGACTCACACACACAAGCGCAAACACAATGGCCTTTACACATGCTAATGTGCAGTCGGCTCTTTTATGAGATTACACAGTCATTACAGGGAGGGGGTCGCGAGGGGCACCTGTGGCTGCTCCAGAGATCCGCACGTCCGAAAACAAAGAGGGAATCTAACTGAATTACCTAGAGTGAAAAATGTAATGCACTAACTGGAGTAGACCCTAACTGGATTGGCTGGACGCTGCACATATGTTCAGTGTGCAATAAGACACTCTTTGTAGAAGCGTGTGTGTGTGCGTGTGTCTGTGTGTGGGCCCCAGGCCGACTCTGACAGCTCGGTGCCGGCCATCTGCTGGCAGTCACACCAGGAGAAAGCAACCGCAGCCAGACAATGGAGAGCAATGACAGGCCTGGATTTGTGGGCTATGTTTCTATGGGCGCGCACGTATGTTTGTGTGGCGTGCGCGCGTTTTCCCCCCCCATCAAAGATCCAAAAGGGTCCATGAGCATGTGCGGAGGGGTGTGGCTGTCGGTGATAGGCTGTCTCTGTTACCAGGCGATAGATTAGCATGGCCATCTGAGGGGACTCCATCGCACGGGCGAGTGTCAGCGCTCCCTCTTTTCTAGCCATGAACCTCAGGGTGGCTTACATGCTCTTCTCCTCAAACTTCACCCCCGCTAAAACCATGGGCCACAAACCTTATATAGAGGATATGTGGCTTACCGTAGCAGAAATTCTAAATTATTCTCATCGTTCTGGAATACTAAACGGATGCTTTCCGATGGGGTTTGGTCTGTTTACTAAGTATTTCAGAAAGTGAAATCATTCATCGAAGCAATGTCACTGAGTGAAACGTTTCTTTAGACCGTTGCCAGCTTCCTGCATGGGTTTAGATTTTCCTCATTTCCAAAATGGACGCAATACTGAGGACCTCGGAAGACGCTAAGTAAGGCGGTTGAGCTGATGGTCGTAAATAGGTTCAGGCTCGCAACCCTAGTGATGACTTCCTGGAAACGTCTTTCTTCGTGAGTCACAAAGCAGCTATTTTGCACGTAGCGCCCCCAGCTGAGAAGAAATAAAAGGACATCGCCTGAGGCTGCACAGCAGGGGGCGAATCGGACTCAGGCCACCCGGGACCCAATCCGTGAGAAGCTCCTCAGACAATGATGTAGCAGGGCTTTAGAAGAGCTGTAGTCCCACAATGCACTGCAAAATCAAGTGCCTTTGCAAACCAGCAAAAAAGCTTTTTATGTAGCCATTAGCTGAAGACAGCAGCATCACATTTAATGTCAGCATACCTCTCCTTTTAATTCAAATGTGTTTTCAAAAATTAACAAACTCACTATGGTCCCCAACAGTTTCCAAACCATATTTGAATGAACTCAAAGATGAAAGAGTTATATTGCACATATCTAATTCTTTAGTCTTGTGGTGAATTTGAAAAATAACTGGTAAAATGAAACCTGCAAAACCTCCCAGGTTGACAGCGGCCTTGACTCACTGACCAGTGTATACACTGTATCGCAACAGTGCTTAGATTTCATGACAAAGAACTCAATTCAAGACCACAATTTAGAAAAGCAGGGATTGGAAGAAAAGGTCATTTCAAACGGGTTGTTTGTGCCACGTGACCGTGCTTATCAGTGTGTGTGCACGGGTGTCTGCGTGTGGAGCGACATCAAAGTGAGCGTGTTCTGCGTCTCCTGCAGCTTGTGTTTGTGAGTGTAACTGGAGGCTGTGGCTCATCCCCACCGCTGCAGTGTGGCTGGCATGCCTTGCCCACTGGCACTCCAACAGGACACACCTATTTACACAGGCACAGGCTGAATGGCAGGAATTGTCTGGGTGAAAATGCAACACTTAAGCTCCTGATTAAGGCATAACAAAGCCCAGAGGGGAGCGAGGGATGAATGTGCAGAGTGATAGAGAGAGGGGGGAGAGACAGAGGAGAGGAGGGGGGGGGCTCCCTAATAGGGATTCTCATCCACTGTTGCTGTGGGAAGGTGAAAGAGAAGGGCTCTGAGGCGGGAGAGGACGGAAGGACGAGGGGAACCATTGGGAAGCAGGTAGGGATGAAAGAGGGAAGGAAGCGGGCAGGAAGTGGAGGGGTGAGGGATGAGCAGGGATTGTGCAAGCAGGCTTGGAGAGATAAAGAGACAACAGAGAAGGCTGTGCACGGAGGGGAGGGAGCTGCCACTGAGGTATCCCCACTGCTGGGAAGGCAGCGCAACACAGGGGTAAATAGATAAATAGCGCCCTCTAACGGCAGATACACCCTTAACAGCACACCCTCCTGCCGCCTGCCGCCTCTTCAGAGATTCATGACAATAATCTCTCTCTCTCTCTGTTTCTGATATATATATATATATATATATATATATATATATATATATATATATATATATATATATATATATATATATATATATATGTTATATGTTGGTATATATGTTTGGGTTTTTTTCAGACATTTCCAGCAGAAAAAACATTCAAATGGCTTGATTTACTTTCTTCCTGAAACATGTCCATGAACCATTGAATAAAAAACAAATAAATATAAATATAAATAGTGCACCAAAGTTGGTCAGTATTTGTGTGCTGGTATGCGTCTACTGTGATGCAACATACATGCACAAACAGAACGTGGATGACAAGTTACTCCCTCTGTGTGTGTGTGTGTGTGTGTGAGAGAGAGAGAGAGTGTGTGTGTGTGTATCCTAGCAACCAGACAGGCGTAGTAGCTGTGCAGTGAGCAGCTGGCAGAATGGGACACCAAGGCCATGATGGATTTTTTTTTTTTTTTTTTTTTACAGTGCATGTGTGTGTGTGATACACTGAACAGCTGTGTGAGATTTGGGCGCATGTGCGCACATCATATGCACCCATGCATGTTTGATGTTTAAACACTCATCACTTTGTCAAGCCAGCGAACTGGCAGACGACAGCGGACGAGCAAGAGCCGGGGATGCAGCGTCACGTGATCGCCATCCATCACGGATGTATAATTAGTTTCCACGGAAGAAACGGACCTCGGAGAGTCATTATCATTTGTCAGTGTTCGAAATGAAATTACATTTTGTTTTTTTAGAATGCGGGGATGAGTTAGCAAGTGACAACAGGTTTAAAATGGATCCATCTCAGCATAAAGGACATGTCGCTTGTCTAAGCACCGTGGCACCCGAAATTGTTGACCCAGTCACAGGGGCCAAAGGCCGCCTTGGATCCGACTCACAATTCTGAAATATCAACTCACGCATGATGAATGAAGTGTATGGTTCAGAAAACCTTCTGTGCACCATCTATTTATCCAAAACCCAGTAGCTGAATGTCAGAAGAGACCGTTTCTTTATTCATCCCAAAGGTGAAATGACTTTTCTTGTATTTAAGTTGAACAAAAAATGCCCACAAAAAGGTGTCTTTAACAAATAAGCCATGTAAAAACCATGTACTTCTGAATAAAAAGTAGGTTTTAGTTCCACTTAATCCGGGAAACCGTCCATATTCTCTCGCCAAAACAGTGTAACGCGGATCCGACTCAGCAGCCTCAGACTCTGGTGGCAACACGTTTTCAAATTTTTACAAGACTGCCATTACATAAAACTCCGGCTGCTCTTTTTTTCACTTCTCCTTTTCACAGCCATTTCATTCATTCCAGTTCATCAACCTTCAGCGGCTCTTTTAATTCCTCCACTTTCGCTCGATCTTATTCAGAAACAAAATGAAGCATATATGTAGCTAGAAAGCCGAGCATTTCAGAACAAACCGCAGAAAAAGATGATCAGCGTTGGTGTTTTTGTGTGTCTGTGCTCCAGCTTCATCCTTCAAACCTTTAGTGAGTCTGAGCTGCTTTTAAACAGCTCCACGTGCCTAGCTTTCTTTGAGGGATTCAACCCACCAATGGCAGGTCAGGTGCTCACCTTGTGTCACAGAGAAAGGACGGATCTGTTTAGCCATCTCTTCTCTTTGGTTGCAGTTCTGGTGAACATTGCAGTGCCTTCTGTGTTCCCCTCTTTTACTTTGACAGATTTTCACTTAGTTTAGACGCCTACCTTTTTCTTTTATATCTCAACTCTGTGTGACTTTCACCCCCCTCCTGAGCTTAACCGTGCTTCAGGAAAAATCTTTTAAATCTTCTGTGACGTCTTGATGTTGCACCGACTGAACGGTTTACCACACATGAAACAGCAACACTGTTTCATTTCCAGAAACCAACACATGCTCTCTATTTATTCAGCTTCTTATCTAGCGCACATTCCCAGTTAGCTCATCGGGGAATCCCGAATCCACAATTAATTCTGGCTGAGACTCAGAGGCAGAGCGGGCCGAAAAACATTCCAACTTTTAGAGTTTATCAAGAAAAGATGTTTCATTTGTACCTCAAGATGTGGACGGTATCAGAGGAAGCACACAAGTGACACATTTGCTCAACCTCATCCACCCGAGCTAATACTGCTCCTGGTGTTGGTCTACTGCACAGATACCACACAGACCTAGCATCACCCTACCACTGCTATTGGCGAGTCCAAACCTTTTCTCCACTATCGAAAAGGCAGGCATGAATAGAACCCACAGCAAAACCTGATTTCTTAGGAGAATAACTTAAAAGCAAGCTGAATAACATCAGGCAGAAAACAGTTCAGAAGAAGGTTTGGACAAACACTACATTTGAAATAATGTTTCTATAAGTACAAAGTCACCGACTGTATGAAATGCAGCATTTATACTTTTTTTCCACTTTACGATAGTGACTGTGGGCCACATGCCTGGCTTTGGCCATCAGCAGTACAAGATCATCACCTTGATAGAAATTCAGCTGAAACTCTAACTTGCCGTCAGGAAGCTACTTCATTACTAAGTTGAAGTGTGAATGAACAACGTTAATTCATCACTGGGAAATGAAACATTCACTAACAAATAACGTTATGTAAACATGACCAAGAAGGTGTGGTTTCATTTATGAAGAATAGAATAGAATAATACTCTTTATAAAAACACAAATACATCCTCGGTCACTACTTTGACCAAATAAATCGTATCACACCTAAGTATCGGGAAAACATCGAATCACGTGAGATGGATTTCGCCCCAGCCCCAGTAAATACAAATGTTTCATTTTCATTCATGTATTTTTAAGGCCAAGCTACTCTATAAGCAGGTGAGATTGAATTGCAGGGGGGAAACACAATAGCGCTCCTCTATATCTTAACAGTATAGCATTTAACCTGAGTGAAAGTCAGAGAACCCTGTCAGTCAGAATCAACCCACTGTCATCTCTTCCAGTTAAGGAAGAGTGGGAACGCCGTTGTTTTAAGTTGGAACATCTGTGATTCCAAATTTACCTGGTGTATCAATTTAGTGGTAGATGAGCAGCTGCTGTCGGCAAACAACAGATTGGTCCATTACGACTAACAACCGGTCTGGAGCGAGCGTCGGAACATCCGCCGTTTCTCTTCTTGCTCAGAGTAGAGTGTTGGAGCTACCAGCGACTTGTTTGCGCCCCGGAGCAAATGGTCTCAGTTAATGACCTAGTTCACTCAAAAATGCAGCCAAGATATTTCAATTATTGAAACAGTGTATAAAAGCCCAGAGGTGCCACCTGTCTCTGAACAACAAGGGGTTGGTGGTGTGAGGGGACGAAGGGGAAGAATCGACCTAGTGTCTTCAGACTCTTTGGTTCTGCTGAGAGCCAGATCCATCATCCTCCCCACTGTCTTCAGTGCTGCCCCCACCTGGTTCTGGTCCCCGACTGTGTTTTAAAGCAGCAATAATGGGGCCCAGCGTGGCACTGAGACCACATTAGGAGAATCCATTTCACAATCATACCTCCCAACCCATTCTTATGTTTCCCCTTTACTTTATCGCCGCATTCATTTTCAATTCCTTGTCATCCAACTCCTGCGCGAGCGTGTCTGCGGGCTTAACAAGATCAATCGCTCCAAACTCCTTGTACCCGCCACTAAATCAATGGCTCTTTGTCTCTTTAAGCTGTGTGCATGAGTAATGAAAGAAAGGGAGACGGAACAGAAGAGTTTAGCAGTTTAATACAGAGAGCCGGTCTCGCTGTGAAGTCCTGAGGCTGAGGCTGACAATTAAAATGTGAGGCAGGGGGAGCACAGGTAGGTAACTCCAGAGTGGGGGCAGCAAGGCGGAGCGAGGGGTAAGCGATAGCGAGAGAGTGTTTGCCTCAGTGAAGCTGTGTGTGCCGTGTCGGGAGCAGGGAGCCAAACCTCACCGCTGACTTGGCCAGGGCCTCTGGAGCCAGAGAGAAAGCCCTGCTAACCACAAACTGCTCTCTCTGTGTGTGTCTCACTCATACGCACACCCTCATTCAAAGTGTCTCACTGTGTGAATACGTCATTTCAGAACGTGTTGCTGCCCAAGAGGAGCAGCATGGGAAAAGAGAGAGAGAGAGCAGAGGAAGGAAAAGTGCCGCAGAACAACGGCGCAATTCACTCATCCTGAGCAAGGCAAATAAGAAGCGTTCTCACGTTCCACCTCCTCTCATCCTCTGCCCTCGCCACTTTGCCGTATTTAAATTCCTGTCACTGCAGCTCATTATATTTCCCAAATGCACTGGAGTAGGTGTTTGCATGGCTGCACTTTAAGTCAATAGCGGAGCTGCACAGCCGTGAAAATGGCTAAGGACGCGGGCTCTTGTGTTAAAAAAAAAAAGGCCTGCAGGTGTTCATCTCCCGCTCTTAGCCCATTTATATTTCACGGCGACACCACATTAGTCGCCCCTGGACGGTCGCAGCCTGCAAGATCTGCGATGTATCACCCTCTCTTTGATGCACCAAACCAGTACGGTGCACAATGGCGGTATGAATAAAGATGACAGGAAGGAAATTGGAAAACACAAAGCAGCTATAGATGCATACAGCCAGTGCTGCTGTAGAAACAAAAGACAAGCAGTCAAAGAGATTTCAAACTACTTTGGTTTCTCAAGCGAAAGAGTTGCAGCCCAGATGAAGATCTCTCACCTCACACTGGTCAGTCCTCAAAGCACCTCTGCCTGAGAGTCCTGTCGGCAGACAATATGAACACACACCCAAACATAATCAGACACACACACACCTCTGTCTGTGTCAACACAAGCTTGTGGGGAGGAGGAGGAGGAGGAGGGCTGCTGCTAAAGGGTGGTGGGTGGGAGCTCTCATTGGCATGTTTGTTTTTGTTTTGCCATTTTTTCCCCCCTGACGCCAATGAAGTGTGCATGTTTGTAAGCGTGTGTGTGTCAGCATGCATATGAGTGTGTGTGTGTGTGTGTGTGCTGGTGTGGAGAGACAAAAGGAACATATGGCAGCAGTCGCTGAGGCTGTAAATTAAACATAGAGGAAGATTAGATAATGAATGTGTGCTCTGAGACAGCACTGAGCCGAGGGCGGAGCGGACCACAGTGAGACCAGTTTGGGAGGGCGGTGGGACGAAAACTGAGGTGCAGCACTGATATTGACGCAGTACATAATGTAGATGACGAATATGTCTTCAAAAAAAACAGTGACCCGGGTGGACACGAGGCGCTGCGGCACGTCGGTGACCCCAAACCTCCCGCCGCTCGAGGGAACGGAACCTCACCCACTCAAAACTGGCCAGCTGCCACCGAGGCTGAGGCAAAGCTGCGTTGCTGTCTGCGGGATTACTGACGCTCTCCTCCACTGTACAGTCTGACACATGCTCGCAGTCGCACGCAAACACGAGGCTTAGCACATGTAAACACTCTCCACAGTAGTGACCCAACAAGTCCTTTTATTCATGAAGATTTGGTCACGTTTTCTGTGAAACGCCGGGGCTCACAAAGGGGTAAGACGGGGGACAGTGAGGGCAGATACGTACTGTACAGCCTACACCGGTGCACAGAAATTCACCACTGTTCTTCAGTGGACAGCAAGACCAAACAAGTCACAGGTTTCATTTGAACCTGACTCAAGCGAGACTTGAACCTATGCCGTGCTTCCTGTGAGGCAGCAGAAACACCAGCAAGCTGCCCTTCAACATACTTAGTAAAAGTGTCAATACAGTTAAGTCACGCATGAAGAAAAATATTTCTAAAGCGGGTTGAGATTTCCGACAACTCACCTCCACTCCAACCCCTCCTGAGTAATTTCAACCATTTATTGACGAAATCTGTGAGAAACTGGGCTCCTGTATCAGTTTCCAAGCTTCCCACCAGGATGCAGTGTGAACCAATGGTGGTGTGTGGAGCTACATCTTTGGTTAAATCAAACCGGACACATGTGCGGGTCTAATCCAGCAGGGTGTAAAAGCGTTTTAATTATAGAAGACGTTTCAGAAGACACAGCTGCTGAGGTCGATCTATTTGAACACTCGCGTGTTTCTGCGTCCCTCATTCATATTTACTCAAGTACAATTGAGTTATCTAGTAACAACGTTGATCGACCGACGCAAGCATTCACTATTTATTTTGTACATGAATTATTGAAAGCTACAAAAGCCTGCTCAACACATGGAACGAGTTGGAGCTGATGTGTTCCTCTGGAAAAGGTTTGGGCTTTTTGAAATGAAAGAATGTGATGCTAGTGAGGCTAAAGTCAAGTTCGGTCACATGATTATCCATCCACCAATAGGACCTGAACTTGATAAAATACGGGACTTTTTCACGTTAAAGTCAACTAACAAAAGACTGAAGTAAACGTCATGTACGCAGTTTGTTTTGCTAATGCTAAACTGATGCTAACTTTCACTTCCTGTACAAATTGGAACTAAATGATTCACATGGGATTAGAAAAAGAATCTGGATCACATGACGCGCATCACAGCTCTGTCACCTGAGCTTATAAATCGCTCCACTTAGTCAATAACTTCGGGAGAGCGAGGTGAAGGTTGGAGATAAAACAGGTTGAGTTTTACAGTAATTTGTCACTGTCTCATTGCGAGGCTTCACAGAGCAGCGAGGGGTGGGGGGCAGGGAGATAATACAATAACATACAAACCCAGAGAGTGAGGAAGGGCTGGATACAGCTGGGTCAGGTTATTTTACCCCCCCCCCATAAAGGTCTCGAAGCTAATCTCCATTTCAGATGAGCATTTTGGGGGGGAAGTAATGGACACACAAAGGTGAAGTCGAATCTGACACATTCGGTCATAATATTGAGCGTCATTAACACCATTGCTTACACATCTTCTGGCCTAATCCATAACCATGAAAAAGAAGGTGAAGCATTGTCACTGCGGTTCATTTTCCAGTGTGGTTTGGTTGTGTTGCTGTTGAAGTTATCCTCAGCATTGCACTAGTGCACCACTGCTCTGTTGGTTGTTCCTGCTGCTGTTTGTTCTGCAACAGAATAGATTCCACTTTCGAGTAGTTTCTAATCTAAATGATTCCAATAAATATGCAAAAGTTTCACTATTGTCATTCATTCAGTCACACCGCACCTATAGGTCACTAAGTGGCGACCTTGCAGTAGGATTGCACTTGAAGTGGGTGAGGGCTTATAGATCGACAGCCTTTATTACCTGAAGTTTAGCAGGCCACACAATCGCGGTGCAGTTTTTAAAAAGTTGCATTCGCTTGTAACAAGTTACTTTGAAAGTAATGAGTAACTTGAAGTCACAAAGTTACTTTTGAACGCAACAACTAGTAACTGTAACTTTAAGTTACTACCTTAAAGTAACTCGCCCGACACTGCTGGTGAATATATTCATGCTTTAAATCTTGGAAAGAGCAGCAACAGGTTTGACAGTAAACACACAAGAGTCTTCGACTAAACTGTCCAAACAGTGCAAACCCCACAACAGGAGGAGCACACGCTCTCTAAAGGTGAGCTCCTGCACCCGTAATGAGGGGAGCTCTGTTGTTGTGATCCTCTCACTGCAGCTCTGATTACAGTCCGGTGTTCAGTTTCTACGCTGGGAGTAAACAAACGAGAACAACGCCGATGCGGGGCTTTGACCACACACACACACACACACACACGTGCAGGTGCATGCTAGTGCCGTGAACGGATCACAGGGTAAGTCTAGGAGGCCGTAGCTCAACTGCATCCACTTTCCCCGCTCGCCGTCTGCCTCATTACCAAGATAAAGCACCACCTTCCTGCCCTCCGCTTATTAAAAGTGGAGGAACACAACAACAGGTTTATTAAAACTTGATTGAATACGTGCGACCCAAACGCTGCTCCTCCTCCTGAAGCACATCTCCTCACATCCTCCTGTTACTTTGAATGATCAAGGATCAATTCATTCGGCGTCGCTGCTCTGACAAATCCAACAGGCTTTTTCTGTCTCCGCCCGGCGGCTGTCACATGGGACTCAGTCAATTCTCCGCTCAATCTCACCGCATGTCGAAGAGATTCACACGCGTGGTCGTGTGTGCGTGTGTATACTCTGAGGGGTGATACTACTTAATCATATCCTCCACTCAACATAAATAAAGACCAATTAGTCGGCCTCCCAGCAGACCTTTTCTCTGGAAGACCCCGAAGAGCGTCGCCCCTCAGCGAATAGCAGCCCGATGAACTGTGGTGTTTGGAAGACAGCACCAGCAACTGTGTCGAATTACACTTCATAATAATGGAAGAGGAACATTAATGGTGAGTTAACGCGCCAAACACCCACTGCTTTTTAACACAATCACAGAAGGTAAATCTGAAAAGTAAATCAGAGTATTAGAAGACATTCTGTAGTCTATTTTTTGTTGTGAAACTGTTTCTTATCCATTATACCACAAGCTATATAAGTGAACATGTGAGAAATCAAATGCAAAATACTCGGGCAAACCTCACTTCTATTCATATTGTGTTTGTTTTGTACTCAATATTAGAAGCCAACATGTATTTACTCGTTAATAGAAACCATATTTCTCCTATATAAGTGAGTATTTTTTTGGAATTTGAAATATAATTTTTAGCACCAGTCCTAACTGGACAGCAGGTGGCAGTAGTGTCACAGAACTCATTCGCATGACATGAGTGAAGAAGAGTGGCAGGGACTCCGCAGCACCACAGAGACAGAACATTGAAAGGATTTGTGGATCCAGATGGTAGTTAGGAACATCAATAAAATGGAGTTCTTTGTCTCAATATCACATGTGAAATTAGCTTCTTCTTCTTTTTATGTATTTATTCTGTTAATTTGACTGTTAATTGCAGATGATTACATAACCAGTTTAGTCCTTTGAAGAGGGAACTACAGAGAACATCAACTGTGGAAGTTCATCTTTAATGTGGGAAGTGTATTTTATATGTGAAACAATTATTATTGTTATATGTGAAGTGGAGAACAGTGTCAGGTGTGATGTGTGACAAAAGGATGAAAGGGAAAGTGTCCAAAAGGGTGGTGAGGCCAGCAATGTTGGATGGTTTGGAAACAGTGGCACTGAGGAAAAGACAGGAGGCAGAGCTGGAGGTAGCAGAGATGAAGATGCTGAGCTTCTCTCTGGGAGTGAGCAGGATGATGATAGGATCAGAGGGACAGCACATGTGCTCAGGTGTTTAGGAGACCAAGTCAGAGAGGCTAGATGGAGATGGTTTGGACATGTACAGAGGAGAGAGAGAGCCAGTACATTGGTAGATGAAGATGTTGAGGCTGGAACTGCCAGGCAGAAGGTGGAGAGGAAGGACAAAGAGGAGATTGATGGAGGTGGTGAAGGAGGACATGAGGTTTGTAGGTTTGAGAGAAGAGGAAGCAGAGGACAGGGTGAGATGGAGGAAGATGATCCGCTGTGGCCACCTCTGAAGGGAGAAGCCAAAAGAAAAAGAAGATTTTATATGTGAAATCAGAAAAAAATATCTGTGGGAAAAGAAACATGGGCTACATTATACTGTAAATACAATATTTAAAAAAAAGCCAAAATAATGTAATAATACTTTAAATACTGTCACAGCAAATTAGTTGATATCAGCTGGGTTTTTTAAACATGTAACAATATAATGACTGGTATATAGTCGGGGTGACTATTGACAAGGACCTTACGATGCGATGCACGACACCTGGGTCATGAGACGATAGTATCACAATGTTTTTGAAAAACACAGTGGTTTGATATTGCCATAGTCTACACAGTAAACCATGCAACACAATATTATTTGAAATCAAAAAAGAGAAATTAAGCCATAACTATGTGGTGGAAAAATCCATGTTACATACTTATAGTAGGGCGAGTGCATCAAATGTGTGACTTGATGGACATGAGGAGCAAAGTGTATTTAAAAATCAAAAGTTCAATTTTCATCAGATCACAACCTCAAGAGTAAACTCCTTGGTGGAAACAGAGTGATGCAGCGGGCAGCCTGTGCCTTTCACTCCTGCGCTCCACATTTGGTTGGTGGTCAAGTGGACAATTAAAACAGCTGGACCTCTGTCACACACGCTGGCAGCCACTCATCGCACAGAGAGGCCGGCCTCACTCGGAGGAGCGGCTCCTCTCTGCCTGCCGGCGAGGCAGCAGGGATTATCAGCCTTTATACTGCCTAATCTAGTTTGGCCGCACTGGGAGGGTCAATCTGTGTGTGTTTGTCTGCTGGAGTTCCGTACTCGACCCAGGTTGTGAGGACAAAACGTGCATCATATGGCTGGAAGGAACTGATGGATTTCTTTTGTTCAGCGGAAACCTGGACTTGGTCTTCACCTGCAGGGAAGCGGTGAAAGGAAGACTTGCTTGTGAAAAGAGAAACATGTCAGCATCACTACAGCAAACTGCTTTGTCTGACCTTTGCCATCTGTTTGTGTGGAGTAAAAAAGAGGTCCAGGTCAAAGAGGTGTGCAGCGATAACCGGGCCTAACAGGTGTGTCAAAGATGCGAAACGCTGCTGACGGCTCTACTTCAAAACCTGTCGGCCGGCTGTGTAAACCGGCTGCCGGTGTCATGAGTGTCGCCCCGGCTGGCTGGCTGGGTCACACGCTTTATTATGATCTGCTGAGAATGTACAGGTTCTGGTGTGTGTGTGTGCGCCGCCAGTCAAGCGTGTTGCATGAGGGTGGGTTGGCAAGAGCTGCCGACACATTCCAAAACACAGGAGACGGATGTCAAGGCCAAACCAGAGCCGGGACCACACTGACAATCCCATAGGAAGACTTTGGTGGAGAGACAGAGCCAGTGTGTGTGTGTGTGTGTGTGTGTGAGCGCTGGCTTGAGTAATTACAGGCCCGGCTGGTGTGTGGAGCCGAGAGTCTACCACAACACAGCCCCAGTGATGACACCATACACCGCACACACATGTGCGCGCGCACACACACACCAGCAGCAATTACTGTACAAAGCACTTCAACAGCTGGTCCATATCCCCATTCTCCAAAACCACACAGACACACAACCATGCAGCCACCCAGCCGCTGCTGCACAAGTCAGATTATCCATTTCACAAATGCACGCAGCAAACACAAAGCAAAGCCCCGACAGCTATCATTGATCGGCGCTGAGAAATCCTGCAGCAGCACAACAGGTCGACTCGCGCATCCTGCACTTCAGATGCTGTCGAGTCTATTGACTGATGGTCCCCTGGCTGTGTGTCTTCCCAAGCATGAGTGGGGTTCTGACTCCCCCTAGTGGCGGCTGTTAATACAGCCTTCGCTACACTAAAAGATCCATCTAAAATAGAGGTGGGGGAAAGGGCCACAACTGTAACGGTTGTGAGGGGCCACCATCAAAATAAAAACAACAATGACTACGAAACGTGATGGAAAAATGTCCAAAATATATACTTAAGTAACCAGGACAAAATGAACCTAAAAAAAATTAAATGTAACTAAGGATATTAAGAAGTGTAAATATGCTATGAGACCTATTGAAATATTTCATTTTATATGCACTTAATTTGAATATAAATCAACTATGGACTCGACGATCAAGATAAAAAGGCTATTTATTTCCAAATATATTTTCAATATTCCTTCAATGTCTTTTGAAGACCAAGAAAAACACAAAATGGCCAATGAATAAAACAAGAACAAGCTATATTGACTGCTGAAGAGGTGATGGTGACTATAAGAGAAAGAACAAAAAAAAAGGCAGAAAAATTAGGATACATTAGCTATACTGTAGTTGACATCAAACGGGCCATGAAAACACAGGCATCGGGCCGCATATGGCCCCCGGGCCGCACCTTGCCCAGGTATGACCTAAAATATTCTCAGTTCAGAACAGAACACGACATTAAAGATGACGTTTTTGATGAGAACTTAGACTTAGACTTTCTTTATTGTCATTGCACAAAAACATATCACTATATTATGGCAATGAAATTTCAGTCTGAGGCCTCCGGTTTCCAAAAACAAAACTATACGTCCAAAAATAAATAAATATTAGATAAATACTAGTCAAGAAGATGTACAAATAAACATTCGTCTATCATTAATAGTTAAGATTTTTAATATCGGTGTATCGAGGGTGACCAATGTGGTCGAACGAGTCTTTACTCAACAGTCAAAGAGCCGATGCACACAAACATGGCTGCACTTGTAGCTAAATCCCAACTCTAAAAGTGTTGGGCTTTACATGTATTCAGTCATTCATCTTGTACCGCTTATCCCCTGGTGGAGGAAGGATGTGGGGGGCTGGGGCCTACCCCTTGAGTGGGAGGTGGTGAACTCTGAACAGGTTGGCAACCAATCACAGAGACAAACAGCCACTCACACCTAAGGACAATTTACAGTACTCAAACTTGGGCAGGCAGCACACACAAAAGGAATGTGGTTTCCCCAAGACTGACCCGTACCTGCAACCATCTTGCTGTGAGACATCGGCGCAAACCACTTTTCTAATGATTCCAATGTTGACTTTACTAGAAAATACTTGCTACTGCTCTGATTCATTCACATCATCACACTTCAAAGGTACCCAGAGCAGGTCTGAAAATGTGACCTAAAAACCCTATAAACCTATGTTTTTAATCTCTTTAAAGCTAGAAAATAAACTTTCTAAATCTCACTAACAAAACAGTCAGCTGGCTGACGTCAAAAAACCTCATTCGAACCAGTTCTTAATGTTAGATTTTTATTAAAATCTATACTAAAACACGCAAAAACAGAAATGAAGAGTCAACGTTTATGCGCTAATAGTAACTGAAGTGTCACCGGAGCTTGTGAAGACTTTGAAATGGAACAATACGATTGTTAGATCAAGCTAAAATCATGTGTAATAACGTAATGAATTAACACTCATCGTCGCTCAGTTAGATGACTGAAGATTGGTTTTGCACTATCAAACAATTACTGTTGAAATATATCTGTCTGCCTCAATTACCGAATGATTCAGCCATGAAATAGGGAGGGCAATGTAACGGGAACCTGCAACATTTACCAGGGAATTAGTGTAGCTAGCACAACCCACCAAGACACCTTTGAACCTGTGAGGGTTAGAAAACCAGCGCCACAGACAGAGAGAGAGAGGGAGGGGAGAGAGGAAAAGGTCAGGGAGAAAGAGGGAGCCAGAGAAAGACGGAACAAGGAGGAGAAAAAAAGGGATGAAGCAGATCAAGGAATGAGAGCTCTGTGCTCCCTCTCTGGGCAAGAGTCTGCGAGTGTGTGTGTGTGTGTGTGCGGCAGCGCGAGCGCGTGCTCGTGCTCCTGGCAGTCTCAGACTAGGCATTAAAATTATTGGTGCCGCCAGCGTGCCGCGGCCCCCGCTGCAATGTGAGGGAGGTGAGCAGGGAGGGCAGGAGGGAGGGAGTCACCAAGTGCTAATCAGAACCATGTGTGTGTGTGTGGCCAGCGCTGCTCTGAACAGCTGTTCCCATGCTGGGGAACACACACACACACACACACACACACACACACACACACACACACACACACACACACACACACACACACACACACACACACACACACACACACACACACACACACACACACACACGCGCGCAGTGCATTTCAGGTACGATCATTTTACAATAATTACAAATCCATACTCACACAAACCCCCTTACAATATGTGAGTTGTACAGGATCAATCTGAAAACCGAATCTTTTCCGATTGTTTTATCCCTTTACTGGGAAGATGCAGCAACACTACAGTGTCCCTTCACACCAGTGGAACAACAGGAAGAGTCGGAGAGTCGAGAGGAAGCGGTGCCATTTATTCTATCAATGAAGGAAGGAAGCATAACACCCTCTCCCCCGACCATTATTTCACTTGACTGATGGATTCCGTCCATGGCAGAGGGTTGCATCATGTGTATCCTCAGATGTCCAGCGTAACAATGCTGAGCTGTGATGTCCCCTGGAGGACCGGGGTCTTTGAAGTGGGCAGGGAAGTGAAGGAATGTCCGGAATCTCCTCCGAATCTATCTGGTCAACACTCCCTCACGCACTCTCTTTTGTCTCACACTAACACCCGAGGGGGCGCTGGATGATTCACGCACAGAGCTGAAGACACTGGAAAGGTTTCAACACAGTGTGTTTTAAATAATTGACTGGATACGGCCAAATCCGTGCTGACGGAGGATCCGTGTCCTCTGGAGACGCGTCGCCAGCCCCGGGTGAAACCGAAAAAAAAGGGCTTGAGTGTGAGAAAAATCGAGACGTACACAAAGTGTGTGGAGACTGAGCAGAGCCACATTATCATTCACACACAAACACCAGATGGATTGAAAAGAAAGCAAGATGTCCAGCGCAGCCACAGAAAGAGAGGAGGGGAAGAGGATGAGTGATGTTATGAGTGAGCTGAGTGAATCCAGGCTCCATCTGCAAACAGATGTTCAGCGCAATATGTGGAGGCCGACCCCGTCATTATATACACAAGTTGTGAGCTCATTAATATGATATCGGTCATGTTTATCGGTTGAAGGCCACACAGTCCTCACCATTCCCCTGATGTCCACTGAGCCAGAGAGGAAAGTGTGGCCCTCACAGCGCCGGACTTTACTGGGCTTGGTGGAGGGGAAAAGGGGCCAGGGTCAATGGGATCACGCAGTCGGGATACACAGTGAAATTGGAGGATGCCCCGGGGTCAAAGGGCAAACCCCAGCAGAGAGATACAGTTACCAATTCTGGGCAGATTTATAATAAGTGTGATGAAGAGAGTGACAGAAACATGGTGTTGTACTGTCAGAATGTGCTCGCTGACATTTCTTTCTTCCTTGGCACATCATGCAACCACAGCTGGGATGAATGATGGGCTCAAAGTTCCTCCTTGTGATTCAAAATGGGCAGGAAAGCGAGACGACAAGTGACCCTTCCAGCACACAGGGTGCAGGTTCTGCCAGCCTCTAGCCCCACCCTCGCACCGAGCAAGGCCTTGTTTCCAAGCCTTGAAAACACAGCCAAGACAATGTGAAGAGGTTTATTTGTTTTCTCTGATCATCTGAAGTAGAAAATAATTGCAGTGGATTATGTAATTATATTATATCAGAGCTGCAGTGTCAGTGCCGCTGCAGTAGAGCCAGAAGTAGGCGGAGCTACTGGTTTGCAATCTTGCAATAGACAATGTACATTTCCATTTCTTCATTTTACAACAATACAACCAAACGCATCACATACATGACAAGGCCGACTTGTCAACTACTCATGAAGACAGTCTGTGACTAATCGAGCATCAAAATAGTTCTAATGTGAAATGCCAGAATGACAAATATGGCTACTGTTAGGCTCATATGGCACAACATTATATTCAGGAACACCACGGCTTAAATGAGAGCTGCTGCGCTTTCAGAAAAATAACCTCTTTTAAAGATGAACTCTCACATGATCAAACGTATTAAAAGGGATAAGATCAAAACAAACGGATGAGACATAACGTATCATGGAGGCGGAGATGAAGATGATGGGTTTTTTTGTTTTTCATGGAAAAAAATCCAGAAAGAAACGTCATAATCTGTTGCTTGCGGAACTCAAGTCGCGAATGACAAATGAAGAGACGGACCGTGTGAGGACGGCTGCAGAATGGAGAGAGATTTACTTCTCAAAAACTAGCGTTTCATTGTCACCAATTGATAATGTTTTTTGTTTGTTTGTTTTTTTGAGGGGTGGGAGTCTGTTGCAGCGTGTTTGGTTGGAACACAAACCTGCACTCACACGAGCCTTCAGGGATTCAGTTTGACCCTCCTTCGTCCATCATGGTCGCCTGCATGTTACTATCCAGCTGGCTTCCACTCTCATTGCCTGGGCACATTTATAGACTTGAAAGCTCACTATCATGGCATGAAAATGAATGATTAAAGATGCCAATTCCACAGGTCTGCAGCAAATAAAGCTGGCTGGTCCAGATTTGCACCAGTTTTATTAAAACTTTCATAACGGTTCGCAGGTTGACTCGACAATAGCCGCCACATAAAAACTGCTGACCTAAACGTAACACTCTAGAATTCCAGTAAAGCTCGGGTTAGATTTGAGACCCATTATATGTGTCTCATACATGCAACTGTCGTGTACAGTACCAACTATAAAACGCACTTCACTCCCAAAAGACAATAAAGAGTGGCAAGCGGCACAATTCACACCCTAAAAAATCCATCAAAGAAGGGCGTAAACACAACCAGGTTACAGCGGCTCATAAAGCAAATGCTCCCAGGAATAATTGTGTCCACACAGGCTGGCAGGAAAACAACTCTTCCTCTGTGGGGGGCCGGGGCGATGCTCCACAGAAGGGTGTTGGCAGCGTCGGAGAGGTGGGAGGAAAGAGGAAAAATGGGGGAGGAGGAAAAAAAAAACAGGTCCCACAGAGCTACCGTGCAGGCGCCAGCATAGACAGCAAGGGTGGAAGGGAAGGGGAGGGGAGGGGAGGGGGGGAGAGAGAGAGGGACCCTGGTGAAACTCTCAACAGATGCGTGAAGCCCTTGTCAGCATTCCTGCTAGGTAACGCAAGGTCAGGAGCAAGCAGGAAGACAATATGAGGACTATTTGGGCTCCCTGAGCGCCAGATGTGTTTTAATAAGACGGCTGCCCTCCGAGCTAATAAGGTCAGCCTCTGGCTCCAGCCAGACGAGCAAACAAGTAGACTCTTGGCAGGAATTCAGCTCCAGCTTGGCACGGCCTCCCTCCCTGCTTCCTGCTCCACTCTCTCTCTCGCTCTCTCTCACAAGATCCAGGGAGGCCGACTCTTGTTCAGTGTGTGTGTTTGTGTGTATGACTCACTTCGTCTCATACACCCGCCTTTTATTAGACACTTCCCTTTTTTCAGCGCGGGGAGAGGGAGGACTACTGCATGAAAGCTGGAGCCTCAGAGAACATCTGTGCAGGGGTTGTTCACGCACGCTTCTAACGCCTGCAGTGATGGTCCAGCAACTCACTGTAGTTCTTACCTGAGCAGCTCATGTTGTAATAGACAAGTTGAGAGAGAGAAAAAAAAATAAGAAATTTGGTTGTAAAAAATAAACCCTGGAATATTAAGTCTAAGTTCTCCAGAGAGGAAAATAAAGAAGCGGCGCCGGCGCCAGTGAGATCGGCGAGATGAGGCAGTGAATGAGGAGAATGGGGAGATTTGGAGTTAAGAAGCTGCGAGACAGAAGGTGGAAAAGACAAATAGGGCCGGATCAAAGGAGATCTTTGGCAGGTTTGAGGGAGGTTTACACAGGCCGCATAGATGATCAAGAGGTATGAAGAGAGAATCACATCCAAAGATTCTCCTCAGACTCGCTGTGGATCTTAAATATAGTCTCTGATGCTCATGAACTTGAACATGAACCACTGAGAAAACCATTTTAACAGTCAAATTTCACAAAGCGTTTTTAGTCATCATTTGCTTCAGAAGTGAGAACTAGTTTGTTTCCTCACTGCGTCCCATTTCTGACATGCATACATGTCTGAAGCCACATATGGACCTTATTTTGTTTCATTTTGTGCTGGTTTAAACAACAATCTATCTTTCTAACCTGATAATAATGAAGTACGACGATAAAATCCTTTTTTATTTTGAGGATTTTAAGACCCATAAACACCCGCTCTCTTGATGTACATGTCAGAGGAAAAGAGTCGGCTTCCAAAGGCAACTACTTCCTGCTTTAATATGAGCAGACACGAACATTTGGCGTAGCGTAATTTGAGATGACCTCCTCGGCGCGAGTTCACCGGGTCGTCAGGCCTTATCGTTCCGCAGTTAGCCCTGATCTACTCCAGACTGACCTCCACTACTTGCTGACTCACACACACCACCAAATGTGTCTGTGTTCCCACGGTTGCAGCAGGTCTCCGGTTTGATGTATAGCAGCTTGTAAAGCAAGCTGTCAGTCAGTTTTAACGGCCGATCACAGAGATCCAACAGGACCACAGCCCCGCATGCAGGATTTAGACCACTAACCGGCTCAGCAACACTCCATAAAACCCGCTTGCTCAGCGCACAATGACTCAGCCAAGTACAAGGAAACAACAGGCTTTGATCTGCGCTGGTCGATATCCACGGTCGGGACGCGCCGCCGCTCCAAACGTTCTCATATGTGTACGCACAAGCATGAAAGCTCACACTGTCGGCACGTCTCAGACAGTCGCACAACTGTACACAATCCTGAGCGGCTCCGACACCTGTGGGGCCGCGCGGTGTGGGAGCCGGTCCAAAGCCTGCTATCAGCCCGGCGCTGGAGACACATGTTCCGCATTGAGTGAGTGTCAAACAACGTCCAATCATTTGCAAGTCAGCGTCAGCCTGTCTGAAGCCCGGGGATGGAGAAAATGAGCTTCTCGCTGTTTAGTCTCAGGCTGCAGCTCGACCAGAGATCATTTCATCAAACAGCCCTCATCAGAGGACAAAGACTGCACCTTTCATCTGACGTCACTTTTGTGTCAAAATGTCATCATATTTGCATGACTACAAACGTTGCCTTCTTCAAGACCCTTTTTTTATCTCAACGTTGAGCCGAACCACCGAAGCATGTAATTCATCGAGGGAAGAACATCTGTGTAAGCAGAGAGAGAGAGAGTCGGAGAAAAATAATATTCATTAGTGGGATGCTAAACCGCCTGACCTCCCACTCACACTTCCTGTCTTTAACAGTGTTAATAGAAGAAATGGCTCGTGGAGTCTTCTGACACCTGGTTTTCAATAGACATATTTAAATGAGTTTTACACTAGGATGCACAGGAGAAAAACAGTCAGCAAAATAAAAAACATCATCATATGAGCTGCAGCCCAAACCAGCTGGACAACAGATTTGAAGTAGCTTTTCACGAACTTGCTTCAAGAAAATGTGTTGGCCAAATACAACTCAAAAGCTTGTCGTCAGTGCTTGAATATGTATTTGAATACTTGCTTTGATGACATGGTTCACAGGAATTCAGCATTAACATGCCGTGGGCCCCATTTACTGTACATAGATGACGTACAGTATATAAAGACCCTTCCGGTGTCTTTGGGTTGTTACTCCCCAGAGGCTACCGAGGATAGAGAACTGGGATATTCATGATAAAATGACATTCTCTGATCATAAAAGATGCATAAATCAGAGTCATGAGAAAAGCGGCAGGTGCCTTTCTCACAACAGTGTTGAGCTGAAAGACTATTGTGTTCATGGACGCAAACCATTTGTTGGTCACCGTCGGACAAGTTGGCTGAGCATCATGTGGATCTCTGAGAAACAATAAGCATGTTCACGAACAAATAAGTTGTCACTGTCAGGGGAAGAATGTGTGCAGACTTGGAAAACTTTTACATGATATAAAGATTAAAAAAAAAAACAGAGCAATGTCAGTGTCTTGAGGACGAATTAGGATCCTCTTTTTATGTCTCTTGTAATAAAGAGAATCAAATATTAGCCTCAATGGTGTGTGAATTATTGGTCGCTCATTCTTAAGAGTCAGTATATGATCCTCACCTTCATCACATTCCACACTAAATTGAACTTGAGTTAAAGTGTTGTGCTGCTGACGCTTTCCTCCACTGCGACTTCCAAGGCGTCACACACTGTAGCTCACCATGGTTTCTCCATCATCTGCCGTTGAACCCCTCCCTCACTGAATTGAATCCCATCCCACAGGTGCTCATACATTTTTATCCGCAGAATTTTATCATCATTATTTAATACCCAACATTCTATCTGCTTTTTTTTCCCATGAGCAGTCAGCAGTCACTCTCCTCCACCTGGACCTAATTCACCCTGAGGTCACCCCTTCTCAGGTCCTCTTTTATCACATGAACCACATTGGTTGCCTTCCTCCACTTCCTTCCCCTGTTATCTCCATCATTCTTCTCCAATTCACAAATGAAAGGCTAATATAACTTATTAATAACAAACCTTTCAGAGCAGAGAACAAAGTTTATGTCCAGACAAAGCAGAACTTTCTAAGAAACAAGTGTCTACACCTGCACATGAATGAATGTGACATGAATGAGAATCATCTAATGGAAAGCAGAAGTAAGCAGCTACATAAATTCTGTTTTCTTAAGTCATTTAAAGGTGAAGGAGCATGATGTGTACTGGAAAGTCAAGGAGCCCCAGATTTAGATCTGAGTGTCCAGGCTGGCTCGACGGGGAGCAGCATTTCTACAGTGTAATCGGAGGCTTTATAAGTTATCAATAAAATATTGAAGCCAATTCTCAGGTGGACCAAGTGAAGCTCACTCTGTGGTGATGCGCTGCTGTCTGTTACAGCCAGTCACAAGCCTCACTGTTGAGCTGTGAACCAGAGGCGTGAGAGAGAATTCTTGTTGATGCCAGCGAGGGGGGGGGACAGTCATGCAGGTGGGAGAATATGACTGATGAATTATGTTTTCCCAGTCGCCATGTGAGTGTATAGGTTTGGTTTTTGATATCAAAAGACCACTATTTCCCTTCTAGAGTTCCTGTCTGAAAGACATGAATGAAACCAATGAAGATTAGAGTATTGGATTCCCACACTGGAGAAGAGGGAGTTCAGTCCCATCTCACAATAAGATCTAAAATGATTTAAAAGGAGCTTTCACTCTTGTCGGCAGCTGACTAATCCAAACAATCTATGACTTACCTCTGAAATACTCATTTATGAGCATGTCTTTCTCAGTCAGTACCAATGAAAACCTGAGCATCTTCATCTATGTCACTGGGATCTGTGGAAGCTGTTCTAGCTTCTCATTCGCTCTCGCTCTTCTGTAAGTGAGAGTGTAAGAGCAGAGAGCAACTTGAGGCCACTGAGATCAGTTCCACTCACTTTAAATCTCCACACACATTACGCAATGTGAACAAAATAAAATGAAGAATGTTCTGTTCTTGTAAAATAAAAAATAATACAAAATGACGTACGTCTTCTTTACTAGCGTTGGTCATTAAAAATAACTTTTACATGGGGTCCCTTTTTGAACATTTCTAGCACATCATAGACAAAAATTTGACCCAGTGATGTTCCAGACTATTTACTAGAGCTGACTATCTGTGTGCACACATGGCACTTACCGATATGAACATGTGCCAATGAATGGAGTTTGTTTATTCTCTGTCTGGGGTTGTTGCTTTTTTATTTTCACTTTTTGTTTCTCTTTCCAACACCTATATACCGTATAAATGACTGATGTGGACCACAACTCTTGGTTGTTATCTCTTTGTTGTTTTTTTTAAATCATTGTAAAATTGCCCCATCATGACAGTACTTTGTCAAACTGGAATACTTGACGTACATTGAAGAGTTTATTCCGAATATCCGTCGGAACCCAACCTCAGAAACTAGTCGGGCACCTTGTCTAATGTTCTTTTTTTCCTCTCCACTCAAAGTGGATTACTTCAGTCATGCGAGCAAGGTATGAAGGCTAAATAAATAAAGGTATTACTGTGCCAGCAGGTGCCATAAAAATACTCTTTTGGAGACCGGGACCGGACATGGTAAAGTACTTTAATAAACGTATTATTGCTTCATAAAAAAGCACCTCTGCAACAGTTCAACCACGTTGAGTTAAAAAAAAAGAAACGGAAAATATTTGAAAGTCATCAACTTTAAAAACAACAAGATTTACGAACAATCGGAGCGTTTTACCACTCTGTGTCATGTGGTTGGGTTTAGTATCTCTCCAGCAGAAACCACCACAGTATCGAAACCCCCTCCTGAGGTGTGAGGTCATGTCTGCACCAGAGCTATCGCTGAAGCAAACACACTCACGCAAACAAGCAAGTGTGTATACATGAGACTGTGTGTGTGTGAGAAGCAGATGAGCGGAAAGAGAGGAATAAGAAAGTGGTAAATGGAGAATAGCGACAGTAAGTCTGCGAGAGAGTGTGTTGGACTAAAGGGGCTGTGAGGGGTTAGGGGAGGCAGCGAGGGAGAGGAGAGGGGGAGTGCTGTGGTTAGGCATCCAGAGTCAGTGAACATTTTTCTGGCAGGACCTCTCTATGCTTCTGGCCGCTCGCCCGGCTCTGAAGCAAACTTAAACAAACTCCTGTTGCAGCCATCTGCTGGGCCCGCGGGATAAATCACAGCGCCGCTTCGCTCTGTACGGCTCAGCCGCACCACGATCAGGTTACCGTGTTAGCGGCTCACACACGCACACACACACACACACACACACACAGAGCATGGTCTTTCTTCGGCATGCAGGCACACACACACACAGAGCTACGCGTCAGCCTGGAGCCAGTCCTGCCATGGGGCTCACACCACCAGGAGAGGCCGGCAACATGTGGCCCCGCTAATACCACAGGGAGAGATGAAGAGGGGAAGAGGGGAGGGGGGGGAGAACAAGCAAAGGAGAAGCAGCCGGTCGATTTAAGAGGATCGGACTGAAGACAGAGACCGAAAGAATGAAGACCTCTGACACCGAGCATGAGCCAAGATCTATTTTTACAGTTAAACATCTTGAACTCCATCACAGTCTTTCATTCCTCCAGGTTTTTGATCTCCTCATCAACTCTCTATAACCTTCCTTTTACTCTCTCTTCACCATGTCACCGCTCTGGTTAAGACATAAAGCGTCTCTGTGATGTTGCCAATGAATCTTGCTACCGCGCCACGTTATTGTCATGTGGCCTCATTAACGCTGCAGCGGGGTTAAATGTCAGTTCATGGGGAACCACTTCTTCTATCTGGCAACCAGCCTGAACCCTCCGCAGCCCTCTCACTTTTACACACTGCCGGAGTCAGTCAAATCCGCGGATGCACAGTCAGAGCAGGGCTGTGCTTGCCTCGCTGTTTGGAGACTTATGGTGCATCCAAACATTCTTCATTCGTCCCATTATTTGCAGGACTTTCCTGTGTAATGGAATCAGAAAATGATTTAGTGCCATACGCTGATGCTAGTGAAAGAGTTTCCGCTGTGGTGGGCAACTTAAGCACAGAATCAGAATCAAATTTATAGCCATGGTCAGTGGGGATCCCACCAACTAGGAAAGTGCTTTAGAAAATAAAATAAAATAAAATAAAATAAACAATCCAAGTGAAAGAAGATATTTTTAAATTTGAACTGTTGGAGTCACTCGCAGTCAGATATGTTGATGGTACATTTCTTTTGAGGGGTGCCCCAGGACTCGGACCCTCAGGGAGTCTGACAGGCCCCAAAACATCATTCGCTCCGTGACGATACAGTAACTGTAGTGTCATGTCAGACTGAGTCATGGTTTGTAACAAATTTCGCACAGATACATGTTGTCAAGATCCAGGTAGCTGGGTTTCAGATGAGCCAGATATTCAGGTACAATTGCAACTCTCCTGTCGCGTATGAGTTGGTTATAAACTGTCTATATGCCTGTGGCTGCCGGGCCACCTGACCAGTTACACTCCCTCTTGCATCTCGGTTGGACACCACCCACAAAGATGGGGACTTGGCAGTCAGTCTCTCACATGGGGAGCTATGAAAGTCATTGTAGTGATGCGCTTTATTGGGATTTAGAAGGCCCTGTCTTATGCCTCGCCACCAACCTGTCACTGATAAGTGACCAGACAGTGATGGGGGGATTATTTTATGACCTTCAACACCAGGCTTTTAGTTGGGATTTTGAAAGAGGACGTTCAAAGCCATTTTTTTAGAATGAGTCGTTTCCTTATTACAAGCAAAGTGTCTACAGTTTTGTTCATGTGGATGTGGATAACTGCGAGACACACCAGTTAACAAATATGGCGACCGACTATCAGACATTCAGGGCCTCCTGCTGAGAAAAAAACGGGCGTCCGTTTTTTCATGTTTTGTAGTTCAGGGCGTCAAGAGGACATCCTCCTAGCTAAAAGCCTGTCCTGCACCCAGCAGGTTCCCAGCTGGCAGGTGAACTCCACAAAGTCTCCAGTGACTTCTTCAGTCAAGGTTTAAACCAGAGGAGTCAGAGTGGAGAGCAGAGGAGTGAGAACATAACCTTGAGGGGAGTCCAGGAGTCAGCGTTTATCCAGCTTGATGCGCCGCTTCCTGTCCGTTGGAAAGTCTATACTTCACTCTGGACAAAAGGGGCTTATCAGCTGAGGTGTTAAGGTTTTTTTTTTTTTTTTTTTTTAATCATCTATTCCGGAATGTACAGAAGAAGATGAAGGCAGAATATATGGACTCCGGATTGGAGTGGTTCTCACGTTCCGCCAGTGTGGCAACGGAAAGTCTTGAACCCCATTTACCCTTCATAGTGTTTGTTATCGTCGAGGACATGACTTCTAATTGATGGGTGTGACAACAAGCATTTATAGTTAGCAGATGCAGGATCTGTCTCAGTATAATTCTGACTCATAGCAGCGACATGCTAGTGTGTGGGGAGACGGTGACCAGTGGAAACTATTCACAAAGTCTTAGTAACTCTAGACTATATTTATGTGTTTGCCTGAGCTCATGCATGTCCACTTGATCTCTATAGATTTATAAACCACCTGGCACACTCACGGCCCCGTAACCTTTTCTGCTGGACATCAGAATATTAGCGACCGTGTCCGCGCAGATCAGAAGATCATGTGAGCGAACTGTATCATGTGAAATCTGTATTCCCCTCCCGTCGGCAGCTTCATGGGAGGCTCATTCCAAGACGCTCTTTCTGTCATACCAGCTGTCCTGGAGCTGGCAAGTCAAGCTGTCGGAGACCAGGTGGCTGGACTTCATGAGGGGGCTGCGGGGTCAGCGCCAAGAGGAGATACTAATGGAGTGAAGGAAGTAATCCAAGACGGGAAGGGGAAAGTCTCCCTCAGCCAAAAGGTCTGCGCTGATCACTGCTAATGCTAATCATCATCTCTCTTCTGGTTGGCCGACCGAGGGAGCGCAAAGCGATCCAGCAGCTGGTTGGCTGGAGCCAGTGCGCCGAGTCTAGTGTGACCCAATATATTTAGTCCACTATGTGGGGCTATTTGGAGCCCAACACCTTCACTTGTCCTTATAGCTGCCGGCACCCGACTGCACCAGCCTCGAAATGCTGGTGGAACTGAAGCATCCATTGATATGAGATTATCACCAGACGGACACTGCGCAGCTCTACCTAAAAACAATTACAATACAGGAAAAACAGGGGCCATACTAATGTAAAACTACTGGCACAGAAGTACATTGCAATACATTGACATAACTTTCACTTTAAATATATAGTACAGGCCAAAAGATTGGACCTTCTCATTCAATGCGTCTTCTTTATTTTCATGACTATTTACATTGCAGATTCTCACTGAAGGCTTCGAAGTTCAGTTGCTTTCAGTGTGCTACTGAATGAAAAGCAAGTTTTTTTGCAATTAAGTTTGTCAGTCACTAAATTTACACTTCAAACTCAACTCCAGTAGCGCAATAATATAGTAGATAAAAAACAAAAATGATTATTATTATTGTTAATAATAATACTGATAAAAACAAATAAATAATAATAAACAAAAAAGGGAAATATGTTTTCTTTCAATAGTGTAGACTTACTATACTTTCAATTTTGAGTATTATGATAGATTTTTTTAAATGAATGTTATATTTGTTCTTAACGTATCGCAATGTGTATCATATCATGAGGCCAAAACCCTGTTAAATACGGGTCAGCAGCAAAATAAATTCAGAAAGAAAATCCCCACCGTGTGTGAGTGGCTCCATCACCTCGCACACTTAATAAATGGGCCCATGTGCAGGCGGAAATCATAAGTTACAAGGTAAATACCTGCAAAATGGCCCAACAGCTACCGTGCTGCCCCATATAGTAGCTGAACACACTCACACACTCACAGCTGTGGCAAGATCCAGCTGCAGTTGCCAGCTCCAGAGCAAACACCTGTCAAAGCTCTCCGCCACCTGGCTGACACGCGTGCACAAAACACACGCTCGCTCGCAGCTGCTAAGCATGGAGATGTTGATCGAAGCATGTAGCATTTGAGTCTGCGGCAGCTGGCGGAGAAAACTCAGCGTATAGTTTCACTACAGTTGTACTCAAAGCTGCTTCCCTGCTGTAACGTCCACACGGCAGAGAGTCTCAGGAGCCCAGAGCCACGGCAATAAAGGGTCATTTCACATGTCGCTCTACTTCTTCATACTCACCAGAGGATGGAAATGTATTCATATTCAAATTACTGTGTGCTCCAGACTTCAATGACAAAAATTATCGTGAGAACTGTTTGCCATTAAAGATCACTTAAAAGGTGTCAGATATGGTGTGATGAAGTTTGTCCGAAAAAGAAGTATGAATGTACTTTGCTAGTCAGTTTTTCTCCCCCAGTACCATCTCCGTAGTGTACTTCTGTGCCGTAAATTGTAAACCTGACTTAAGCACAAACCTGCTTCTTTGGAAGCTAGAAGCTAGTTGGAGGGAAACAATGCAGAGAACCTTGGTGATATCTGCACAAATCATCAACCGATCCCCCTCATTATCCACAATACATTTTCACACAGCAGTATTCGAACCTGCTGGGAATATCACATTCACAGCCACTTGGCAAACTGACGTTTGGATTTTTCTCAACCGTAATCGTTGAAATCTCTCCAGAATCCACTGAGGAAATTGCTACGTCCACGGTTTTACAGTCCAGTCACACACACAACAGTTCAACAGTAAAAACCCGTGGGTTTGTTGGTGGACAGAGACGTGAATGAAATGTGGGACATCCGTACAACAGGAGTTCCCTGTGTACGCTGGAAAGTTTTCCTTGTCTCATAAGAAACGCGCTCAGAAACTGCATAACTCCGCCAAGCTGCTTCACTTCACGCCCAACACTATCTCCCATTGACAAAGTGTCCTTCCTTTAAAATCACTCCCAAAATTGAATCATTGGTTCCTTGTCCAATGTCATCCAATCCGTAACGTCCATTTTGTACACAGACAAACAAACCAAATTGTTGAAAACATAACCTCCTTGGCAGAGGTTGTGAGTTCAAAGAACAAATTACCACAACTGCAGCTCCAAATATTGTAAGTTGTGTATGAGTCTCCACAACAATTTCACCTTCATAACAAGGGTCAAAGTCGTAGAGGAAGAAAAAAGAAAACATTCTTTTGCTTGTTTGAAGTAATAATTGAACACGACTGAATTGTGGCGAGTGGACAGTTTTACCGCTTTAATAAATGGTTGTCAGCCAGTTCAGACCAAACTTAACTCGCCACCATCTGTACTTGGACTCTGACTTCACTAAGAGAACTTTTGAAAACGGCGTCGGCAGATGAGTGAGAGACAGGGAAATGTAGGATTAGTTAAATGTCGGCGTGATCATTTAGTGATCTTTAAATCAGAAAAAAAAACGGTGTTGGGGAGATGCAAACACATTATTTGCCAGTCAGATCTTTTATAAACGTCCAGTCCTTTCCAGCACGGATCATCAAACGCAGAGTTAAATGTCGATCCCCGCGGGAAGCGATCACTTCATTCCGATAACACCAGGAATGTGGGGATTGACGTGAGCAGGAAGGGAGTGATTAAGGTTCAGTGTCTGCATGGAAACCCACCTTTCGCCAGCTTTGATATTAAGCCCTCAAAAACCCCAGGATTGCCCGTGAAACGCGAGGCTTTCTGTCAGGCTGCGCCAAGGAGAGTGAAATGTAGCAGCAAGAACATCACGCTAACTTGACTCTAGCAGGGTTTGCAGCAGCTCGTCGTAACTTGTGGAAGGCTTCGAGACGTTTTTTAAGCGAATTGGACACCTTCTTTTTGCTGTTTAAAAACACCCAACCTTTAAGTGTCTTATTGGACATCTATGAAGCCATCTTTCTCAAAAGGATTTTAAAAGGTTTTTTTCTGCTCACTTAGTTAAGACACAGAGTTTTAAACAGTTCCCACCAAGACCAAGTTCTAACCTAGAAAACAGTCCCTTATTTTTACCTGGAGAAACTTAGTATCTATCACGACCAAACTGTTCGGAGTCTCTCCTTGTCTTGGGAATTGAATGAGTCGCGATATCTTAAATATCATCCGAGAATGACACGATGACAAGTTTCTCTGAAGGTCCATGAAGCAGGACCAGAAGGAAAGATGACACTCCCAATCTCCGGGTGATGAATCTCCCTGGAATGATAAGATTCATTACTGACGTGACGCTCACAAGAAGAAGAGAATAAAATTAGCAACCATGCTAACAGTTGCTAACGTGGCACTTCTCGCGAGTACTGACCTGAGGGAAGGTTGAAGACAATTCTACGCATGTAGAGCTCAGCATTGTTGCGAGTGACTATATAGTTTTAAATTCACTGCAGACATCGACAAAGACCGAGGCCGTTACACACACTTCTCGGTTGTTTTTCTTCACGTCTGAATAGCGCTGCGTTGCTGCACATCAGCCAGTCTGATCTTAGTCAGAGCTGAACGGCTACATCCAGCTACTACCTGCATTGTTCAGGTCGTGTAATCTGACTAAGAGGAATTCAAATTCTCTCTCAGACTAAGTTGTTCAGATGCATTTTAAAAGTCCGAACTTAGCCGGAGTAACGCAATAAATCTGGGCCGTTATGGAACTATGCTCATCGTGCGCTGCTTACTCAAGGTGGGTCGAGGGGGCAGCAACCTAGTTTAAAGAGGCTTTTCCTGTGTGAACCATTCCAGCGACCAATCGAAAAGGTCACAAATGTTCTCATAATGTTACATGGAACCTACAGCCTTTGTCCAACTGACAGTACATTTGAAGTAAAAACTTTCAGTCTTTACCCCTTGTTTTCATTGTTTCATGAGTATCAGGCCTTGTCTATCAATACCCAATTAATCTTTCTTGGCTACGCAGTCAGAGTTCCTTGCTTTTATTTCAAGATCAAGATCTGAGCTTTCACTGTTAACGTAAAAGAAAAAGTCAAAATTCAACCGAACAAAATCATTACATTCCAAAACAAACGTGTCTAAACACACATCCAAAAACAATATCTGACCCTTCTTCAATGACTTGCTCTCTGATCCCTGCAAAGGACATCATTCTGAATGAACTGTTTTTCAATTTCGATTTTTTCGGAACAGCCCAAAAAGCAGGGAAGAACCATGGCTTGAACACTTCAGTCTCCACTAAATGAAACTGAATTTTCACAGGGAGAGAGCAAACCTCCAAACAAAAATAAACACGGTGGGAAAACAGTAGAATGTCTCCATGAGAAAAGCAACTAAATAATGGAGCAGATTGAAAGTGAAGAGACTGAAGCAGACTAGATAATATTCCAAGAACAGAATTCCAGCAACTGTTCCAGACATAAAACCGATACAGGTGTTTGTCCTCTGAAAGGCCTTTAACATAACTGAGCGTTAAATCTTTCTAACATAAACACTGTCCACGTCTGGTTTAGAGTCACCAGCGAGGCAGACGCCTGATTTAGTTGGTCATTTTATAATTATATGTTAGATGACAGCTGTTTTCGCTAAGTGCAAAGGGTTAACATGTCAAGAGGCGGCGATGAACACGGTGACTGGTTGTCTATAATTAGACAACTGTTAGGAGACAAGAAAATAGGAAAAATTTTGTGAAGTATGAGTGTTGATTTTGAGAGTATTTTAATATAGTACAGTGATCTGAAGAGGTCAAGAAAGATCCAATAATGGTGGTCAATTTTTGCCGTTGGTTTTTCACAGGCGACTCGACTTGTGTAGTTCAAGCCGACGCCGCCGTACATATTTGTGACCTGCCGTCATATTTAAGGTCATGGAAGCCAAGTCCGGAAATAAAAAAAAAAAAGTCTCAAAAGTGTGTTATGAGCCTCCTCGGGGCTCACGCAGGGCTGAAGTGAACCAGATGGTTCAGCACAAACCCCTGTGATGACAGACCCTCTCAAGCAGAACAGCAACCAGCAGGGGACAAAGCACCTGTTCCCTGCAGCCCCGGCCCGCCCCCCCTTCCCCAGCAGAGCCACATATATAAACACAGACACTTTCACAACACGGAGGTCACGAACTCACTCCGGCCAAAACCGGACACGACACCTGCAGCCGACACTTCTTTCATCCCACACGCTTGCACCCCGACACCTTCCACAATTACACCCTGTATCCTCACATGTGATCTCATCCGCTCATGTGACCACTCAGAGCAGCAGATTTGGCCGGCGCAAACGGCGGTTAAGATGCTGCTGCTTAATGGGGGTGTCAGCTGTTTGATTCCGACATGTGTTGCATGTTGCTCCCTATTTAGACTGTCAAAACACCATCCCTGAAGGAGTGAAGTGGACGGCGCTGCACAGCTGGGCTGTGTTGTCGATGGCATCCGCAGATGTTTTTCATGTGACGGTCAGTGGCCTGTTGCATGACATAACCGGTCAAACGGCCTGTCTCTCTCAGCGCTTTATTCTCCTGCCCTCTGAGGACCCCGCCTCTTTTCAAACTGTAACTGATCATTCAGAGTTCAGCTGTGTTGGGGAGTCGGCGATAAAACGCCGAAAACACAAGAGAAATGTCTGATGAAGTGTTGCTGAAGCCGAAACAGCAAGACCACCCATCTTGACCAAGAACAGACCAACAACATTAATATGCAGGATAGTTTCAAAGAGGAGTGAAATGAGTACGGACAGTGTCCTTCATCGCTTCTTTAAGTCGATCGCACATGTTGGCGACTTTCCACCGGCTGGAAGTGTCTTGTCTAGTTTCTGTTCTTACTGTTTAATGCTACAACGCAAATATTTCTGTGAAGTCAAACAGGCTCTGTCACTTTCATTTTGTAGCCGACTGTGAAACAACAAGGAAAACCTTTAAGATTTAGTGCAAACAAAGGTTTGATGTTGGCTCTGTTTAGCTTTGTGATGCAGACAGAGTTCTCCTTCAGGTCAGACAAGAAACTCTCCCATCATTCAGCAATGACGCCGTGAGGTAAAGTTCGAGCTGCGTCAGGTTTGTAAGCAACTTGTAGCGGTGCTTTTTCTCCGCTCCGACAGTGTCGGGGAAGACGGTGCACCGTTTCTTCTGTGACAGAGCATCAGCATAGCTCTGTAAACGCTGGGATGGGACGGAGACGATCAATACAATCTCATCCACACCTGCTCGACAGGGAGCGGTCCCATGTACCACTGGTGACAACAACAAATTGCACAACGCATGACAACAGTGGAAGTCTTCCAGCCAAATTCCTGACTGAACACGGACAGTTTCAAAATATTCAAATGCATGTTAATCCTTTAGGCTCTCTCTGTAATCCTGTGTGACACCTCTGCCTTGAAGGCTTGCTCGCTCCTATTCCCCAAATCTCTTCTTTTACCCTCAGTGATCTGAAAAAGAGCTGCGCTAAATGGCTCTCAGACACATTGTTGGAGTTCCAGTGAGTCGTACATCAACCTCACCATTCGTCCTTCTATTTTCTTCAACTTGTTCCCAGTTCACTTCGGTAACAGAGGCTGGAGCCAACATGTGTCATCATGTAAACTGTTTTTTTTTTATCTCGAGGATGACTTTTATATGTATACTTTTATATTTTATATGACTTTTATATATACCAAATAACCACTATCTTTAAGAAAGCAGTTTATAATGTAGGTAAGATAACTGAATCTCATCCGCACATGTTAAAAAAGACATCCATCTCTGCTCTCTCAGAAGACTGATGGTTTGTAACAGATTACTTGGTCTTGGCTGCGAACACCTCAATGTGGTTATCATTCTCCCTGCAAAGTATTGAATTCATCTCCCAGCATGAGACAAGCACATTATGAATATAAATCATCCGCTTCACTTGTTCTTCTCCTCTGCGCTCAACTGCATCTGACCAACTCGACATGATGGACACCAATTTCATGTCAGTGATACACCAACAGACACCCGATCAAAGGTTTACACACTTGTAATGCTGATAAATCTAAAGTGGTTGTTAACCATCGGTCTGAGGCCCAGGGTTGGGCCGCGAGCGCCTGCTTGAGGGCCACTAAGAGTTTTTTGTTTTACAAAAAAACTCTTACACCGCTGCGGGACACGTATGGTGGCAGTAGTGTGTCACTGAATTGACTTGACAGCTGCAAATCTGTGATACTTAACAACTATGGAGAAGTTCATGGAAAAAAAAATGATAAAGAAAGGGATGTTGTCACTCCAACAGTAAAAACTGTTCATGAAAGCATCAGTTGAAGCAGTTTTAAAAATTAATTCGAACATTTTATGGCAATACTTTCAATTACAGTTAACTTATTGGAGTATAAATTAAATATATTATTTTTATTTTATGATATTTAGACATTTTATGATATTTATTTTATTCAGAATTTCATTCAGTTTTTCAAATTTCAGTTGTCATCTTGTATCTCAGTAAATTAGATGAACATGACTTGCACCTGGTTCTGATGCTGGTTGGACTTTTTGATGACAAATAAATATCTTTGCAATGATCATATGGTTTCATGTCATTTCACAAGGTTTTGGTGTGTTGGCGTGTTTGGTGTGTTTGGTTGTTGATCACAAATGAAATCAAGAGTGATGAATCAGTTCTATTGAATGGGCCCCGGGCCCATTTATTCTAAGAAAGGTGGGCCCCCAAGATCAAAAAGGTGAAGAACCCTTGCTCTGAAGTAGTCAGAGACTGCAACCTTCATTCATTACTTGAAAGTACCTCATGCAGAAGAGAAGAAGAGTCATAGCAGATGAAGAGTCATGACACAACTAGAGGTGCCATTTCTTTGGCCGAAAGCGATAGTTTTTTTCTTAAATCACATGCAAAAGTCACTTTCAGGACACAGTGCACAGCGAATCGAAAACACAACTTTTAAAGCAGATAAATTACAAACAACAAAAAAGGTGCTTAATTTAAAATACATATTCTTTATTCCCTTTTCAATGAATAAGGAACCGATGTGTCCCTCAATGTAGACTTCACTTGCTAAACACAGGGATGTTGCTTTATACTGTAAGCCAGGGTTTGGGAATCTTTTTGACTGGTAGAGCCGAGAAACCCTCCTATTTTTAAATGTAATTCCATCAGAGCAATGTCTATAGCATCTTATCGAAATGAATTAATAATTCATTATTTTAAAAAATGGCTTACATTTGTCATCTGATCATTGATCATGAATGCCCATAACGGCGCCGATATATCGGCCAGTCGATCGATCGGTGCAGCCCTAAACATAACCAATAGGCAGTTCTGAGACAGAGACCTAAATGTCTGTAAACAACTGATAAACAAAACCAGATAGAAGAGCATCACTTGGTCTTCATTGACCTCTGAACAACCTCTGTTTCAGATCTAAGTTCATCTACCTTATCAGGCCAGGCTTGGGGTTTGGGTTAGGGCTCTAAAATCTGTTGGGAGGCAGAACTGTTGTTTCAATGTGACGTCCCAGCCGTCACCAGTGACTGACTCTGTTGTTCAGTGGAAGCCGCGCTCGTTCCAACGTCTTTTGTTGAGTTGTTTTCGTCCCACAGACCAACTTGACAACTTTTTCAATCGCAGCAGACTGTTTCAGCCACTCACATCATTTCCTACACTGTGAGTTGAGCTCCCTCAGGTGCATTTTCACGGCTCCTTCTGTGCAGTCGCAGGAAAAATCCAGGCCAAAATTTACCTCTATGAGCGGAATGAAGTTCAGGGCCAAAACCTGGGTCCTTCAATCTCACATCTCAGAACGGATGTTGATCAACAGCAGAATCCGTAGTGTGAACGCTCCCTTCGGGGGGGGTCAGCAAAAAAGGTGCTCACAAAAAGGAAAGCAAAAGCTCAAAGACTACAGGTGAAGAGATGTGGCAGACTCACAAGTGGGAGTCTGGCCTCAGCAGAGGGCGGAAATAAAGCATCCCAGACATGACTTGGGAGGAGACATGACACTCACCTTTAGACAGATTCAACGCAACAGTCATCCCAGCAGGATTAAAGGGAGATGAAGACGTAAAAAACGTTAATTCCAAGCTATTCTCTTGGTTCAAATAGCTATAGAGAGAAAAGGTCGTGTCTAAACAGCTCCCGATCATTCGTTCTCAGAAGCCCAAGTTTGAATCGAACTTCAAAGCGCCTGCTTGATTTACTTACTCATTCTTTTTGCACACTCAGCATTAACAACAGTCATCTTGGGTTTATCATATAAACAAACAGCAACACTCCACAATTATTGTACCAGACAACACCGCTCCAACACCCGCGAGTCAGGAGATGATTTACTTTGCAAAGATAATGATACAGTTGGCTAAATGCTCTGTCCTTAAACACAACTTTCCTTGGACAAAACTCTTGAGGAATCCAAACAAACTGTGCTGCACATGGTGAGACATACTCAGTCATGCTTACTCAAATAAACAGCGGCGAACTGGAGGCTGGCCTGGCCTTGAGAAGACAACAGTTTCCCTCCCTCACTCACTCATGAACGCTAGTTTGAAAACAAGATCTGACGCAAACCTCAGCAGACACATCACTCCGATGACTGTGATGGAACTGTTGGATCAGCTCTTACCTTTCTCTGCTGAGATGAGTCCTTGTGATGTTCTTTTCTCTCCAGGTCCGATGAAACAAATCGTGTGGGATTGTCCTGCTGCATGTTCTGTCCCACCTGCACCATGGCTTTACATTCCATACATGAACCGATGACCAGCTTCCGTCCATCATCCACCATGAGCGTGCGCGAGCTGCGAGGGGCGTAGAGGAAGACGGGTAACCGGGCCACAGTGACTGAGCACAGCCGACCCAGCCTGCGCTGCTCCTGCCTGCAGAAGAAGCACGCAAACCCCTCGCAGTTGTACTGCCTGGCCCATGGGGAACTCGGCAGCTGGGGGTTGGAGCTGAGCGAGCCCGCTGCAGAAGGTGCTGAGGAGATGACGCCTCTGCTTTGATGCTGCGCCCACTGAGAGAGCAGGTCGTGATAACAGAGCGTGCAGGCCGACACCAAGCCAGTCGCATCAACTGGCTTAGCACCGGGAGCAGGTGGGTGGATTGTCAGAAAGGGGAAGAAGGGCTCCCTCTCCCCGCAGCGGCCTGGTGGATTGACATGAAGCTGACACTCTCCTCCAGCACTAAGGTCAGCTCCACACAAGTAGCACACGGACGTGGACCCACCAGGCCGCGAGGAGACACCTGCCTGGGAGTGGCCTTGCCGGGACCCCTCCAGGGCGGTCACGGCGTGGTACCTGATCAGAAAGGAGCTAATAGAAGTGATCAGATCTTCGCTGAGGCAGAGGCGATACGCACTCCAGATCTCCTCAAGGATCGAATGGCACTTGCTGCAGCAGTGTACGCGTCCGTTCTTCAAGCCCTGGGCCTGAGGTGGGCAAGGTAGCATGTTGATGAAGGGAAAGTACATGGCACCGCGCGACTTGCCGACCCCAGCCTCGGCATATGCCACCTTGACGTCTCCAGCACAGTCCTGGCCACAGAGGAAACAGGCTTCGTGGTCATTGACAGGCACGCGCTGCATCTGCTCCGGAGGTTTCCCCTCCTGTGACGGACGTAACGCCGCAGGAGACTGGTTCAGGGGGACCACATACAGACGCTGGAGAACTGGCACGTCCGCGAGCTGGAAGCTCTGCCACTGCTGCAGCAGAGAGGTGTGACAGCTGCCACACACCAGGGTGGTACCTGCCGGGCTGATGGGCATGGCGCCGGGGGGAGGGGAGTGAAGCCACAGGAAGGGGAAGAAGGGCTCCCCCTGCGCTCTTTCTTGCTTCTGAACACTGACTTTATAGCCTCCGTCATGTCTGAGGCTGGATCCGCAGATGAAGCAGACGCAACTCTCAGCGCTGGAGTTGAGACGCTGCTGAGTGACAGATGATGGATCTACACCAGTGCTGTTCACCTCCTCTTCATCAGAGTGGGTTTCCCTCTGACGGCTGGCTGAGGATGACAACGCAGGGTTGGGGTGGCGCTCGCCCTCTCTGTGGAAAGGTGGCGCCTGCCTGGAGGAGCCACAGCTGACTGGACCCTCCTCCGCCCACCGCCTGTTGCGCACCGTAACTCCATTGTCCCGCGCAGGTGCGTCAGCGAGGGGACTGTCATCACATCCCTGGAGGACTCGCTCCTGGTTCTTCGCCAGAGGTTCCGATGTTTGACAGACGTTATTCATCAGTTTAGCACCACGTTTGTCCGCCTTCGGCGACCCCTGAGTTCCATAGACGCCCCCCGGGTAGCGGATGGCCCCCTGGGAGTCTGGGCTGTTTTTAACACTGATGACATTGTTTTTCCGGCTACTGTCTCTCTTCCCAGGCGCTTTCACACACTTCCCCACCACATCCATCTCGGGCTCTGACATGTTGTCCGAGTAGGAGGAGGAATCCGACTCGGCGCCTCCGTCGATTCGGATCCTTCTCTCCAGGTCATAGGAGATGTTCCACTCCTGCGGGACCCGGCGGGAGTCGCACTGGTGCGGCCGTTTGAGCCAGTACATGCGCTTCTCCACGGGCGTCCTGCTCCTCTCGAAGCAGTTCCACTGCTCGGTGAGGAAGCAGTGGCACACGGCGCACACCAGCGCGTGGCCGTCGGCGCTCACCTCGCTCGCCCCCGGCGCTGCCTCTTGGTTCTGTAAAAACGGGAAGAAGGGGAACCTCTCTCTCTGATAAGTGACCTGTAATCGCAGCTCCTTCCCCGCTGTCACCCCGCTCCCGCAGATGAAACAGTGAACCAGCCCCGCCAGTCCGTTGCGGTCGCTCCGGGAAGTTTGGCCGGGCAGGGGGCTCTGCTCGCCGGCCACAGCCGCTGCCATGAGTCGGTGCTTCCGCGACAGAAGGTCCTTGTCACACGCGGAATTCATGGTCGCAGAACACGCGAGCGCGGACTACATGCCTTGACGGGTGTCGTCACGGATCCCCAGGTGCGTTTAATTCACAAGTCCCAGCAAAAGTCCGCTGAAAAGGCGCAGAAAGCGGCTCCGGTTCTCCACTTCCAGGCTGCGAGCCGTCCGCATGTTCACGGTGGGAGTCCACGGTGGGACACAGAAACCCGGGAACTTGCCTCACAAAGTTTGACTGCGAACTCTCCGACTGTACGCAGCGCCATCCCCGGAGTGGACCACGCTTCCGACACCCCCAAGGCAACCCCCTCCCCCCGAGACCCCCCTTCCCTGGTCTGTGCTGGGGCCAGTAGCTGCCCATGTATCTCAGGAGAAATCCCTGCTAACTGCAGTGTGGTGCCGTTATTTCACGTTATTTTATATATATATATATATATATATATATATATATATATATGGTGTTTTGCCATCAAAAATATTGATACCATGTCCTGCAGTGGCCAGTACCTGAAGCAAATCATGTCTTTTGAGTCTTTGGTTGATGTTAGAAATGTAATCTTAATTGTCTAGACATTAAGGACTATTTCTCTCTGGGGATGAATCAACCTGTCCAGGGTGCAATGACCCCAACAGCCAGGCAGTTAGATGAGGACTTCGACATCATACAGTGGCAGTTCACCGACTAGAATAAATAATAATAATAACAAAACTCAATTAATTGACAGTTTCAATATGTCAGTTTTCAACATTGTCTGCATTAAAGTCAACAAATGACAGGCCAAATCATCACTTTATCTTTTCTCCACCTCTGTTTATGGCTCTTCTCTGTCACTTTAAGGAGAGAAATAAAATTAGAGTTTTGACCTCTCATTGTGACCCACATTCAAAGGCCTAGCGTTGGAGGGTTAATCGCTTGGTACCAACTTTGTGCCACTCACACAAAGGCTGATTGATGTCGGGTCCATTGTTTTGAGAGGAGCTCAAGTCTACGATAAATCCACACTTGGACAAGCATGGCCTGCTTTGTTGCTAAAAGAACTGTACGTTTCACATCGTGCTTGCAGTATGTTCTGTACACACATTTATGAAATATCTTGCTGCTGAAACACATGAGCTGTTCATTAGTAATTGTGATTCCTAATCACCATGGTAACTGGGGAAAAAACTCCTCTGGCAAGCTGAAGTGGGAGGTGTTTCATCAACTCGTTGATACGCATTTACAAAGACTACTAAAGTTGTACTCCTGGACAGGCAGACAGACAGACAGATAGAAAGTTAAATGGATGGACAGATAGATGGATCGATAGATAGATAGATAGACTGACAGACAGACAGACAGACAGACAGATAGATAGATAGACAGACAGACAGAAGACAGATAGATAGATAGACAGACAGACAGACAGACAGATAGATAGATAGATAGATAGACAGACAGAAGACAGATAGATTGACAGACAGACAGATAGATAGATGATAGATAGATAGATAGATAGATAGATAGATAGATAGATAGATAGATAGATAGATAGATAGATAGATAGATAGATAGATAGATAGATAGATAGATAGATAGATAGATGGATAGATAGATAGATAGATAGATAGATAGATAGATTGACAGACAGACAGATAGATGATAGGAGATAGATAGACAGACAGACAGATAGATAGATTGACAGACAGACAGACAGGTAGATAGATTGACAGACAGACAGATAGATAGATTGACAGACAGACAGACAGGTAGATAGATTGACAGACAGACAGATAGCTGATAGATAGATAGATCGACAGACAGATAGATGATAGATAGATAGACAGAGAGACAGACAGATAGATGATAGATAGATAGACAGACTGACAGACAGATAGATTGACAGACAGACTGATAGATGATAGATAGACAGACAGACAGACAGACAGAGAGACAGATAGATGACAGACAGACAGACAGACAGACAGACAGGTAGATAGATTGACAGACAGACTGACAGACAGATAGATAGATAGATTTACTAAGTTACATCAGTAAAAGTAAATATGATATGGAATGTGACCAGCGTTCAGGCAACTCAGGTGTAGCTCACTCACTGTACGTCGAAATGAGTTTTACTGCCCTCCAGTGGCAAAAATTGCAATAAACATCAAGTCACATATTCATAACGGTACTAAAACATTGTAATTTGACAAAAAAAAATCTGCGCATCACACACATGTGATTGAAAAATCCGTTAAATGTCAAAATTAGAAAAGAGAAAGCACGTTTCTAACAATGGCTCTATTGTTGCACCTTCGCCTGGTTGTCCTGTTGTGTAGGTCTGAAATAGCAGTTTGCTTTGTTCTGAGTCTCAGTCTGCGTCCAGTCGGCAGGAAATGAGGCTATATTGGTGTATGATCGTAAGACGGTGACACACAGAAGTAAATCAAGACGGTGTCATTCAGTTTCCAGAGGGCAGAGCTGCTGGACCGGCAACAGTTTGAACACTTCTGAAACATTCTTGGTGAATAAAGCGATATAAGGTGCTGAAAACCTGACTGAAAGGGTGGATGGGGAGGGAGAGCGCTGTCCTCCGGCTCTCTGTCTCATGGTTTATTTATTCATGTATTTCTGTGGGATCTCTTTCTGAGGTCAGAGTGGACACGGAGGAATGCGTTTCCTCAGAACCAGGAAACATGACGCAGCCAAATCAGACGGCTCATTCTGCACTGGATTAAAGGACGCGTGTCACGTGCAGGACTGCCTCCTCGATCTTCAACTGAAGCTTGCTGCTACCAGGAGACGCTCCTGTCCCCATTTGTGATGACCTTTGCCACGCTTGGTCGAAGCCAGGGTCAGGAGCCTTCACTTTCCCTTGTGGAGAACCACAGCACAGCTGTGCTTGACCTCCTCCTCCCCCCCCTTACAGTCACAGTCTGACTGGAGCCAGTTAGTGCATAAACGTGAGTCATCAGTGTCACAAGTTCGACCCAATCCACTCTCACCTGTACTTGTCAGTCATGAAGAAGCTCCGCCCAGGCCCGAGGCTGCACACACACGCTTACCACTGGAGCGCTACTGAAATTCCTCTTTTTTTCCAGGTCATGGAGAAATGGAGGAGCGAAGGGGATGAAGAGATCATGCAAAGAGAAGACAGGGCATTTGACGAGACTGTTAAAGCGGCTGACGTGCGGCCTCCACATTCCTCTCCCGGCCTCAGACACCTGTTGTCCAAAGCAGATGTTGGCAAACTGACCAGCTGCGCTGGTTATAGCACTGGGATTTGAAATCCTGAGTCCTCTTTACGGCTTGTAGAGGGATTGGTGTTACATTTCTGATGACACGATTGTCATCGCTTGTCGGAAAAAAATTGAAAAAATTTATTTTTTCAATACTTTGTCCATCTTAAAACTACATGAACGTAATCAAATCATAATTAATATTACTGATTTTTTTTTTTTATCCCTCCAAACTACGATAGCAGATCATGCGAAGCTTGTGGGAGAGATTTTACAATACTGACATCACTGGCCAGAACCAACCAATTTGGGCTTTCTGCTTACATTTAGAGACAATTGTTGAGGCTCCTTTTGAGCAGACACTTTCACTTTCAAGAACAAATGTAGCCAATTTCTCTCCTCCCTCTGATGCTTCAACACCTTTGCAGTAGCGGTGCATCGTACAGGGACCAAAACTTCAAAAGCCGCTGGAATCCGGGGATGTTGCCGCTCATGCAGAGACCCCGGGAATAATGGGAAAGGAATGTAGTGTAACGACTCCTCTGGGACTCCTCGGGAAAAAAAGGACCCTCTGGCTCTGCTACAACAAACTGGAACGTTTGAGGATCACCGGGTGCGCGCACACACACACACACTCACACCCACCGGAGGGCCTTCACAACCCCCTCCCCGCCCCCCCCTTCCTGTGCCGACCTACTGGAGTCGACTGTTGTTGTTGGCTGCTTGCCTCTTTCGTAAGAAGTGCGCCTCTCCCTTCTTTCCCTCTCTTCAGAGCTTCCTTCCCGCTCGCACACTGCATGTGAGCTGCCAGGGGAAACGCTGATGACATGACATCTCCAGAGAGGTCACTGGAGAACGAGTGAAACACCCCCCCTCATCCTCATCCCTGTCATTGGTAATCTGCAAACCCACACTCCTCCTTTCACCGGGCTTCATTGACACGTCATGTAGAGGCGAGCTTGATGCTACACACAGCCACCACAGCATCATTTTAATCCCTTGTTGCAATCTTAAGCTACAAATTCATTCTTCATCTGATTTCACCTCATAGCATTTAGACTTGTTTGTATCCATTTCTTACAATAGGGTCACAGAATCACGCAGAAACTGAGCTGCGCACTGTTATTCAGTGTCCATCTACTTGGGACATGACGGTTCTGCTATCAGGTGGTCAACGTGAAGAGGAAGTTTTCGTCGCCAAATGAAATAGCCAATCGGAGGAGAGTCATTCTAGCCAATCGGAGGACAACAAAAAAAATGACGCAAACTGTTGAGAAAATTGTACGTTATGAATACAATTCTGAAAACAATTAAAGTAATAAAATAATGCCAAAATAAACTCGACAGAAGATATTAGTAAAGTGTAAATAAAAGTATGGCCATAAAAGTTTTGAATTAATTTCAAAAACTGCTTTGACAGTTGCTTTCATGAACAGTTTTTACACTTGTGTAAGTGGCATCACTTTATCATTTCAAAACTTCTCCATCTAACTATCATAAAGTTGCAGCAGTCAAGTAAATATAATGACACACTGCTGGCACCATATGTGTCAAATGTATTCAAGCTGAGCGTCTCACAGCCCAGAGGTGGAAAACAAAAAAACTTGTAGTGGCCCTCTAGGTGGCGCTCACACAATGCTTGGTAGAACGGCTTGTTTCAAATAAATCCTAGCTTAACAACACCTCCGAGACTCAGACTAAATCTTCGGCTCCGCGTTCCTTCCAACACCGGTGATGTAATGCTGGCTCGTGTTCCTCCGTCACTCCAGTGTTTGCACCGCGTCGACAAGACTCTCCAGTTGTGTGCGAGCAAATGCGTGTGGTGCTGCTCCTAAAAGTCAGCAGAGCCACAAGACGCCTGTAAACTAAACAGCACTTAAAGAAGGGACTGGCCGGTGATTTACGCGGCGGACCTGGCGAGTGACCTTTTTACCTGGCGCGCTGTTGAAAGGGAAGCGTCCGATCGGGTTTCTAACGTACACTTGTATTTGGAGGCTTCTCCTCAGAGTGATTGAGCACATGTGTGTTGATCATGATGCCTCACCTCAGCTCTCCCACAGCTTCCCAGCAGTTTCCTGAGGATGAAAGCGAGTGAAACCCCAGACTAGTGGGGCTCCACAGCCAATTAGGGCTGTTTATTTAGCCAGCCACGGCTGTACAGGAGCACACAGCCAGCCACACAGGCCTGCCTGGGAAACCTCTCTCCCTTTTTCCACTGCTTTCAACTTCCTTGGCTCGGCTCCTCGATCGCTTCTCTTCACCCCTCGCTTTCTTCCTTTATTCGCTATCTGGCGAGGTGCAGCGGCTTCGTCACGTTCGAGTCAGCGACTGATCATGGTGACTGACATGCTTTTCCAGCGCAGGGTTTCTCGCTAGTCACAGCAACCTCCCACAAAAATGTCAATATACTGAGGTTTTCTCAGCTGAGCTTGACTCATACACTTTTATCACCTGAATTTGTGTTTTTAAAAAGCTGCCCAGATGTTTGTGAGGCTTGAGATGATGAGGCTCAGGCTGTGTCCCATGCGTTTACGTGTCAGTGTACTGTGTCCCAATAGTCCTAAAATACTCCACGCGCCGTTCACCACTTGAAATGATCCCTTCAAACCAAGGAAGCTCCGGAGCTGACTTGAAACCAAGTGGGAATATGAAGTGTGGATAGATTTCCAGGATACCAAAGTACTTTATTTAAAAACAAAGTTGGATAGGACAGCAGGAACATTTTAGTAACGTGGACTACGCTTCTGTGTGCTTACTTTCTCTCATATCATTACCGACCCAAATGGTCTACTGCGTCTGACAACATGAACAGTTACAACGCCACTTTAGCTCCGCCCATTTACTCTCCGTTGGTTCGCCAAACCAAGTGAGATGATCAGTGCCGATGCAAGAGGTTGCAAAAACGTTGAAGATGGCATTTCCAAAACGTCTCTAACCCTGGATATGCTGGGAACAAAACACACCACGGCAGCCAATGACACGCTGTCTTTACGTGTCCCAACACTTCACGACGTCAGTCACTTCACTTGGTCATCGGAGGGCACTTCATAGTGGAGGGCACTCAGAACCAAAGTGCTCGTGTTAAGTGCTAGTGTTAGGGGGAGAAATGGGACACGGCCTTAGATGAGATAATTCAACACTTAAAGATTCTTTCATGATCAGAGGTGATTCAAATGTTTTGGGTTGTGATTCAGTGCGAAACTTCATTCAGCCACCTCAGGTCCGACCCAAGACAATGCTAAGACAAGGTTGTCTCTTAATTCTGTACAGAATGTGTAGAGTTGAGTTGACTTTTATTCATTAGTACATCAGCTGAACATTAGTGTGAGACGGCGCTAGCTGGACAAACATACGGCGCTCAAGTAGAACATACAATGTTACGACTGTCTATCGATAATTCTCCCTGTAGGCTCAAAGTTCAGGCCACAAATAGATATGTTTAGCTTTTCCAGAAAGAGACCACCAGGAGAAGGGGCGGATAGGGGTGATGTCCACTAAACAAGGGGAAATTACGCGAGGCTTTTCACTCAAAACATTGTCTCTCTTTCAATAATTGAAGGTGAATTTCCTCAGAAAGCAACCTGTGTTTTAATGCGGTCGTGGGAGGTCGGAGCTTGGAACTATGTCGGAAAACAGTTTCTTCAAAGCTATGTGACAACTGCAAAACCAGGGAATTTGTTGAATGTGTTTGTTTTGGCTTATTTCCTGATTCAAAACTTCCTATTTACGTTCGCGGAAGCCATCTGAGCTGGTGCGGTTGCTACAGATTGTGACTTGGAAAACCTACCTCAGGTGATGTAACTGGAACACAGCCCTAGTCCTGGCACAAGAGACTTTCACCTTCATAAACCTTCTCTTTTGTTAAACTCCCTTCATATATCTTTTGGTTTTGTTTTGTTTCTGGATTACTTGTGGACATTCAGGATCTCTGCATGCTAGAAACAGCCTTTCTTTGGGCAAAGATTAAGTACTGTGTTTTTTGAGGGTCACACTATCACCACAGAGACCGCAACTTTAGTGGGCTGGATTTGGCCCCTGGGCCTCGAGTTTGACTTCTTGATCGCAGTCACTTCATAGCGTCACAAATAAGAACATCACTCAGTATTTTTGCAATACAGAATATGGAATCACTGGAAAATAACAAAACAATGAGTGATACAAAAGAATATAAAACCACGTCGTGCGGCTTTGGAGTTGCTTTGAACTCCTCGGGTGATACACAGCAGTGGTTCAGTTGTGGTTCAACGTGTCAGAAATAATTTACTATCAAACCAATGTATCAGATTTATGGAGCTAATCATCCTCAGGTTCTTCAGCTCATGACGACACTGCGGCTCCTTCCACTGATTTCAGACCAGCTTGAATCCGTCAGCGAGTTTTCGAAGGTCCTCGCTGCCAGAAGCCGATGGCTGAGTTATAGCTGCCCGCTCGTTCTCAGGAGCCTCAGCACTTATTTATCGTCCAAAGAAAAACAAATTTGAGATAAATGCAAAGGTCACGTTGCCCTGCAGGGCTCACCCCAACATGACCTCAACCTGACTCCGCCGTCTCAAACGGCCAGTGTTCCCCTGCAGACGTTTTTCCTGCTTGAGTTCACTTCGATGTGGTATCCAAAGGCATAAACCAACATCCTCTACCTCATCCATCATCATGATCAGACCTCCACTCCCCTCCCCTTCTTTCCTCTGATTTTTGACACACATCCATCCCAGCTTTCCTCTTCATCTCTACGGAGCTATCAACGGAACCGCCTCATGATGGATCTACTTCCTTATTGAAGCTTGCTGAGAGAGGAAGGCGGACTGTGAGGTACTGGATTTCATGTTCTCCGTATTGAAGGACGAAGCGCTGGAATATCTCTCAGATATTTGTCATGAGTTGATGTTTGTCCTGGCAAGAAAAGCACCTGTTCCACACTGAGAATAGACTTCAAGGAAACATGTCATTTTTTTCAGGTCTCACGTGCTTCCCTTCCAGCAGTTGCTAACCATCGAGAAAGAGGTTTCGGCAACACAAATATCCCTTTTCAGTGGACTGTAGAATTAGAAACCATGTGCATTTTCATGTGGCATTCATGCACATGTTTAGTTTAATTGAAAGTAGTGTTGTTTGACTACTTGGAAAGTTGGTAACTGGATCCGAGAGTCTTAATATATACATATAATACCAGCAGGAATTGCATCTTTTTAGTCTTTTTTGCATTTCTGAATAGAGGTTGCCACAGTCAATCTTCCACCCACACATTATCCATGATCCCGGTCCACTCTTATTCTCTTCATGTCTTCCTGTACTGTATCCATTGACCTCCATGTGTCCCAAACACCTCCTTAGCCTCTCCTTAGCTTCTACTGTTTTCTGAGGCCTTTCCACCCCACCTGCACTTTCCTCTTCTCCTCCCTACCATACTATCCAGACTATAGAGCGCAGCGGAATATAAGCCACACCCACTAAATTTAAGAAGGAAACTAGATCTTGTTCATACATAAGCCGCAGCGGTCTATAAACCACGGGTGCAGTGGTGCTTAAAAATGCATGAGGATCACTTCTAAACTAGTTTTGACTGAGGATACTGACTCAAGAAACAGACTCAGCAATGATCTGAACTTGAATCATGAACTCCGCACATCTTTTATTGACATTAAAGCTCTCAAAATGTGCTTTTTTTCGCCCACGTGTCCGAAGGTCCGACACCACAGCCGGTCTCATCTGCTGCGTGGGCCAAAACAGCGCATTTTGAACGCTTTAAGGTCAATAAAACGTGTCTGATTTCATCGGTTTGATGTGACACGGCTCAGTATTTTGGCCGCATGAAGCTCTTTAGCCTGTAAAAATCCATATATTAGCCGCGTGGTTGTATAAGCCGCAGAGTTCATACCACGAGAAAGAAGTAGTGGGGGGGAGCATAAGGCTGCCTGGTTCGGTTCTGCTGTAAGTCTTTTAGATGTAATGTATTATAACTGTGAGCCACTTACAAATATCAAACCACTTAATAAGGACAACAACCAATCAAAATCCCCAAAGATATTGGGCTTCATAAGGGGCACTTTTGTCATACAGGGCCGATGCTGGAAACACCACATCACTTTGACACTGACTTAAATCCAATCGTCCTGCTGAAGGTTTGGACTCCAGCTGAATGGAAACACGGTGAAGTTGTTCAGATAAATGGACAAACATGGAGGGAGAACTTTAGACTCCACGTGAGGTAGGAAAGAAAAGAAAGTCTGAGAGAGTCAGTTGACTCATAAAGCGTCTCTTCTCAGAGCAGGAATAAAGGTCTGTTCACTGACTCGTTCCACATGGGAGCCTGCGGTTTGGGTCTGCCTTGACCACATGAGTGTGTGTGTGTGTGTGTGTGTCCTTCAGCACTCAACAATGTGGGCATTACCATGAAGAGTCAAACATCACGGAAACACACACAAAAAATTGACGTCACTTGATAAGATCGCGTGGATCGGCGACGCATTCGGACGGGGGAGTGTGTGAGTAAGCGCGTTGAATCATCACTGCGTACTTCTTCAAGAAGCAGTGTGGACCAGCTGAATGTGTCGCTTCCACCCCAACTGTAAAGCAAGCGCTTGGTGAAGTTGCCGAGGAAAACTGAGATGGTTTGGAGAGGGAATGAGGAGAGCGAAGAAGAGGGGGATTGTGGTTCATGGGTATGATAAATGAGCAGATGAAGGCAGGGTGAGGACGGGAGGAGGGGAGTAGCGGGGCAACTGCTGACAGGAAATGCAGGAAGACAAATGAGAAGAAGAACCTCAAGGCGAAACAGTGGATGAACGAATGCATCGGGGACTTGAATCAGCACCTTCGATTTTTTGGTTCCTCCAACTTCAAACTAACTGTATGGACTCCCAGAACTTGACCTTGTGTGGTGAAGTTCTTTGTTTGGGAGTTCAGTTCTTAAGAGTCGGAGCTCTAAGAGTGGACCACGAGTCATGGTGAATGCAAAGTAAAGCCGTCCTTCAAACCTGAATGTCACTCACAGGTTTGGTTTGTCCAAGACTTTGGCTCGATGGTTGAAGTACCTGGACCACCTTTGTCCCGCGACACATCGCGAACACAAGCCACAAGTCTGTGCCATGGTTAGGTGGTCGAGATGTTGCGGTCAATCCTTGCCAACAGTAAGTGGAACGGATTGACTCAAATGACTCTTTTGTGCGTCCCTTACACTGGTAATGTGGTCCACACTCTCATCAATCTCCATTTGAAGCCTCTTATATGCAACAGTCTGGGCTGTGTTTTGGCCAAACACTCACTCTTTCTCCTGCTCTCTGACTTAGTGTTCGGCTGGCAGCCATGTAGATGCTCCATTGTTTCCAGTTCCCGCCCACTGAACCCTGTCTAGGGAGCAGAAAGACGAACTCCGAAGGGACCTTCCTGAGGGGGTGTGTGGCCACTAGACCTGTGGTCCACAGGCCGAACTTGGCATGTCTCAAAGACGTTTCCACACTCCACCACGTCAGCTGTCTTCACTCATATCAGGGGTGTTGGAGTGAACACCGCCGCAGTTATTTCCGAGGTGAGGGCTCCTTTTTATTGCGCAGGGTTTTGTGTAAATGAATTAAAGTCCCATTTGAGTGGCGCCCCTTGTATATGCCAACACATTCTTCAGATTGAGAGCTGAGCGGAGCTGGCTGCGTGTCAACACGTCCCTCTCACAGGCTCGCTTTAATAGGCAGCAGGGGGGAGAGAGAGGGGCAGACGGGCGTGGGGGAAGTTTTTAAACAGCTTTTTTTACTCGACTCCTCCAAGGCTCGGAGGATGAGGTGACTTTTATTCCCCAGGAAAAAGCTGAAGAAAGTCATGCGCGGAGCTTTGCTGCCATCGTGAGGTGGAGAAGACGGTGACGAGATTTGAGTTTTCATGGTGAGATATATTTAATAGGGGTGGGATTCGATTAAAAAATAATAATAATAATTAGAGAATTTGTGATTAATTCATCTCAAATAATCGCAATTTAATGGTATTAGAATATTTGACAATATACAACATTTTTCAATTTGAATGTATTGGGTATATGACTGAATCAGATGATGGAACCATACATACATTTAAACAACCAAATATTGTTTACTTTGCATCAGTTTGACAATAGCGCAATAAATCACGATGGTGGCTATATTCAAGTTTTTATATCACCTTATTTAAACTATAGCTCTTTTAATGTCTTGAAAATATAAAAATATCTAAAAAAAAATATCTATAAAAATATAAGACTTTCAATTGTATAAGAATTTCAAGTCCATTCAGAGGAGTGGAAACCCTGGACATTGTGTAGTGAAAAACCTCCCTGAACCAAAGCAAACAGATGCTTTTGTTTGCTTTTGTTCAGGGATTCCTCCATGTTTGTTGTTGTTGTTATCATCCTAGCTGCCACGTGTCTTGTGCATCAGTGTGATCAGTGGAGCAGGAACTCATGCACTGACAAAGTTTCCCTGTTGTCTGGAGAGAAAACTGTGACATTCAATTAAATTAAAACGATTAAAATATTTTGTATATTTGTATATGTTGTAATTAACTAATTGTAATAAACCTGTTAAAGTCCCATCACTAATATTTAATGCTTTTTCTGACTAAAGGGCAATTCATTGTATTAATAATTTGAATGTTTCTCATTTTATTTTGCAATTGCAGTCACTTTTTAGTGTGTTTTACACTGTTTATTTACGTTGTTTCTCGATCACATTCAATTTCTTCAATACAACACATATTTCTTCGTAAAATATCACTTTGCAAAAGTTGTTCTTGATAAATGAATGGTCAGGTCTTTCCGTGTTAAGCCGTTTATTTTCCAGTCTCTTCTCTGAACCCTTCCCAATACTCACGCGCGCACTCAGGGACGTCCCTAGATCGGAACCTTCGCTTGACACACTTATTATACGATATTGTTTTTATTCAATATAGAAGTTAAGGAGAGCAACAACATCTAAACGTGCTTGTTGTTACCGGTATTATATGTAACCAGTGTTGTTGCTCCTCAGGACAGAGGTCAAGCTTGTGTGACTTCAGGTGACCCAGGCTGACTTTATGCCCCCTAATTCAATGAAAATGTGATGTTTTCAGACACAGCACACTTGGATTAAACAAAAAAACTTGGTTCCACATACACACACTCACCCACAAAAGAGACCAGATGGCATCTAGAGAGTGTGAGGGGATGCAGAGAGCTCTCCTGAAGGCAGATGGAGGCAGTGAAGCAGGTTCTGAGGACTGGGCCTCCGAGACAGGAGCAGTTGTCTGAGCTCCTCTCCTGCCAGCAGACATGTTCCCGGCCTCCTTTTTTTTTCTTCGCTTTGATGTGTGAAACCTGCGTAGCATCTGGGCAAAAGAGGCTCACTGAGAGAGCAGGCAGCACAAAGCTGCGTTGGCACCACCAAAAATGACCTACACATGAACCGATCTGTTGCTGTTTTCAGCAGCAATTTGGGAGTCGATGCATTAAATATGAACCTGATCTGAACTCATTTTTGAGATGTTATAAGTCCTTGGAGTTGAATTCTTGCTCCTTATGCCGGAAAATAATGTAATGCCTCCATCAAGCTTAGAAGTTCACCATAAGCAGAAGTCCTTCACTGAGTCTGTCCTTACATGCTCCATCTGGTCCTCAGCTGCAAGTGCGACACAAGCATTCGCTCCTCTCACTCATCTCTCAAGGGACTTTGTCATTATTGCATTTCATCACTGTTCCAATGCTCATACAAACTAGTTCCATCTGCCTTTGTGTCGTTCACTGTCAGCCGCACAACTGAAGCCACGTCCAGCATTTGTTGTAATAAAACATTTAGCCACAAGGTGGCAGCAGAGGTTTTGTCCTGACCCTCCACAGTGGATGTGACCATCTGCAGAACGTTGAGAGCGCACATGCATGAAGTGCATCACTCGCTTACTCTTTCCCCACGTGCGTGATCTAAAAATAAAGCGTTCAGCACATGTGAGAAAGGTGAAATGAACTATCTGGGGAGTGGTTTCTAAAATGCTAAAAGCAAGATTGTGATTTTTTTTTCTTCACAGATTAAGCTTATACTGTTAAACAGATGTTTACTTGAGCATAATTCTGTTTCGCCAGCTTCTCTTTCCCGGTGAGAACGAGTGAGGCCTGCTGAAATCAGAGCAGATATGTGGTCACAGATCAGGCGATGGAGGGAAGAGGTCAGCGTCCTGTTCACAGTCTGATCTTGAACTCTGTGCCTCATCCACACAAGCCTCTTGACAAGCGTTGTGTAGCTTGTACCACAGCTGTTATGGATGTGTCCGTCATTTACAAAACAGAAAAGAATCACTGCCAGAAAGGACCAAAATCAATGAGTCCATCGACACCCTCTCATCTACCATCTGGTATTCTGCTGCAAATACTCTGGACAGATATGGACGCATATGGTGATCAGGCTTCCTCATTGCTTTGAAACAATGAACTGGGTTGAGGGAATAGTGTGTGAATTTCTGCCACCAATAGGGGTCACACAGCATTTGCCTTTTGTTCTGTGAGTTCACATACCACATACCACACTTCTCCAGTGTGGGTGTAACATGGGAGGGCTGTAAATACTGCTAGCATTCTAGTACTCGAGATCAGTCTTGGTAATGCGACAAAAATCTCAAGCACCAGAAACGCACTGCAAAGGGAGAGGACGTGGTAAGTGACCAGACCAGAGGTGACTTAGTCAAAACACAACACATGTTTCTGCTGGGAAATGTTGCTTTGTTTCTCTTGTTCATATCACTGAAATCCTTTCTTGTACAATTTCATTTTGAAGCAGAGTTTCTTGGCTGATAATGCTGTCACCTCTAACTTCACCACTTGGCTCTGAGATACGAGAGGTGGCGCTATGTATGTGTGTCGCAGAGTTTGAGAGTTCTATGTTATTAAAACACGCATTTATTTGTGTTTAGCATAATAGCTAGTCTATATACTTTACAATATAGCTACCTTGCTCGCCAGATTATCCTACAAATGTCATGACCGATTGTGATTTTTATTTATTTTTCTTGAGCCCCAGCCAGAACACAATGCAGGGGACTGGTTTTTGTTCGAACTCCGATTTGTTCAAAGTCTGGGACATTCGAAAACCGAGGTACCACTGTAGATCATGGCAGGCCTCACTACTGTCCTGTAAAGTCTTTCTTCACTTTCCTCTATCCCTCTAGCTGTCGCTCGTCTGTCACCCCTGACAGGCGTCTCCACCCGACTCAGTCGCAGTCATATAAACACTAAATGCCTTCACCTGTCAATAGAACAACCAAGGAAGACAACACTCGGCCTTTTCATGTACAAAACTCTCCAGAAAACGTCATTAAAAAAAATAAAACGGAAGAGGAACCACATCTTCACATGTTGGTCAAGAGCCTGACCTGGGCACTTGGTCCTCAAAGGGCAGCAGGGGTGCAGATTTTTTTTCCAAGGATGCACAGTTTAACCAATGAGGTTTCTGCTGAAACAAGCAACACCATCCTGACTGTCGAAAATGAGACCATCTGATTGGTTGAGACCAAAACCTGCAACCGCTGCGGTTCTGTCTGGAACCTGGTCAAGATGTGCGACAGGTGGCTTTCGGGCAACACTTCATTTCCTTCACTTGATGACTGAGATCACCCGCTCTGATGTTGTCATGATGACATGATGACAAAGGACATTTGTGTGTGGACGGTCACATAAACAGTGTTTGAAATGTCGGCCTTCAAATTCATCATGATGGAACATAAACGCTGGAAACAGTGCCCTGGTGACAGCTGTGCAGAGGGTTGCCGGACACACATCACGCTCGGTCACATTCTCCCAGCATGTGCTCCGTTGAGTCTCCGAGAGAGACGGAGGCACTTTGGGAAAGAAGCAGCAGAGGTGAGACAAGAGCGTCGCGGCATCATTATTTCATGAGAGCTGTTCTGGGTGTCCTCCACCCAATGGCAATCCAGTTGAGAGAGACACCACCGTCGGAGAGAAAGTGACACCGTTGCGCTCCGCGCTGGGGAGGGTGGAGGAAGGACCGAAATATATCTTGAGCTGACACATCTGTGTCTCCGTCCCTCCGCCGTGGGAGCCGTAAAAATGCCAACATTGATGCGTCACGTCACGTTTTGCTGAATCACGCACGTGTCCTGCCTCGCTCCCAAACAGCAGACCGGGGTTTCATTTGAAGATTGGGAGGGGAAGGATTCAGTGACGTCGCCCGCTGTAACAAAGCAGTCGTGACAGGCCGGTGAGCTGGAGGAAGAGAAGGGGTGATAAACCAGGACCTGACAGCAGCTCTTGCTTCTCTCCTTTCCTCCGTTCTCTCAGCATGGTGTGGCGAGCTCATGTCCAGCTGATTTCAAATTTAATTCGAGGGTCACGCTCCATGTCTCCGGGTTAAATCCCAGTCTGGCCGCGTGAAGTGAGTGCAACAGGCTGAAGGAGTAGCACTTGCCCATACAGCCGGGGCTTCACTCGAATAACTCATCTGAGCTAAAGGTCAGACACGAGTATTAAGTTCAGGATTTTTCCGGATTCATCCAGTGTTCCCTCACAGACACTGGCACCGGTCCATTCGTCTCCTGACTGCTCATTCACTCACTCCAGAGAGATTTAGAGCTGAGCTGAGGATTCACGTTTGACCCTCTGTTTTTGGAGGATAACTATCTGCCCATCCCTCCTCAGTTCATTACATCCGTTTGTCCCGTCTCTGTTCCACCATTTTTTAAGTTTTCCCTATTTCATTCATTCATTCCTAAATCACTTCTTTCCTTCTTTTCACCCCCTCCCCTCATTTTTCCGATCCTTATCAAGTCAGTACCTCCGCTTTGGTTCACTGTCTCCATTCATTTCAGCATCTTTCCTTTTCTTCTCACCTTCCTTCTAGCCTTTATTTCATCCTTAGCTCATTTTCTTCTATCATTCTTCACTGCTTGCTTTTTTTCTTCCCTTTAGTTCATTGCGTTCTTTGCATTACTGATTCGTTCCCTTTTTTATTTCCACGTGTTTCAATTTCCTTCTGCATTTCTTGCTGGTTCCATCGACTTCTACGTACTTCCTTTATTCTCTGTCTTTTTCTTCAAACTGAATCTTATTTAAATCATTTTACATGCTTCCCTCCTTTCAGGACAAAGCAATCCAGTCATTTTATATTTGGTTTTCTCTGCTTCTTCTATTGCTCCAGCTCTACCGCTCCTTCATTCGTTTCTTCTCTCCATTCCCACATCTCTCTCATTTCTTAGGTGCCATCAAACAAACGCTCCCGATTTTGAACCACCAAAACTTCGCTCGGATATTTAAATCGGCTTTTCACATTTGAAGCTAAAAATAGACCCTCCACAAGGCAGGTATTGATCTGGTCTGAGTTATGAACCCTGTTACCCTTAGCAGTGACCTCGACATGACACTGCACTGAGGCATGTAGCTTGTTTCGAGCTCTGTGGTTTTTATACATTTCAGAATATAAAAATAAAAGTCGTCACCATGAAGGAAGGAACCTTCACACGCCCTTTATAAATCAATTGACTTGGTGTTGCCGGGCTCATTTTGGAGCAGCGATACCTGAGCTGTCAGCAGGGAATTGCTGATGTTGACGCTGTGCTGATTATCATCTCACCAAATGCTCTCCTGCCGTCTTTGTTTTCCACCGTGTTTGGAGAAGCACTTGACTTTTTCCATCACTTTATATCCACCCTCCAGCAGCGCTGCAGAGCAGATGAAAGCAGTTTGGGGCAGTAGATTATTTATGAGTGCTGCCTCAGCCCAAAGCTCCTGGTGCCAGGGCAAGAGTTTGACTGTCTCCAAGCCTGCAGGTCCAGAACGTCCAGTGCCCCGAGAGCAAGAACATTGACATGAGAGCCGGAGGAGACGGACGACGGACGACGGAGGAGGAGGAGGAAAGTACAATAAGAGCAAGATATATTGTCCTGGAAGGGCGGAACATGTGCGGAAAGCAAATGGCGGAAAGTCTCATAAGAGGAGATGAAGAATGAAGGGAAATGAAGAATCTGCAGCAGCTTTGTTTTATTCATGACAATATGCTTTAGTGCAATAAGAAGTTTTACGACATCAAGAGGTCAGCAGAACACAAAATGTGGAGACGACGGTTTCAATTCCACCAGAGACTCTCAAACTGAATGTTTATTTACTGATAATATCTCATCAGGTTATGACAAGAAGGTGTGTTTCCGTGTATTTGCTTGTCGTTATTATCATTTTATATTGTATTTTCATGCGAGCGTGTGTGCGTGTGACTGGTCCGTGGTGTAGTTATCCAACTGTCATTGCAGAGCAACAGTGCAAAGTCATGTTCAGCAAATGTGCTGGGAGAGGTGGAATATTTGTTCTGTGTCAGGGAATGTCAGACATCTTGTTTTGCGTCAGTGCAAACAAACGACAGGACAGCACCTGCTGCCGAAACATGCCAGACATTGTTGCCCGTGAGCAAGGAGTTGTTTTTGGTTAGTTGTAAATCGTGGAGCGTTCCACTCATACTTAGACGGGGGAATATCCGAAAGGAAAGCCAGGACGTTCGGCAGGAGGTTGGATATCAGATGTCAAGTCGCAACGTTGGAGAACTGAAAATCCAAGATGGCTTCCCTGAACGGCCATAGTTTCGGAATAAATACCATCTGTCCCTTTGTGTTTTTTTTTGTACTTACTTATGCTTGTATTTGGACTAGGCGAGTGTGGGAATTGCTTTTGTGGACGTCACCATTTTGCTTACCAACTGTTATTTTTCAGAATTTCCTATCAAAGGGACCAGTGATGACCTGATAGTTTTGAGCTGAAATATGCAGTGGGAGCTCAGTCTTAGCGAAGATTTCTGGATTTCCCTTGAGACACCTATTTTAATAAGTATTATAGTAGTCTACAGGAAAACTAGGGTAGCAACACTGACCCATAACTAAGCTGCCTCTTGGGGACAGGACGGACTCATTCAGTGTCCTTTTGGCAGTGTAGTGTTGCGCTCATGCTCCATCCTTCTTTGGGATTCACAGACTCAAAAGGCCTCATCCACGAGGAGGTGGTCGTATTCAGGATGTTCTGTGTCGGCCAGGCCTTTCGTCCTTACGTCGGATACTTTTTGTGGAGCCACATATTTTTTAAAAACAATGACATCACAGCCCAGTCTGCTTTGGTTCTCTCCCCAAAAAAGTCGCCACCTCACAACAACCGCCTCACAACTACTAGTAGTGTACATTTGGCACCAACTGTTCATCTTTTAGTTGACAATGTGTTTAGCTACTCTTTCATTATAATGAGCGGCAAACACGGACGTGCTTCGTGTGAAAGCACACAAGCTTTATTCAAACAAGCACTTATGGAATTGAAATGCTCCTTTGGTGTTGATGGAGCCCGGACGCTTAGATATAGATATAGATATAGAGAAATGTCGCTGTTGTTGTTGTTGAGGTTAGTTAAGGCTCAATTTAAAAAAATAAAAATCTTGATCGTCTTGTGTTCTTTATTTCATGCTCTTCTTTTATTTCCACAATTCTCAGGCGAGAACCTTGAGGTACCAGGACGTCATCAGGTTTAGAATGTATAAAAGATCACGCAGAGATAAGAAAACAAGCAGAAAGTTCAATATTTGTCGATGAAAATGGGAGCTGCTCTTGGCAAAAAAGTCAATGTTGCAAAGACAACATTAGCAAGCAGCTGGTGACAAAGATCTGGCCTGACTGCTGCCACACCTGATCTTTATCTCTGTGGCTGCGTAACCGTGGATGTGGGCCGCTTCTTCGGAGGGAGAGCATTTGGAACAGGAGGATTATACAGAAAAAGTTGACGTTTCAGCGAATGAATTATTAACATTAGATGCTCTTCAGTGCCCCAGTAATGGACATCCCCAACTCAAGCCCCGGCTGCTGCCTGCTCACCATTCACCCCTGGTATTGCATTTCAACAAATGCCCCGCATAAATTATTTAAAGCCGAATCATGAACTATTTGTGGGCACTGACTTGGCTGCTTTTTTAGGGCCATTAGAGGGGCAGGTGGAAATTCAGCGGATGCAGCGCCATCAGCAGGCGTCCCGGCATGAAAGAATCGCCGCATCATCCTCTTCATCACATGATCCCCCACGTTGCATAACAGGCCGATGTCCTGCAAAGCCGATTCCAGCTTCCAAAGCCTTGAAATCCAGATGAAGCGTTTCGCAGTCGACCGATGATTTAATCCACTCTCATTTGTATTCTGTGGGAAAGTGTGGTTTAACGCTTGAATGGCTCTGCTGAGAGGTTGCTATTACCGAATTAAATGGGAATCTCACCGTGGGATTTCAGTGACTAGCCATATGGAGGCTGATAGCTGCGGCTCCAACGGCTTCTTCAGTGAGTTTCCTGAAACTGCTCCAGGATATAAACATCGCAGATCCTCATTGAGCCTCATGTTGCTAAATTGATCATTTAAAATTGGCACTGAAGCTACTCCGCTACATGGTTTGCCTGCAGCGTGGGACTGACCGTGGAAATCACCCCAACTGTACAGTGTTCTGACAATAGTAGCTGTAGTGGTGTCTAAACTTCTGTTACTACTACTTTGGCAATTCTGTTTAGTATGATTTGATTTTATTCAATTAAAAAAAAAATTCATAATTTTGTTTTTTTTTTTAAGAATTTCTTCGACATGTCATTTCTTTTTTGACACTTTTTGTTAGCATTTCTCTCTGATAATTATTGGCTTTTTAAAAAAAACTATATTCTCATTTTTTTCATACTTGCTTTGTTGCTTTGAGACCCTTAAAAATCTTTTTATGTCTATTTATTTATTTATTATGCCTATCTTGTTCATATCCACTGAATTTTTTTTTTTTTTGAAAACTTGTTTTAGCCTACAACTTTTATATTCATACATGAATTCAAATGTCACTTTTTTAGGGTGGAGAATTGTTTTAAAATATCCATAGACTTGTAGCATTTAGTTCTTTCAACAATCCACAGGTGTCCTAGTTTGACCTCCCTGACCTACAAACCTTCGATTCAGAGAGGAGAGTGGGCGTGACTTCAGCCATTGATCAAGTGAAGGGCATGTCTGCAGTCTGGACCACAGCGGCGATGACGACAGCCCACTGCAGTGAGCAGCTTCATGAATGGATCCCTCTCCAGCCTGCTACAGCAGCGCTGCTGAGTCAAAACAACACAACCCTTCTTGTGTCACACAACATTTTAATTCAGCGTCGTTTTACAAAGATTAATGGAAAGCTAAAAATAAAGTTGTGATCCAGATGTTCATGCAAACATGGCAGAAAGTCAGTGCTAACATATGAACAGCACACAGAACAGATAGATGAGGACACCACAGGAAAGGTTGCATAGAATGTACACGGGGAAAAAAACAAAATATAAATGGTCAACAAACTGATCAAGGCTTTTCTTTGCGGGAGAGAGAGCAGCTAAGCAGGATAAAAAATATATATATATTCGCTATTACACCTCAGAGAAAACCTCAACCCGTCCCTTCTGCTCATCGCTCAAAGTGCATTAAACTGCTCAGTATACAATCATGTGTCGACACGTGTCGAGTAGCACGTATTCTCAACCACTTCCTGGTCTATCAAGCACTTCCACCTGTGACGCAACTATTTAAGGCAGTATTAACTTGCTTCCAACGTTTCTTTAGACTCATCTACAACTCATTCAGCTACAACTCATCGCCTCATTACACGACTGCACCTTTCATCTGTCCCATTTAAAGTGGGTTCATGGATAGAAAGGATGAACGTGTGCTTTTAGAAAACAGTTGAGGATGAATATACAAAAGCTCTGTTAATTCACAATATCATTAATTTCACTCCGACAATACAGTCCAATCGTCTAGAATACACGGAGAACTGCAACAGGAAGACATTCAATATGAAACAAGAAGACATTTATACAGTATCTATACAGCTTGCTTTGCATCAAGTGTGCAATAAAGTGGGTTGTGACTACGGCGACGGTGAGATTCGAACCTGCACAATGGTGTGTTAAATGAAAACTGCTACAGAAGAAAGCAGGCGCTCTGGTTTCAAACTGCATTGAAGGTGGAACACAGACTGAAGCGAACACATTTCGACGACTCACTTTTTTCACTGACAAAACTAGTTTCTATCACGACCAGACTCAAATCCACAGTGGAGTTCAATGAACACGTGGCGAACTGCTCCTTGACAAGAAACGACTCCAGGTTTGTTTCTCACACCACATCTGAGAGAGAGAATCTGAGGCGTCGCTGATGTAAACAAGGGGAGTCAGTAAAGAACTGGTGGACTGAAGACTGCACTTAAAGGCATGCGCACACTTGTGTTCCGACACAGGAGAAACAGTAAAGGCTCAAGTAGCATATAATACTGAACCACCAGGTCTTGACTCTTGCACAGTGAGTAACGATACTTCGGAAGTTGGTTCGACACAGTTTGCAAAAAAAAAAAAAAATTCTCAAAGATGAAAATGTGATGATACATTTTTGGGCAGCGGCGAAGGCAAATCTCTTATGTTTTTTTTTTTGGTAATTGAGCTCAATAATGTCAAATTGTTTCATATGAATGATAAGGCTGTGACACGGAGGGCAAGAGACGACCTTGAATCTAACAGCCACAACTGAAAAAAGGGGTCTCTATGAATGTCTTCAATCGTTGCTGGACACAAACAAAGCTGAAAGGTTATTTTCCAGGGTGTTCAGAAGTCTGCCTCCCTAAAAGTGAACATTTTTATAGCGGTGAAATGCCATCTAAATCTTAGGAATCACTGAGAAATAGGTGCTGAAATGAAGAGAAGCTTAACTATCCGAACACAGCATCTTCACATTTACAGTTCAGATACAAACTGAATTGACTATTCAGCGACTCTTCCGCAAAGTGCTGATGCATACATGTAAAAATCGCTACCAATGTTTAAAACGAAGCAGCCTCGAGGAAATTACAAATGATACTTGGCCATGTTTTCGCCTGCAATCTAGCCCTCAAATTCACCCGGGCTAAAGAGAGGAAAGATACCATTCCTGGCGCAGAGATTTCCGCACCATGGCTCTGAATATAAGGCATTTAATGTTCTATCAGGAGGAAGCGAACACACCCATGGATGTCACAGAGTGGCGTCTTCCCCAGGCTGCAGGAGATTAGCAGTGACATAACGTCAGCCAAGAGGATTCCTGCGTCTCCTCCAGACGTCGTGTGCAACAACAGACCTAAAATACCGTCAGCAGCCGAGTGCTTGGCCAAATAAATGCACAGCTCTTCCCCGTCAGGATCAGGGATGCTGCCTGGCACGTTCGCTCCGTCACGTGTCTGGACATTACATAACAAGAGCATGCCCTCCCAAAGGGCAGTGAGCTGTACAGGAGCCCCGACATCAAGGCAGTTTATCTCACAACATCCCGCACTGAGAACCTCTTGAACGCTCAGTGAAAAAAAAAAAACACTTCACAAACACAAAAACGCTTCATTCCTGGCTCTCAAGTGTGTGAAGATGCGATTTAAATCATTCTTTACAGGCTGGAGTTGAATTCTAACATGTGCCAAAAGTAGGTCTCTTACTTTTAAGGGAATTCCGAGGTGACCTTGGGATTCTTCAGCCGGTACAAAAAAAAAATCATTTTTCAAAGCCTCACCCAAAACTCCAGCACCTTAAACACACTATATTAGTAGGGTCTGTTGTTTTTACTGGGACTCATTTCATCAGGAAAGGTGCGGTCAGGCCGTTTAGTCTGCCTAATGTGCGGACCAGCTCGGACTCCTATCGCTCCGTGTATATATAGAACCACACTTGTTACACTGAGTGAACAAAATAACTGCGCAGTGTGACTTATTCCCGCACAATGTGCATCACAGGCTCTGCACTGAAACATGCCAAACCATCCAGAGACACTGCAAGGGAGAAAGAGGGTCAGATTTAAGGGAGCTGGACTGGCAGAACCGAGTGGGAGCATGTTCTAAACAAATGCATTACATGACTTAAAACGCTCCCTTTAAGATGTCTTTGCCCAGGCCCTCTGGTTCATTGGAACCGGGCCTGGATACCAAGAACAATTGCTACCACCAGAGCATGAAGCAAGGAAGACATCTCAGATGAAGTGAATCCAGCCGTTCTCCCACTCCCGCGGTGGAGACATCTTGAACTTGTGCCGCCGAACTTTGTAGTTGTTCCCGTTGTTATTGTCCCAAAACTCCTGGCCGCCGACACAGTACTTGATGGCGAACTGCAGGCTCCCTCCGTTCTCCGGGTAGCTGGGCATCACCACCTTGAAGGAGAACCTGTCGGTCTCGCCGTCGCTGGAGTTGGGGACGTAAGACGCCAAGCTGTCCATGAAGGTGATCCAGTTGTTGAGCGAGTAGCGCAAAGACACGCTCTTCTCGAAGGCCAGGTTCAAGACGCGCACGAATCCGGACAGGCTGAACTCGTCCGACTCGACGCTCTCCAGCAGAACTTTCACTTCCCTCACCTTCTGCTCGAAGCCAGGAAGAGAGCCGGGGCTGGAGAACTGCAGCTCCATGAACACGGACTGGGCCGGAGCCCGCGGGAACCTGGTGTTCAGGTGGTTCAGCTGCGCGGGCGCTCTGGGCAGTTTGGCCAAGATGCGCTCCGGCACCTCCGGCGCGTCCGAGTCGTCGAAATGTTTGACGGAGATGAGCTCCAAACCCAGAGAGTCCGCGAACCGGACTTTCTTCTGACTGCTCGGGCTCCTGGCGCGTGAGATCTCTAACTTGGCGCGCTCCGTGGGTGTCGGCAGGGACTTGCACCTCCGCCGCAGGTTGGGACTCTGCGGCGGCGGCTTGAGGAAGACCTCCCTGCCGCGCGGTCTCTCATCCACCACGGGGCTCTCGATGGGCTCGCAGGTCCCGTTCACCAGGTCCAAGTCCTCCCCATCCTCCAGCCGCGGGTTCGCCGCCGCCAGACTCCCGAAGAGCCCCGCGATGCAGCTGTAGTTCCTGGGCAGGCAGTTCTTCGGGGGCAGCATGGCCACGGCAGGGCGCGCGCGCTCGGCTTCCATACACTGCACTGCAGAAGCGGCCGGTGCGCTCGTGATGAAGAAGCGCCGTCCGCAGGTGTCAGCGTCGCGGCCGTCGATAGGCGCTGCGCTCGCGTCACTCGGCTGCTCCGGACCAATCAGCGCAGCCGTTGCAGCTGGTGCCAATAATCCGGCTGAGACGGGTCTGACTCCGATCCGAGTGGGAAAAAACAGTCCCGCCACTCATTGGACGTCTCAGCGAGGCTCTTGCCGTTTTGTGCCGTTTGTGCTGTTCGCGCGCCTCTTGCTGCGCAACTGTCATGGCGTGACGCGGAAGCGGCACGTGCGCCGCTCTCCGTAGGTGTACGTGCCAAACCAAACGTCCGCTCTTCCACAAGATGACACCGCAAAACGCACGCAAATTATCGCCGCGTAGTGACGCAGAGTACAGCCCAGCGACGCTGCCTCGCCGGCGGTTTGCTCTGACATGACGTGAACTACAGACGAAGCTTCTTTTAACCGAGCGGAGTATTACCTAATCCGACCGGCAGCATCTGACACGCCCCTTCTGTGACTTCACAACTGGCCGCACTCGGTTGCCATGACGATCCACTTCACCGCTCTTCTGGCTTTGCCCTGTTGGGAAGATTTTCAGAGATCTGTGACTAACTAAGTAATTACAAATAATAACTACTTTGGAACAATGTTGTTTTTGGTTTATATGACTAGCATTTACCTCCAGTTTGTTTAATCATTCATTTTAAAAATAATAAAAATAATTCAAAAGTCTTCATTTAAATCATTTTATCATCTAGCGTTAATATCTATATTTTATTTTTCATCTTGTTTTATTTTTGTTTGTAATTTTGTTGTTGTTATTATGACTATTATTATTATTATGATGATTATTATTATTGTCATCTTAATTTTTATGTTTCTGATATTTATGTCGTCCATCCACATATACCTGTACAGCAATTTGACATTGTAATGGGCTTGTTCATGACTGTATGTTTAATTCTTACAGTGGGATAAAGAATTGAAAAACATAAACAAACCCCGGTTGTCATGACGACGGCGTCCATGTTTGCATCCCAAAGTATTTCCGGTGTCCTCTGCGACTGCCGTTACGAGTAAACACTTGGATTATAGATAATAACAGCGGCCGGGACGGGAAACAAACATAAAATGGACTGAACAAACTGCTGGTGAGTAAAATGACTGAGACTCGTCTTTTTTGTCGGTGACAGTTTATTTTCACGAGTTTACCTAAGAGACAGTGACTTTTCCTTCCCAAATTAAACGATAGTAACAAAAAAATATATACATAATGCAGTTCAAAATGGACAATAAATGAATGTGGCAACAATTTAAAACATTTACGCAACTTTTTGTTTGAAGTTATTTCACTTTTAATTCACTTGTTTTATTTATTCTGTTGCAGGTACTGATATTTCCCTTAAAACAAACGAAGATTGTATTTATTTTAGGCGTAACAATTCATAATAATTAAATATTGCTACTAAAAAGCATGCCACTGTATAAACCTCAGTAAGTGACATTAATGGGGTATTTACAAAATAACTCTTGTCTCTGTTACCTACTTCTATTCATGAAAAAAAAAGATGTCATGTTAATTTAGATCTATGTTTATGTGTATGTTGAGCTCAGCATAAAATGGCAAGCACAGAGGAACACCAACTCAGGTCCCACAGGGAGAGTCCAGTCCCGCAGGAGCTCCGGTGCAGGTCGGAGAGAAGCCACGTGGAAGCCCTGCTGGCCATCAGCGATGAGGTTTTCTTCCAGCAACTCCAGCCTTTCCAGGCTCTGTCTGGCTGTGAGGAAGCCGTAAGCATCAACCAACTTACTTTCTGACCTCAATAACTGTTGTTTAAAAGTAAATATAATAGTGTTCATGTGTTCACAACAGCACTATTCCCACATTATTCGCATGTTTTCCTAATCATGTTGAAGATGTCAACCATGTTTTAGCACAGAGGTCGGCAATTTTATTTCCTAAAGGGCCACATTAGAAACTGTAACTGTTGTGAGGGGCCATCATCAAAAGGAAAACAGCGATGACTACAAAGCATGACTGAAAAACATCCAAAATATATACTTGAGTAATAAGGACAAAACCTAAAGAAGCGTAAATATGCCATGAAACTTATTGACATATTTCATTTTATATGAATTTAATTTGAAAATAAATCAACATAACTATGGACCAGACGTTCAAGATAAAAAGGCAATTTATTTCAAAAATATATTTTCAATATTCCTTCAATGAGGAACAAGAAAAACAAAAAATAGCCTGGCTTTCAAACAAAAACATGCTATATTTACTGCTGAGGTGGTGGTGACTAATAGAGAAAGAACTAAAACAAAAGCAGAAAAATTACAACATATCAGTTATAGTTTTAGTCTGATGTCAAAAGGGCCATGAAAATACAGGCATCGGGCCACATATGGCCCCCGGGCCGCACTTTGCTCAGTTCTGTTATAGGAGGATGACTAACCTGGAGTTGCCCAGCTCCTGTTTTAAACAGATGAATCTTCAACTCAAATGTTATTTACTTTCATGTCTTAGTTACCTCAGCTTAACTTGTGTTTGAAGTTTGACTGTTGATAACAGCGCGGCTCAATTCAGCTCTTGTTTTGATCGTGTCTTTCACTTTGTGACTCTGCGTTTCCCTCTCAGGTTCGAGGCTGGGACAGAGGGTCTCCACTGGGCATCACGCCTCAGTCTCAGCACAGAGACAGCAAAGCCCATCTGGAGAGCTCCAGTCTGCTTTCTGCTAAAAGCCCAACGGACCACGGCGATAACCAAACCCAGCCTTCCAAGAGCACACACCTGTGTGACCAGGAACACACAAGCCAAAAGAACACGTCTGTGGCCGTGTCCAGTGGGCTGAAGACCACAGCAGCAGAGGAGAGGAAAGAGGTGGCCCGGACGTCTGCACAGCCTCAGTACCTCCCCAGACCAGTCAAGCCACCGAAGCATGTCCACAGGCCAAACAACGCAGCAGTTCCCATCAAGAACTTTACATTTCTACCACCGATAAAGTCGCCTCATTGTACCTCAGACCAGGCTGGCAGCAGGAAGGGAGGTGAGGAGATTTTGCATCACACGTTGGACAGGAAGAAAGGCTTCCGTGCCGATGCCTGTCAAGATCTGCCCTTGCACCACATCAACCACGCATCTAGGAGCGCGGCGGGTCAACACACCTACCTGTTCTCCGCATCCGTGCCGAAGAGATACCTCACGCCGTCCAGACCTGAGGCCGCACACTACTCACTGGGTAAAGCGGTCCCCACCGCCCGAGCCAACATGCAGCCCAAGTGCCTCTTCTCCTGAATGGGAGCTGCTGAAGGACGTTGACGCATGCAAGATTCCACCAGCAAGTTAAAAAATGTATGCGTTTTCTATAGCCAGTGACACTTGAGGATAAGGCTTATCTGAAACTTGTCAGTATCATGACATCCTTGAACTCATACCAGAATCAGAATCCAATGTATTGCCATGGTCAGTGGGGATCCCACCAAATAGGAAAGTGCTTTGGAATGAAGCGCTGACATAAAATAAAATAAAATAAAATAAAATAAAATAAACAAAGTCTGACGGCCATATGGACTTAAATACAGCTCCAAAAACATGTCTTGTCTCATTTGTAAAGGGACACACAGCCACCCACACACGCTAGCTGTGACCTAACTATCGCATCCAGTGATACATTAGTGTGTGACTATATTGGTATTAATAAAAACAGCAATTTTCTTTCACCTACACAACTTCAGTTTGCTAATTCTGGAGTCAAATATTGCGATTGAAATGCAATAGATCAGTTATAATGCAGCTATTTTGTTTTGTTTTTTGGTTCCCACTTTCAGTTATGAACCCAAACAAAGTGAAAGGGAATTTTGCTTTGTGGCCAGCAATGCTTGGAATGAAGCAATAAGAAACAAAGGCAGGGTAATAATGGAAGTGTCACCACTTCATTCAATGTTTTCGCCTCAGAACACAGAGTTTGTTGCAGACTTGGAGCAGAGAAGAAGCTGGTTTCCATGACATTGCCTGACCTTCTTCTTTTTTTCATCAATATTTTAGCAGTGTGGATTTGAAGCAGCAACATGACGTGATAAAAAAAAAAGAAAAGAAAAGAAAAAATCTCTTCCAGAACAGAGAGCGATGCAACTTCAGGGCTCTTGGACGTATGTTCCCACAAGTGCTTCCGAAGCAGTTGTTGTTTCCAAGCAACGCTGTAACGACCTCATAAAGGGAATGAAAGTGTGACTCTGTGCTACTTCGTGTTTATCAATATCAGGACACAGCTCGCTTTGTCTCCATTCAGCTCCGCTGATGACTCAGGGCGACACAAACTGCTGCCAAACCGTCTGAACGTCCTAAAAAAAAGGAGCTAACACTGGACAAATGAGGGTGTTTTTGCTGAGGTTGCAAATTTGTGTATTTGTTGAAGTTGTGATGGTTGATGTATCACTTGAATTATCAGGTATTTGAAAACATATTTACCATGAATGATGCTCATCACTGCCACAGTACAATAAAATGTTCTCAGTTTCTGTTTGACTTGTTTCTTGTCTTCAGAAGATGAGAGAAACCTGCTGGCACTATCTACAAACTGCATTTTACGAGTTGATAGAGAATTCATTTCACTGCTGCAGCCCTCAGTCCAGTGATTTATATTTCTGTTTTTTTTGTTCACTTTATTTGCCATTTGTAATATTTGACAGGCAATTACACTGACATTTGGCCATGACACTAACCAAGCAATAGAACATTGTAATTGCCTAAAAATACAAAAAATAAAATGAAATAAAATAAGAAAAACAAAACACATTGAACAAAACACATGCACATGTAATCGACATCTTTGAGTCTTTCTAAACAAGTTTTCAGGTATGACTTCCAATATAAACAATGATGGGTTCATATCTTGCTCTGTAATTTTTCCCCATTTCAGTTTTGATGTCTTCCTAAAATGCTTTCACCACTGGATAAACCCAGAAAATATGGTCTCCTGGCATGTCACAATTTCTCCAACTTCCAGTCAAAGTCCTTCCGTCACCGGCCACCAATCCCCCTGCGACACCCCGAGCACACATATCATCTTCAATTGTAATATTAAGTTCAAGTTCCCACTGCTGTTTAATATGCAGACTATTATCCACTATGAATATCCACCATTAGTCTTTTATACAAATGTGAGACCATTTTTGGCTTGGTTTTCCATTAAATGGATGATATATTTCTCAAACTTAGGTGGTTCTTCTCATACGTTTTCATATTTCTGACGTGCGTCAGGATCCCCGGAGCACTTTCCTAGTATTTTCCGGTGCTTAAAACATAATGACTCAAGGACCTTCTCCAGAACGACTCACAGATTTTCAAGTGCTTGTTCGCACAGATCCGACTCATAATTACAGTGTTGGTCGAGGAATGTCTCCTCGTGTTCTTGAAGCCGGATAAGTTTAAAAACAAGTCATGGTATGACACACGTATTAAGTTATTAAAACACTGTCTGATTAATAGAATTTGGGAAAACAGACGCTTCACTTGTTCATTTTCCAGATGTTTATTGGCATCAATTCAAGAGTAGCTTTCGGTGAAACAGCAACAAAAACCAAGAGCAGTCATCAATAAGCTATGCTGCAATCTGTCAGCATGCGATACAAAACAGCTCATGTTTTGTGAAAGAAAAGGCATCAAACACAGTAAGGTTTTGGAACGAAATCTCTGCTCTGCCACGTGAACAGACGGCAGTCATGGACAGAAACAACAACTAAATCTCGTGGCCTGGAAGACACAGTCAACAGAAACGCTGCACAATCTTTAGTTTTCAACAGCAACACTGACAACAAAATCCTCTCTGCTTCAATGCTCCTTGGCATTATTTACAGACATTCATGCAAGGGACATGAAAACAGAACTGAACATGCAAAGTAAATGAGCAAAGATTCCTTCCGCCAAACTAACACAAGACAGAAGCAGCAGCTCGTTCCTCGGTGAGCGAAGGTAAGCGATTCATTTAAGGCACCAAAACCCACGTAGAACACACAGCAGTTGCCCACAATGCCACTGGTTCAGTTCACACGATCAGTGCAAAATAAAGAAACTTTGATACACAAGGAACTGGTGGGCGTGAAGAAAAGCGGCCTAGCGCTGCGCTAGTCAGCAGACACTTGAGAAAAGTCACATGAATAAATGACGACTCTGACCTGAACACCCGCCTGATCAGTTCAGCCAAGAGAAACAGACTTCATCTTTCAGCTCACACGGCTGAAGCTCGAGCCCACCTCCCTCACATGCTCTCACAGGTCAGCAGGTCTCACGCGTACATCAGTAGATCTAAAGACATTGTGCTACCACAGTAACAGTTACATGCACGTTTCCAAAGTAGACCCACTACAATCTACACGACTTAACAGAGCTCAGAACGTTCCAGGGAACGCCGACTAAAGGAACCGAGAAGTAGTCGGACACTGAAACAAACAAACCTTCCAAAGACAAGACACGTAATGATACATTTCTGTGCAAATAAATATGTAAACTGTCAAAAGCTTAGGGTGGCTGTGATTTAAGCTCATAAAGTGCACAATGCTGTCAGGCTGCAGACTCGGAACTCGCCCTTTTGGAATGATCAAACAGCTTTCGGACTTGTTGGGAAAGCCGCGGACCGCTGGAGGTGAGGCGGCGGGATCCTCTCACACGAAGAGGCAGACGGAGGAGAGACGCTTCAGGGGAGTCCGGCTGAAGCTTCAGCTGTTGGGTTTCTCGTGGGGCTGAAAGAGAGCGCAGAGCTCCTCGCACGTTTGGGTCTCCACCGAGCTGAAGTGGGACACCATGTTCCACGCCAGGTCGGCCGTCGTGAAGTCATCCATGACCGTTTGGGTTTCGTTGCTGGTCAGAAAAAGGTGTCCGAGGCCGCCCGCCTGGTTGGTCTGTGTCTCTGTGCTGTTCAGGAGCCTGGCGCTGTCGCCGTGGCCGACCGGGGTCTGTTGCGGGACAAATGCAGGAAGGTCCGTTTGGGTTTCCGTGTCGGACGACTCTGTGCTCATCGAAAAGCTCGGGTGGCGCAGGATGCTGCTCAGCGGCATGTGAGTTCCGGCGCTGAGCAGGAAGTTGAGGTCAGTCTGGGTTTGGATATCAAAGAGCTCCAGGTCGCTGGCTTGGGCTCGGTTTGGTCCGACGCTTTGGTCCAGCTCGTCCATCAGCAGGAAGTCAGTCTGAGTCTGGATATCTAAAGACTCCAGAGGCGTGTCAGCGGCCAGGCCTTCCAGGTCACTCTCCTCAGTCTGCGTCTGAATGTGCACGGCCTTGAGGAACTCCTCAAAGTCAAAGTCAATGCTGCTGTGCTGTTCCTGACCGGGACCCAGGCCCGACGCGCAGCTCACCGAGCTGTCGCTGAGCTCTTGGTGAGCAGAGAGAATGTTCTCCAGATCATTCAACAACGTCATCGTTTGAGTCTGGTTGTCCGCCACGTTGTTGCCGTTGAGCTCGTCCGTCTGCACCCCAAAGCACGTGCCCCCCGCCGACTTGGAGTGCTCGTACAACGGGTGACTTGCTAGAGGCTCTCCAACATCCACCGCTGTTTGAGTGGAGACGGTGAGAGCGTCAGCTGAAAAGGGGCTGGTGCAAGTGATCCCCTGGTTTTCTGACTGTGGCAAGAGGCAGGTTTGAGTCTGCCGCGTTCGGTTCGCGGGTCCAGGCGAGGTGGAACGCTGGCCTGGGCTTCCGTCTGTCTGAGCTCCGATGGTCGATGTGTCCTTCACCCCTGATGAGAAGGTCTGGGTCTCAACATTGACTGGCAGGAGGATCTGCGCGCTCACACTGATGTCAGTCTGAGAGCAAGAGGAAACCGCAGACTCGCCGCCAGAGCACAAGCCCATCCCCTCGCCAACTGCCGCAGGGATTTTGGAGAGGAACGACTTTTCCGTCTGGATGTTGGTGGATGTGCTCCTTCCTCTTTGTGCTCCAAGAAGACCCGCCGTCTCATCCACCATTCCAAGATTGACCTGCACCCCGGTGCTGATGGGCCCCAGACAAGAGCGAGAAGTGGGCATGCTGACATGTGTAGTTTCCAGCTGGGGGACCACAGCTCCGGAGGCTTGAGGCAGGAGGTGCAGGGTGCCAACCGAACCCTGGCTGTCTACTGCCAGGACGACAGGCCTCAAAGAGCCGCTGTCTGAGGACGGGAGGAGGACCGGGAGGTGAGCCAGCTGCATCACAGGCACGCTGACTAAAGCAATCTTGGGTTTGGGTAAAAGCGGCTTTTGGAGGTTCTTGCGTGGGTTTGACCTCAGACTGGCATTAACATCGGCAGTCAAATCGAGCATCTCACAAGTCACTTCCCTGTCTTTCACCTTTTCAGAGCCACTTATCTGCTTCTCCAGCTTCCGCTTTTTAACCGGGGGAATTCTGCAACACCCAAGAAAACACATTTTCAGAGTTCCAATAACGTCCTCTCACAGTGCTAAGCCTTAAACATTGCTTAGTCCAGGTTTTGTGATCGAAAAGCTACAGAAGAAAATGAACCAATTTACCAATGAAGTGCCTTTTTTGTTGTACACCTTTTATGTTCAGTTTTAATACTGTACATTAGCCACGTATGGTGGCTGTAGTGAGTCACTGAATTGACTTGACAGCTGCAAATCTGTGATAGTGAGCAACTACGGAGAAGTTCTTGAAAAGAAAAAATGATGTCACCACCCCAACAGTAAAAACTGTTCATGAAAGCACCTGTTGAAGCAGGTTTGAAAATTCATTTTATGGCGATACTTTCATTTACACTTTACTTATATCTTCTTTGGAGTTTAAGTAAAATATATAATTTTTATTTTATGTTTATATTATGTTATATTTATACATGGTTTTATTATATGTATTTTATTTAGAATTTTATTCAGTTTTTCCAATTTTCTCCACAGTTTGCATCAAATGTATTTTTTTTCTTTTTTTCTCTAGTAAATGTGATGAACATGACTTGCACCTGGTTCTGCTGCTGGGTGGACTTTTCGATGACAAATATCTTTGAGATTATCACATGGTTTCATGCCATTTCACGAGGTTTTAGTTTGTTTACGTGTGAGTAGATTAAATATGGTTGTTGATCACAAATGAAATCAGAAGTCATGAATCAGTAAACATTGCTCAGATCAGGTTTTGTAATGGAAAAGCTACAGAGGAAACTGAACCAATCCACCAATGAAATGGGGTCAGTGGTTGATGCATTCACTTGCCTGTGCTCTGTAGGGATCTCATGTCCGGTCCTGTAGATATGTGAGAGCAGCGCCGCCCTGCTGGCGTACGGGCAACCACAGGTGCACTGGTAGGTTTTGCCACAGTCTTCAACATGCCGTTTGAGGTCCCACTCTGTGCTGTAGCCATTATTGCACTTGGAGCACTTGTGCTTCTTCTCTGCATGCATCTTCATGAAGTGCTGAGGAAACAGGAGGAGGAGGAGGAGGAGGAGTCAATGACATGGTCAGCACTAGTTGCTTGGGTAAAATCCCAGAGCTTAGAAGTGCATCAATATCAAAAGTTCTTTGAATACTATGTAACCTAGTAGAGTAAAGAAGCATGTCTCGGTACTTCACAAGTGTTCACTGACTTGTTTGACCAGAGAGAACTGAGAGAAGGGTCTGTTCGGGCCCCGGGGACAGCCCTCGATGGGACAGCAGTAAAGCTTCTTGCAGGCCTTCATGTCCTTTCTGACCGTGGGATTGACGAGACCGTCCTGAGAAGAGAGGGAGGAAAAACTATGATGACTTTAACACATTCATTTGCATTTAAAGGACATTTTGTAGATTTGGCAAACTCTACCAACGGTGGGGGAAGTGTTTTACTTGATATCTTTTCTATGTTTACTTTGACTAGAATGTGGATTTTGTCAGTGGGGGGTCCCACCAACTAGCAAAGTGCTTTGGAAAACGTGCAGACAAAAATAAAATAAAATAAAATAAAAAGGACTGATCACAAATTCATCAATAAAAAAAATAAGACAAAAATACAGACAAAATCCATGAATAATTCAGCCTTGTTGCGTCCGAGGTTCGGAGCTTATCGCATTACGATCGAGGATCAGATCATCTCTAGATGGCTCCCACTTTTCGTTCCTTTGATGATGAATGCTGAGCTGCCTTCTGAGTGTGGGCTGCAGCTTGAGTCATTTTGATACAGACCCAGTTGTGTTGCTTACTGGATCAGTGGCTGTTGTGCAAACAGAGTTTCATTTGTGTCGCTGAATATATTTCTGCTAAATGTCACCCTGATCACAGAGAGTGCTTCTGATCATGACCATGAGATCCAGGCCCAACAGTAGATAGATACAAGAGGGAGAGGGGACTAAAGTATGTGCCATGAATCGGTCAGGAATCAACATTCATTTTAAACGCATCAGTTTAGACCAGTGATTCTTAACCAAAGGCTTGGGGGCAATGGTTGGACCGCTAAAAGTTTTTTTGTTTCAGACCTCTGGGTCACGTGGGCTGCAAAACGCTTTAATACATTAGCCACGTATGGTGGCAGTGTGTGTCACTGAATTGACTTGACAGCTGCAAATCTGTGATAGTTAACAACTATGGAGAAGTTCTTGAAAAGAAAAAAAACGATAAAGACAGTGATGACGCCCTCAAAAGTAAAAACTGTTCATGAAAGCACCTGTTGAAGCAGTTTTGAAAAATAATTAGAACATTTTATGGCGATACTTTCATTTACATTCTTCTTTGGAGTTTCATTGAAATGTATTATTTTTATTTTATAATATCTATACATGGTTTTATTATATTTATTTTATTCAGAATTTAATTCAGTTTTTCCAATGTTGCACAGTTTGCATCAAGTGTATTTTTTTCTTTAGTAAATTTCATAAACATGACGTGCACCTGGTTCTGCAGCTGGTTGGACCTGTCAACGACAAATATCTTTGTGATGATTTCATGTCATTTCACAGGGTTTTAGTTTGTTTACGTGTAAGTAGATGAAATACGGCTATTGATCACAAATGAAATCAGGAGTCATGAATCAGTTCTAGTACTTGAATGGGCCCCGGGGCCATTTGTTCTGGGAAAGGTGGGCCCTGAGATCAGAAAGGTTCTGAGCCCCTGGTTCAGACAACATATGTTCACCTTCAGTCAGTTAGAAGGTGAAGGGACATCCCACCGATGAACTTGCCGTTTGTTTCTCTCTCAGAATCTACAGAGTGACCAGCTATACTTGGTAGACATGGCATACTGCTCTCGTGTGAGCCATCTGGGAATGAAACACAAGTGTTGTGCCCTGTCAGCGACAACAGAACACAGCACTTCTTTCATGCCGGGGAATGTTCGTGACTCCCGAGCACAAATAATGATGGAGCTCACTCAGAGGAAGAGTCCAGTCCAAGTGCTGCCACGTCTTTGATGAAAGCGGAGCAAACACACAATGACCAGATGAGACATCAAACAAACACGCAGCGAATCAATGCCAAGCCTTCAGAGGACCTGAAGACTGGTCCGCTCAACCAATCATCCGATGATAAGACCGTGATCGAGTTGATCAAACTACCGTTAAGATGAGTGAGGGCGCGTGTACAAACGGAGAGGCAGACGCCTGAGACGGTGTTGGGAGATGGCTGACTGGCGTTTGCCTCCATGTTTACAAGTTAGCACAACAAAGCTACGCGGACGCGTTACCTTCACTCGGTGGGACTTGACCAGGTGCATGTTGAGGGCTGGAGAGTTGGGCAGGATCTTGCCGCATCCTTCCACGGTGCAGAGGATGTTGGTCCTCACTTCTTTGGTCAGTTCGGTGATGCTGGGCTTGATCATTTCCCGAGGCTGCGCCAGCGCCTCCCCGTGAGTCCCCGGGCTGCCGCCGGCTGGTGGCGCTCCCTTCACTTCAGCCATGTTTCTGTGGTAGTGGCGGTTCTCTGGTGTCTGCGGCGGTAAAGAGCAGCGCGGCGCCGGCGGCAGGCATGAATGAGCCGTGACATAACGTCCCTCGGCTTTGACTGGAAGGCTGCAAGCTTAGCCCGTTAGCCGCTGCTCGCCTCTGCAGCGAGGCTTTCGATTACGTCACGTCCGGTAAGAGGCGCTTACTTCCGCTTTAGTGGCGTTGTCCGGAGTTCGGATGCGGTGTCGATGCTGCGTGAAACTCAGAATTAATGACGAAAATTCTTTGAGAATAAGATTGCATTTGTTGAATGTATTATAAATGTGTTCACTCTTTACACATAGGCATAAAATGTGCATGTTGAACTGGAGTGAAATGGGTTAGTTTTAATATAAAACTTTTTTTTTTAAACTAAAATTTCAATTATAATGCAGATAATAGATTAAAAAATATGCAATTATTGAGATAAAATCTGACATTTATTAGCAAATTTACCATAAAACAATTGACTGTCTCAATTGAAATCATGTGTACCCAAAACTGATTTGAATGAATAGAATCAGAGGGGCATTATGGGGATGTAAAAAAGACGCAAACAGATGAAACAACATTTCAGTTTGACAGAGGAAATTCAAGGTGTCCAAGTCAAGCATCAGCGTCTGGTTGAGATGATCCAGCGGTGTTTTCGGTGACGACAAAATGGTTCCTTCCCCGAAGTGGAACAGACGACAATAGCGGTGTGACTGGTGTCGAGGCGATTCCTGTGGAGAAAAAAGCAACTCATCGACGTGGGACTTGGTGAGGAGTGTTCATGGGTAAAAGCAACTTTCCTCTAGTCATTGTGTTGGCGTGACTATTGTTTTAAACCGCCCCCTCTAGTGGTTCAGAGAGGAGCTTGAACGGTAATGCTGACATCTAGTGGCCATATATGGTGATGAAAACTGTGCCGTCTCAAGAAAGCAAAAACACAAATTAGAGGCCAATGCGACTTCAGACAAACATCAAAATTATTGGTGGACAGTGGCCTAACCTACCGATTTTGTCACTTATACAGGAGCTTTACTTGGTGCATAGTTCATCAGAATAACAGGCATTTTCGCAACCTTATCCTGATTTCATTCTGTCTACTGTCAGGCGTAAATGTTGCTGTTGCCTTTCAAATAAAGCTAAATAATAGATAATAGATAATAATAGATAATAAATAAAGCTTATCTCATCTTATTATGCAGCCTTGTCAAGACACAGCATTGTTTCATACATTTTTTCAAATTCTTAAATCAGCACGAGGAGCAAAATCAATTCCACTCTGACGCAAAGTAGTCTGAAGTGTCAAATCCAGTGTGCATCCTGTTTACTTTCCAAACCATTCCTACACAATCTCATTCATTTAATATGACAAAGAAGCTGCTTAACATTTGAGGGAAGGTTATTGCTTTCACTTGAGTCAAATTCCCCGGGAGTAAAATGTATCCCACACTTTCTACGACCTCTGCAGTGTCAGAGGTAGGAGGGGGAGACACAGTCCCTACCAGAGGAAACGCAGTGGCGGAGTGACTCCAGGAGGTTGGCGCTGGAGAATTTCACAACACATCTGAAGGGCTCTTCCCTCTGACTCATGGCCTTGTTACTGTTGTCTCGGAATTTTGTCCTGAGCTGGGGAAGCAAATGAGATAAAAGACCCTTGAGTGCCCTTGACAGGACAGCGGATGATCAACTTTGCTTTCAACACTACCTTGTACACAGCAGACTGTAACTGCGGCAGCTCCCCGTTCCCAAATGCCTCGCATGCCAAATGATGTCTGTAGGCTTTGCTCTGACTTTGTTCTCTCTCAATACGGGCATCTGCAAATTCAATGAGACTAGTCTGTGTTAACGGATCGCTCAACAAATGAAAGGGAAGAAAAAGAATTACCTGGAATGGTTTGATTGTCTTCTGGAAGCTGGGTGGGGTATCTTGAAGGGAACTATGAGAATTACATGAGACATCAGGAATGGACAGTCAAAAAGCTGCCATAGTTTACACTAGTAAACAAGGAATTCAGGCTCAGAAATGAGTTTGTTAGAGCAGGGCTTCTTAGCCTTTTTGGTCTCGGGGGCCCACCTTTTCCAGAACACATGGCTGGAAAAGGACTGATTCATTACAGTGAGTACTGATTTCATTTGTGTTCAATAACCACACATGTAAACAAACCAAAATCTTGTGAAATGACATGAAACCACGTGACCAGTGCAAAAATATTTGTCAATGAAAAGTTCAGAATACAATAAATATAATAAAAAAAAACGTCTTATATCATAAAATGTTTTCTTTTTCATAAATAAATGAGTAAGGTGTAAATGAAAGTATCACCATAAAATGTTCTCATTTATTTGAAAAACTGCTCCAGCAGGTGAGCAGTTTTTACTGTAGAGGGTGCCATCACTTTCTTTTCAAAACTTCTCTATAGTTGGTAACTATCACAGATTTGCAGCTTGGTCAAGTCAATTCACTACTGCCATCATATGTGGTAAGTGCATTAAAACTGAGCGTCTCATGGCCCAGAAGTGTAAAACAAAAAACGTGTAGCGGCCCAACCATGGGCCTCGTCCCTATGGTTAAGCATCACTGTGCTGGAGGGCAGCTTATGGAGAGGAGCTTGGAGACGACGCAAGAGAGAGACACCAGAAACAGATGGTTCAGACATGAGGAGAAGAGTGAGAAGAATGCTGGAGATAAAGATACCAGATAAGAGGAGAAGAGGGATGTGATCAGAGTGGTTCATGGAGAGGACAAGAAGAGAAGAGGTGTGACTAGGGAAGGTCAAGATTGAGGAGGAGGAGGTGGAAATCCCAGATGAGCAAAGACAAGGTCAAATGAGAGGTGAACGCAGCGGTGAATCCACACAGACACCAGTTTCATGCAGGAAATGTGAAGCAAACCCTCACAACATGTGCTTACCTGCTGATACTGTCTCATTAGAAGGTCCCTTAATGCTGCGAAATTGAGCCCGCTCAGATTGGCATCTTTAACAGCACAATGTTTCGTGGCGTGGACAACAGCCTGGAAAACACACCGAGCAGTGTCAGGGGAAATTGGAGTCCCAGGAGCAGCGACAGAATGTAAATAGGAACCCGAATCATCACCTGAAAAAGCAGGGGTTTCTGCTTCGACCTCAGACCAGTCACAAAGAAGTACGGCGTTTGAAGGTAATGGACCACATAGGTAGGTTGGGAGTCGTTCGAGCCCTTCCAGGAAATCCGAATCCACACGGCGTCATCTGTCTGCTTTTTTATTTTTAACGATACCTAGAAAGGCAGTTCAGTAGAACCATGATCGGCATCCATTCATTATGAGACAAGACATGCTGCACAGCTGGCTCACTCCTCAAAGCCGCACAGCAAACGCAAGATTCACCCGCACATGCTTCAAGTCTTGCATGAGCTTCTGAGAAGACGCTGAACACATCACACTTCAGAAATGAATGTTTTTCTCATTTGTTATTACTGGAAGACAAGTTTAGCACTGTGACCAGCTATGACAAATACGATACATGGGTGGAAACAACTGTAGACAGTAGAGTTACTATTATTACGAGTTAATTACAATTAATTAAGTACAACAAAAAAATAATAATTTAATGTAAGAGTTTGCTCTCCAGACAACAGGGAACCTTTGTCAGTGCAGGAGTTCCTGGTCCACTGATCACACTGATGCATGAGACACGTGGCAGCTAGGATGAGAACAACAACAAACATGGAGGAATCCCTGAACAAAAGCAAACAAAAGCATCTGTTTGCTTTTGTTCAGGGAGGTTTTTCACTACTCAATGGCCAGGGTTTCCACTACTCTGAATGGACTTGAAATTCTTATAAACTGCAATTCTTATACAAATATTTTCAAGACATTAAAAGAGCTTTAGTTTAAATCAGGTGATATAAAAACTTGAATATAGCCACCATCGTGACTTATTGTGCTATTGTCAAACTGATGCAAAATAAACAATATTTTGTTGTTTAAATGTATGTATGGGCCCATCATTTGATTCAGTAATAAACCAAATTCATTCAAATTGAAAAATGTGGCTTCTTGTAGCAAATATTCTTATCCAATTAAACTGCGATTAATTGAGATTAATTCATCACAAATTCTCTAACGAGATTAATTGTATTCCTAACCTAACAGATGTTGACTCACTTGTCCTTCAAGCTCACTTAAATGGTCCTTCAGTTGGACTCGAAACTGGATCAGCTCAACAGCTTGGGCTCCATCTGAGAAACAACAACACATCAGTTCAGCTCCACTCATTCTCTCAGGCTTCAACACATTCCTTCATTCATTGGAACGTACCGCTGGGGTCCACGAGCTGGTACACATGCCACATTCTTTGATTTGGATTATCCATGACATCTGACAAACAGGTGGGAAAAGAATGAGTGGAGCCATTTGTGTGAAGCAGAGGTCGCATCATGGAACTTACAGATCATCTCCAGTTCTGTGATGTGTTTCATGGTTAATCTATTTGCCTGTAGGGAAGCGAAATACATGAGCATTTAAGCACAGTTTCACAACGTTGTTTAGAGACTGCAGCTGCGTTACAATGAACAAACTAAAGCGAAGCTCTTGTCAGTTTGAAGTACCTCACACATCGACAGCAACTGCGCCGACAACATCAGTTTTGTGCGGGTGAAGTCGAGCGACTGCATCTGCGCTGCTGTTAACCGGCCCCACTTATCTAAAGCCGCCTGGATATTCTGAGTCGGCATTCTCCTGACAATTCGCTGCAGCAGCCTTTTCATCGAGTCGCCCATGTTGCTCCGAAAACGAACAATCCTTAATGCCACAGTGACGACCAGAAAAACATGACAACAAAAAAACAGGTCCAAACAAACCGCCAACACCGAAGCACACGAATGGACCAATCAGAAATCGGTCGTGTTGTAACAGCAGCGCCCTCTCGCGTATTGGCGTCAACTTGCGCTAACCAAAACTAAATAGAATCGGTCACAAATATATATATATATATATATATATATATATATATATATATATATATATATATATATATATATATATATATATATATATATATATATATATATATATATATATTCGATTAATTTTAATATATTAAAATTAATCGAATTAATTACAGGATTTAGTAATGAATTAATTTTTATGTCATATCTGCTAAAGGTCTCCTGATAAAGAATTTGAGTTCTGGGACATTAAAAAATTGTAGTGCATGACTAGTCAATTGAATACAGTAAGATTTTTTTTTTTTTATTGGTGAACTGTGCTTCATAAAAGAAATCCAAAAGTAAAGGTCAAGCTCATCCGCAAACCACTTAGGCCAGGTGCGTTATTTAAAAATGTAAAACAAATACAGCAATACAGTGAAATAAATAAAAATAAATAAAGCTGTTTTCCAAAATGTAATACAAATACAGCAATTCAGTTAAATATATAAAATTCAGAAATAAAATAAGGCAGTCTCAAATAGGCACTTAAGCTCAATATAGCAATTAAAAAATGAATGATAGAAGTATAACACGCCTCTAAATGAGGCAAAAAATGAAGAAACGTTGATGTTCGTAGTTAATTGCGTAAAATTTTTTGGGTGATAAAATGACACCACTTTCCGATTGTACATCATATATACCTGTGCACTGCTATTATTTGACATAGGTACAGTAAATAGGACAAATAAAACAAACAAACGATAGAAAACGAAGGGAACCAATAGCGGAAAAGCATAGATTATAAGCATCTTGAGTCAGTCGCACACTTCCGGACAACACACCCGCCTCCTTTAACGCAATTGGTCCGTTTTTGTGGCACGGAGTTAACCACAGCGATCTCATTGGCTTCTCCAGCTGTCCGTCATGTCAGCGTGGCTCGTTATGGAAGTATGCTTCAGAACAACACGAGTGTTCTAGCTGCTGGATAGAGGTTATGCAAGTTGTTGAAGGACTGAGCGACCTCTCCGGAACAGTTTTTGCTGTCGAGTCCTGATCGATTTTCGTTCGTATATACATGTCCAACCGTAGTTAGCTAACGTAACTTTCCATGGACGTCTGTCGGAGAACACCTTGAGAGTCAAATCCACTGGTGAGATCAAGCACTGCTGCTCTTGTTATTGCAATGTTAATGTGTACAAAAGTAAACGTCGGTTCTTTCGTCACTTCTCCCGAATGAAACACCTTTATGTTTCGTTTTGTTTTACAGGTAAGTGTCCACCAACAGCGCAATGACAGATCAGGAGGGAGAGGGATGGGGTGGCATGAGTATCCTTCGTGTCCGTTTGAACACATCACTGTGTACAACCAAATGAACCCTGGTGTTTCAGAGACATCATGGTTAATAGTTAAATATTGGGAGACTTGTGGGTCTTACCATGATAATGCCATGATCATGGTAAGACTTGTATTATTGTAGTGTAATGTAATGTTAAGTAATCATTGAGGGGAAAATAAGGACAGTGTCATCTATTCTATTTAGGATTGACAGTTAATTTTCGAGTTGAAATTTGCAAGTTGCGTTTTCTATTTGGTCACTCATAAGTCGCCAACCGATGGGAAAGTGGAATTCAAAGTCTTCTTTTCCTTTGGGCTTCTCCCTTCAGGGGTGGCCACAGTGGATCATCCTCCTCCATCTCACCCTGTCCTCTGCTTCCTCTTCTCTCAAACCTACAGACCTCATGTCCTCCTTCACCACCTCCATCAATCTCCTCTTTGGCCTTCCTCTCCACCTTCTGCCTGGCAGTTCCAAGCTCCTTCTCTTTCTCCTCCTTCTTTATCTTCTTCCCCTCCCCCCATCCTTCTTTTTCTTCTTCTTCTTTCTCTTTGGGCTTCTCTCTTCAGAGGTGGCCACAGTGGATCATCTTCCTCCATCTCACCCTGTCCTCTGCTTACTCTTCTCTCAAACCTACAAACCTCATGTCCTCCTTCACCACCTCCATCAATCTCCTCTTTGTCCTTCCTCTCCACCTTCTGCCTGGCAGTTCCAACCTCAACATCTTCCTACCAATGTACTGGCTCTCTTTCCTCTGTACATGTCCAAACCATCGAGTTAAATTTGCAAGTTGCCTTTTCTGTTTGGTCACTCATAAGTCGCCAACCTATGGGAAAGTGGAATTCAAAGTAGAGTCCTGTAATGTTTCAGAATATTGTGGTGAAGTATTGGATGCTCATGCATCACTGAAAAATACTGTGTTCACCTCTGTCTCATTTCACCCTCGGGTTTTAAACTGCTGGATGTTTCTGTGACTTTTCAGTGCTCCGCAGTGATCTGTTCCGCCCTTAACTCAGCATGCACTCCGACCTGTCCCCACATCTGCACACGGACGAGTGCAATGAGATGATATCCCGTCTGAAGCGCTGCCACACCGAAGTACGTCTGCTGTCACCTCTTTCTATTTCATCAGTTGTGGCAGGTGTGGATCTAAACCCGGACGCTTGTCCTTCACAGCACTCTGTCATGAAGTTCTTTGGGAGCTGTAATGACTTCGACCAAGCGATGCGCATGTGCCTGAAGAAAGAGGTAAAAAAAAAAGGCCAGCTTGCCACGTGACTATTTCCCAACAAAATTGTGAGACGGCTGCCAGCAGCATTTTCAATATAGCTGCTGAACTTTGGTCACAACAGGCAGCCTAAGTCCCGCCCACCTACTTCCACCTCATGGCGCCTAACTTAACAGGAAATATCAAAGAGATCCAATGGAGAGATGAAAGTTATTTTCCGAACAGGCTTGAAATATGGCATAGATCTCACACATTATGTCAGTGAATTTGAGAGACACATTCTAATGCCGAGAACATGCTGCTTTTCCGTCTGCAGCAAACGTTAGTTAAGGTTTTGTGTGTTATGTAGTAGCCAACTACAATGGTCGTCTCTCGATAGTCGGTGGAGTGAGAGCGTGCATGTGGGACAATCTCTACAGGGTCACAGTGAGTGTTTCATGATGTCAGCTAATGTTTACTAGCTTCTACCTTTCACAGTTTAGTAGCTTTAGCTTCTGCCTTGGAGCAGTTGGATCCTGCTGTGACGTCAAATATGCCACGTTGGATTTGTAGTCCAAATAATTTTGTGTTTTAACATCATATGTCATTAGAAATGATCTTTATAATCTAATCTGATGTCAATAATTATTTAGCATTTAAATTGAGGTACATCATATGTGTGATCCAGGGCATGAGGCAAAGTGGTCCAGAAAATAACTTGGATCTCCCCATAGACTTCCATTCATTTTGGAGTCTTTGGTGCGTACTGGTGCCAGAGAGATTCTACATATAATGTCCACGATTTTATATTAACTGGAGGTACATGCTTGTTCGATGGAACTGCTAAGAGTTCATTGATTTACATTTCAACAGAGACTGGATAAGCGTGAGCGCAGCAAGCAGCATGCTCTGGAGATGAAGAAGAGGGTGAAGGAGGGACCCAAAGATCCGTTCTGAGGAGCTGGGATCGACTGAATGGACTTTCTTTTTGGACGTTTAAGGCATTGACTTGGACACTTGATCAAAACATCACTCATCCGCAGTAAAAAGGATGGTATTCACTGTACAAACACCTGCCTCGAAAGACACGTGGAACCTCCAGATAGTGTAAAGGTTGGCTTTGTGTTTTGGTGAATGTTATTTAAAGTTATGTTTTAATAAACTTGAGATTAACAATAATCCAGTGTAAATTGTTGTGAGTCCATGTGTTGGAGGAGGCCTCATGAGCACAAAAGCTGTGCTGGACACTGCTGTCTACATCTGTTCACATGGGCTTTGTTTTCAGAACAAAACAGAAGCTTCTCATTGAAGTGAAGGTTGTGACCACCGCCATTGTCACCGACGTTTATTGTGTTCATCGAACCATGCAATGGCAACCGCATTGTTATTAACCACGTACAAAGAGCTTGACAACCTGTCAGCAGTTCCATTTACTTCATGTTTTTACTTTGTAGAAATAGAGACAGTGGAATATGTCCACACTGAATTCAGAGGCGGATAAAGTCATGCTGAAGGACATAAATCCTATTTTGGCCTTTGTTAAATAATGCATCAATAGGAAACACAAACCCAAACACATTTAAAAATAGCTCAGGTAAGGTGGCAAAATAAAACATTCAGTTTTATACATATAAGAAGGGAGGGAAGGATGGAACATGCCATCATCTGCAGTCGATCTGTGTATCCTGAATGAGAAGCCCGGCTGTGCTGGAGGCCCTCAGTGGTGCCGTCGTGGTAAAGTGTTCTGTGTATGCTCAACTGGGAGGAGATACCAGACCTACCTAGGACATGCAGGAGAAATATCTCTGGTGTGGAACTCCTTCAGTGTGTGTCCCACAGGAGCTGGTTCCTGGGAATTCTGGGGCTCTGTACGCTGACAGATGCTTCCACAACCCGACCTCAAATATGAAGAAGAAATCTAGTGTCTAAAGAAACACATTTTAAATCAAATAAACAATCACTAAATGGTTATTGAGCTCAGCCTAGCAATTCAACCCAGCAGCCGCAATGTAAAGTCATAAATCAGCTTGCGTCTCAACTACGGACAGACAGCCATGCAATTGTCTTCACATGACTTTTATTGTGTAGCAGCTCTCTGAGTGTCGTGGGTGTTTGTGTAGCTTCCTCACTGACGTCATGGTAGGTAGTTTCCCTTTGCTCAACATGTCCGTGAGAGAGAATCAAACTATTTTTCACCAGTGTTTGTGAATTAGCCAAGTCCACTGGGGTGAAAACATTTCACTGCCACAGGTTTAACCGAAGCTTTAACATGAAGAACTGAAAAGACTGTGTTGAAAACGACTCCAACACTTCAAAACTCATTAAAGGTAATTCTACAACTGCGTAAGCTTTTACAGAACTTCAATTAAGAAACAAAAAAACATCAGAAGTCAGTGTTTTATTCCTTGCTTTCAAATCATAAACATTTTATCCGCAACTTTCCACAGCCCAGAAATAAATATGTCAAAGAAACAACCACCAACCAATTGTTCAAACCTCTAAACCAGTGTCATCAAATATATTAAATCACTATACATGCCATTTACTGTACAACCCCATCCATCATCAGAGCCAAATAGAAGTCAACATTGACCAGACTGTACACGCTTCCAAACAGAGGACCTCGCTTTACTGTCATTGTGGCGAGGGAGGGCACAATCACACTGCACATCCACATTGTCATTTCAAATAAATAGAAAAATACCATTTGGAACAATACTTACAATGAATGTACAAAAGACACCCTGAAATTCAAGATATTTCCACAGGCAGCATGTGGGTAGGTACAGAGCTGAACATGCCGGCGTCACCATCCATGTCGTCTCTGTTCTGCACATGTACAATGGCACAAAGATATTGGGAGATTTACAAAACACTTTATACACAACCACATCCAAGGTTTCTTAATATCGTACACACCAGACGGAGCCATGCCAACCTCAGGTTCTTGACAGGCTTTTCATGGGAGTGACTGCGATGACTTCGGTGCCTACAGTATAAAGCAGTTACAGGCCAAACATTTCAAGGAACTGCATTCTGTTCATCGAAACTTTGCTTCTTCACATCCACACACCAAAGCCTGACTTCCCCTCCCCTGAACTCTAGACGTTTATGCTTCTTGAGTATTTTCCAGCTTTAAATGGAAACCCTCCAAAAGACGAGAGCAGAAACCGCACGATGAGCCACTCCTCGAACCAAACAGCTCTAGACCTTCTTCACAGTAGGATCAGGTGATGACTCATCTGAGTGGAACCAGAACCGAGGAGGGAGGAACGCTGCGCATCAAGATGATACAGGAAACAGGAGAGGCAACCGTCTCTTCCACATCCTGCTCATGGGAACCTTACGTGAAGAAGTGACATGATGTGTTGCCGCCTCTTCATGGACATCAGTGATGCAGTCCTCAACCATCTCAAGGCCCAGAGGAACAAATCTGGCTGGCTTTTTCTGGTCAACCAGAAATGAAACTCCCCACCAATTTAAAGAGTCAGAGACCACAGCAGTTCAGATTCAGGTGTATATATATATATAAGTATATGGATGTCAAAATGAAGTTGTTCAAGAAGAAAAATGGATGCAGTTGATCAAAGATGGGGAAGAGAATATGCCAGTGACGTTTGTGTTACCAGTATGAGATGTTTAGCCTCCAACAAACGCACTTATTATTGCTTTTGCCAGTTTTGCCCCTGTTCAGTTTCAGTTTGAAAGCGGTCCATAAACCATCCTCTCCGTGACGTTGTCTACGACTCACACCTGCTCGACCCTCTGACCCAAACACACTCCCCCAGCGCCCCACAGATCCTGTGCAGTGAAGTCTGATGTTCCTCAGCTTTTCAAAGCCGGAGACATTTACCGGAGTTTATGAATCATTTCATACATTTGATTTAAAAGTCAGTTTTGATTATTGATCGGAACACTGATGTCTGACAGACGCTAAACTCACAGGAAGAGTTACAAGACTTTCCTGACAACTACAGCAGTTTATATTCACCTGTTTGCCACCCGGTCATCTGATTCCAGCCTCTTAGCCTCAGTGTTTTTCACATTATTTTCCATTTCTTTATCTGAATCTCACTATCTAGAGTTGCTTTCTTCCATTCAAATATTCTTTACTTCAACATGTAGGTAGTGTTTACTGCTGTTGTGGTGAAGAACTCATGTTGTATGTTTAGATGGGCAGCAATGTCCAAAGAAGACAGAGACGGTTGTGTCCGACATTACAAAAATAAGCCTGGCACAAGTGCCTCCACAGCTAACATGACCGGAACTCTCATTCTCATTTGTTCTAAAATGAAGGTGATCCACACCCACATTGTTCATACAAGTGCTTCTTGTAAACTCCTTCTCAAATGAAAGCTTTGGTCGTGATGAGCTTCAATGAATATTTGCGTTGCTGTCCATGTAAACAAACATCTTCACACAAACTTTGGTTCACACTGTTTTCCAACAACTAACTAAGAAACCCTGAAACTTCTGGAAACATTTTAAATAAATACATATTCATATATATATATATTACCAATTTATCATGTGCTATCAGACTAACAACACACCCCTGATGGTGTACAGAAACACACTGTACCCACTTCACATTGACGTGTCACACATTTGGCCCTGTCAAAAGAGAAGAATAAATATCTGGACGGTCCATGAAGACAAGACGGAAGAGACTCCGAGCAGATGTCATTGCAACTCAATCCTCTGATGGGTGGAACACAAATGGCGATGATTCTTCAGTCGGACGTTGTCCGAGCTTTACGCCTTGTTGTGCAGGTAGGAGAAGAGCGCCTCCAGTCCTTTAGTGGAACACCACAGCTGCTTCAACATCTGACACTCTTTCTCGTTCACCTCCTCCAGAATGGACACCAGGATGCTCCTCACAAGGCATTTGGATTCTTCTAAGACCTTTTGAGAAAGACAGAAGGTCAAGTGATTTCATCATCATTGTCTACACCTTCCTGCATTTCCCATCAGAGGCTGCCAGAGCAAGTCCTCCACTTGACCATCCATCTTGACCATCCTCTAGTCACACCTATCCTCTTCACCGTCACCACATCCATGAATCCCAGTGGCTATCGAACCTCTCCAAGATTCATGAAACATGTCCCCAGTCCCTGCTCTCCACCCGTCCAACCCATCTGATCTCCCTAACTTTGTCCTCAGGTCTACACATTGTTCTTGCTACATCATGGATGAGATGCTACATCACCTTACAAGGGTGTGCATGAGTGCTGAAAAATCTAAATTCACAGGACCTCAATCACTGTCTGCCCTTATCGTCACACAGATCTCAAAAGTCAATTCCTGAATTTCAAGGTTTCTTCAAATCCTGGAGTGTAATTGGGCCCAAATTGATCTCCATCCTTTCACACCTGCTCCCACACCAGTCAGCATCATGTGGCGACCAAAGTCTTTCTAAATATAGTCGCCTTGATTCCATGGTCAGCATGTTGAATCAGTTATCGGATAGAAGCCAATACAGGCATGTGCTTGAGTGCAAACGATGCTGCTGTCCAAATGCATTTATATTCTTTTCTGACTCAGGCATATGTTTCAGACGATGACGCATTTATGAATTTTATGTATAAAATTCTCCCCGTCTGAATTTGCATGAACGAAAGGCTTACAAGAGCGACCTGCCTCCAGTGCGGCTCGGACCCACACCTCTTTGTTAGATGGAGATCGGAAGTGTCCAAGAGAGACACGGTGCATAGTGACGTCTCATTCAATGAACCAGTCTCAAACACAAAATCATTCATTGCTGATTTTAGAGATGGATTCCAGTGATGCAAAGAACATGAACACTGTTGCCTCCTCTCTCACTATTATATATTAAGTCTGTTTGGCGTGTATCAGCACTCCTGCTCCACTGTAGTGATCGTCACCGGTGACCCTCATCTGCCTGTGTTTTTTTGTGAGGTCAGTGGGCAGCATTTCTGCAGTGTGCAAGGTGGAGATCTCAGCTACAGCTAAATGAAAAATATAAGTTCCACAGAGCAGTGATTCTTAACCATAGGGCCATGGTTGTGCCGCGAGCCCTTCCTGTAGGGCAGAAAAATTCTTTTTTATTTTACACCTTTTAATACATGAGCCACGTAATGTGGCAGTAGTGAGTCACTGAATTGACTTGACAGCTGCATAGTTACCAACTATGGAGAGGTTTTTGAAAAGAAAAAAATGATAAAGTGATGAAGTGAACAGTAAAAACTGTTTATGAAAGCACCTGTTGAAGCAGTTTTGAAAATTAATTAGAACATTTTATAGCAATACTTTCATTTACACTTTCTTGTGTCTTCTTTGGAGTTTAAATATATATTATTTTATGATATTTAGACATGGTTTTATATTCAGAATTTTCTTCAGTTTTTCCATTTTTCTCCAGAGTTTGGATCAACTGGAGTTTTTCTATTTTTCTTTAGTAAATTTGATAAATATGACTTGCACCTGGTTCTGCTGCTAGTTGGACTTTCGATGACTATAAATATCTTTGTGATGATCACATGGTTTTATGTCATTTCACAAAATTTTTAGTGATCCAGATCACTTTTTTTTGCCATCAACTCAGGCACACCAGACGGGCTTGGGTTCGATTCCCAGTCAGGGAAGTTGGCAGAGGTTTGGACTCTCTGAATGCTTCTCTAGTTACAGATACAACTCCTATTACTCATATTTACAGCAACAGCTTCAACCTCTCCAATGGTGATGATGCTACGTTCCATCATGACATCCAACTGACGTGTGAGTAATCTGAAATATTTCCTGAGCTCTAACTTGCTGGTGTACTGTGTGCAACATTGAAGGTTTCTCAGGCTTGGCGCTGGGTTCGTACCACTGCATTACAAGCGGCCATCTCCTTCACACGCAGCATGACTTCTTGATTGAAGGTCGTGGGCCAGAAGACTTGTGACACCAGACCTCGACTGCAGGCTTCCTGAGCGGTTAGTTTTCTGCCACAGAACAGCATCTCATTGGCCTGTCAAAACAAGGCCAAATGAAGCCGAATGAACAAGGGTCGGCACACGTGACAGTTGATGTAACGGGGACCCACCAGAGCTACACCCAAAATCTGAGGGAAGGTGTAGGAGGAGCAGCCGGACGGAGTGAGATGAAGCGCTGCACACGGAGTCTGGAACCAGGCTCTCTCGCTGGCCCAGACCACGTCACAGAGAGGCAAGATGGAGGCCCCCAAACCCAGCGCGGGTCCGTTGATGGCCACTACGATCGGCTTCTTGAAATGGATGAACGCCAACACGAAGTCCCTGCAGGTTGACGGAGGATTCAGCACATGTAAATGATGTTTGTGTTGAGTGGCGGAACTTCTTCTTACCTCACAGCGTCTGCAATTCGACTGCTCTCTTTCCGACGGTCGGTGGACAGGCGACCGATCAAATATGACGGCTCAATGCCGCTGCAGAAAATAGACCCCACGGAGCTCAGCAGTAATAATTTACTATCATCTGCCGCAGCGTTCCCCAGTGCTCGACACAATTCTTTCATTATCTGAAAGAAATGATCGGTACATTCTTTACTTTCACGACACAGCCACAAGAAATACAATAAAACACACCCCCACCCAGAGTATTGACACTGCGGCACACAAGATCTTCTACGATTCTTCCTACATCTTTTTCTTCTGCATCATCTTATGATAAATATTAATAATAAAAGTATTTTTCACTTCTTCTCCAACCCTCTGCACAGCTGTCCCTCTGTCCTGGTGACTTGAGTGTGCGTCCATGCTTGTGTGCGACATTCTCATTATGAAAGTTCACCATTTGAATTCATTTGTATTTTCCAACAGACTAATTCAATGACTGCACCGGAGAAGGATGCTATTTAGAGGCTGGAGTATCTCAGTAGACATCGTTCCTTAGAAGCAGACACAAACTGTCTTTCAACACGTCATGTGTACTTGTGTTCATTTTGTCCTTGGCGCCGAACTGCCAGACATTTTCAACTCTTTTCATGAGAAAAGAACCTCTCAAGGAGGTTCTCTGTATTGTTAAGTAGAGATGGCTTCAGGGCAAATTTCAAGCTGTAACATTAGGAACACGAATTAAACACTTTACTCAGGTGTCTGACATCCAGTCCAGCATCATTTCTGCTTTGTGTCCAATTCTAGAACATCAGTGAGTTGACAAAAACATTCATGGAGGTAAATCTTCACACTCTTTCATTGTCTCCTCAGAGAGACTGAATATCAGATATCACCACCAACACAAGGAGGTAGAGGAAAATTCTCCTTGGCTTTGCTGTGTTCATGTTGTGTTGAAAATAACTCAAATGGGAACAGGACTGAAAGAGTTTTTATTTACGATACCGACAGGTAAGGGATCAGTAACAAGTTATTGTTGCACGTAAACCAAGACTTTGCCTCACGGACATAACCGGGGAAATATACGAGCCCTTTACATCAGTGAGTGTAGCACTGAAGCTCAGATTCAGTTACTTTCAAAAGCTGCTCAGCAGGATAACTATTTCAAAAGTTGTAGAATTTAAACAGTGATACATTTTATGTAAAACAATGTGCTCGCAAAACCCTTAAATAACTGAGCGTTTATTCCAATGGGTAACTAGCGTTGTATTTACAGTACTTTATGACTAATTTAAATCTATTCAAAACACATTTCTTCTATTAACTGTCAGGAAAAAAAGCCTACAGGGTGAATGTTTCATATATTGAAAAATGGCGATCAAATCCGGCCTGAGGAATGTGAAAGCTTTAAATTCAAACTTTGCGCACAAGAGTGACACTTTAATTACAGTGTGTGGCTCCAGCTTTTCATGCTAGGACGCTAATTTTATGGTGGGAGTGTGATTGACATGCTGCCAATCAACAACGTCTGCATGGAAAAAGTGAAACATGCACTTTTAGAAAATAGATTACATCTTTCAATTTGTGCGTGGAATACCAGCTGTGCCGAGCGGCTGGGGATAAGGATGGGGTGAATGGCAGTTGCACGTCCTTCAGCCTTCCTTTAGGGGAGGACTCGACCTTGACTCGTAACAAGGTTGCAAGTATCGACAAACATATACTTTTTTTTGTTTTTTTTTGTAAAACAAAAACAGAGTTTGGGGTTACACCATGTGATGGTGCTCCTCTCCCTCTAAATATTCACCTGTGTCACTTGGTGTACACTCTGTAGCACCTACAATGAGGCACTACCACATGCTGTACTATACACACCAAAGGAAATCTTGAAATGAAATGTTACTTGTATTATGTTACTTGTATTATGTGTGAACTTTGTTTGCACAATTGAGGACACGATGACATCACACGCCGAGTAAACATCCTGCCATTTTGGAGTTGTTGTCCTACCGGAGCCAGCACATGTACTACATATTTGTTTTAAGGAGACGGTTAAACAATTGGTTTCCACTGATGGTGGTTTCGCGGTTATAACGCTTCCATTTCAGTCAGATGGTTTTCACCGTGCGAACCACAGAGCTTCTCTTTTCTCCGCGTCAAACTACAGTGCATAGGATCATTTAGGCTGGAGGTCAGATGCTGAAAAACGAAATGGACCCAGTAAAAATTTAAAGCAAAAAGCGATATGGAGGGTTAAAAACACACCTCACCTTGTAACTTGCCACCACAGCCAGGAAAGTGGCCACATATACAATATAAATGACACAGAGAGCATACAGATGAGACACGGGCCGGACAGTCCGTGTTTAAGGCGACCACGTGAAATTCTGAATGACTGAATGGATTTTTAGTGCAAGCCAACTGGGTTCTTAGTAAATCAATCATGAAATATCCCAAATGACGAAGAAGGAAAAGTAAAAGTTGAGTAGTGAGGTTTCTTCGGCTAAACAAAACATGGCCCACTCAATGGTGAACACTGAGGCTCCTCTCCAGATGGTAACACGTTCATACTCAAGGTTTGAGTGAACTCCAGTAGAGGAGCCAGGCACAGTGTCAGACAGGCAGTGTCGGTCTGTTTGTGGGAGCAGCTCTTTTCTGCTTTAGACGAAGGAAGACTGTCGACAAAAACTGTGGCAATAGCATGTAAGGGTACAATTAATGAACCGGAAAACTCAGTCACTGAGTCACTGTAACTGGTGAGAGGGGAGGTGACTCTGTGTCATCTCACCATGGTTCCAAAATAACGTTTCTGCGAGGATCTTGTCAGGACGTTTTAACGTATGAGGAAATCACAAGCTTTGCTTTCCGTCTGTCCCCACCACTTAATCGTTCATTAATCATGTGGATTACACAGCTCACTGCCGCTGTCAGGAGAGCTTTTATAAATACATTTGTTTACGAACTAATGGTGCAAGAAGTGAACGAAGCATCTGGTGAGGCAACACATTTGAAGGGTGGGAGCCGGAGAGATTGGATTTGAGATGCAATCTGGCACCTCTGTCAAACTTTGTTCTTAAGTCATGAAAAAAACTGGTCTGAGGCACAAACGTTTTTGTTTTGGTAAATGCTACATTGTTGTATGGACCAAGACTGTGACTGAGGGGAGAGAAGATGAAGAATAGAATCGGGGGAAACCCGGAAATAAGATCAAATTCTGTTATTGTTATGTGATTCTAGTAGGTAATTCGTGGCAACTAAATATGAGTTCTTCACACTAACATTAGTTTAACATAAAATCCCGAAAGAGATGAACATCATTCCTTTACATTCCAGGATATGTAAAGTGACAGTTCAGAGTCATGACTCGAAATGGCCCTCTAGGCATCTGACACCAACATCCTTACGGAGTGTGTGGATGTGGAATCTTCAGCAAGACCAAGACTGTTATAGACCCTGACACGGCGATGAGCAACTCGGCGAGTCGCTTGCTTGGCAACGATATGATGGGAGCTCTGCAGTCCTGCGGTGAGTGGTGTCATGGTGAACTCACCTCGGGTGTCAGGGCGTTGTTGTCAGTGGTTTGGCTGGACAGCAGGACATGAGTGAATCCCTCCTCTTTCCTGACCACGATGTCTCGGTATCGACAGTTGCTCTCGTTCTGTCGCACGTTGTACCTGAGCCTTTTGTCGAACACATAGCCCTTCTCCTCGGCTAGTTTCCGCTTGACTGAACTGTGCAAATGCATCTTGTCGTTGGCCAGAGATGAGTCTGTGAGAGAAAGGAGACAGCATGTATGCAGACGATCAAATATTAGACATTTTGATTCCGTAGAAATATTGTAGAATTCATGAAATAATTTTACACATTCCGTCATTACTAAAGAAAGATCTGGAAGTGAATGTGGAAAAGCCAATTGAACGACCACAAAACAACCTGAAAGTGAACTTAATAATAAAAAAAATAATAAGAGAAGATAAAAGAATAATAGTTTAGTCTTTTAGCGGTGTGAGTTAAATGGCAGGGCAACATTTTGAAATGACAAGTGGTTGATGGGGCAAAGGCTTTGATGAAGACCACTTGACGCAACTCCTTGATAGGATACTTCGAAAACCAGCACTAGCACCAGCTTTACTTGTTTACACAACTGCATACCATGTCCAGAAGTTCAGTTTATCACCTCCATTGAACCAACACACACTAACACTAGAATCAAATGTTAAAATACTACAAAGCAAAGTTCATCCACCCATCATCTGAAACACACATAAAGGACTTTTGGGCAGCCTTTCCAGGCACATTTATCTTCGGAATTTGCGGGGGAACAGTGTTAAAAGGAGCATAAATTACTGTAAAAAAAATACAGCCACATACTTCTTAAAATCTATGATTAAAGGACAGCAGATCAGAGCAAATGGATTCATAGACTCCAGAGGTCAATATACGAGATGTAACACGCTGGCACTTTTCCTCAACATAAGTGTGTTACATCTCATATATTGGAATTTCTTTCACACCAACCTTTCTGTAAGACTCTGCATCAGATGTGGCACATCTGTCAGAGCTGCAATGAGGGTCTGCTGTGGGAAATTGCAGCAGCTCCTCACATCATCAGCTGCCCGCGGCACTGTCCACATTGTTGTTATTCATCAAAACGTCCTCACAATCACCAGGTTTAAATGAAATGCAACCTTCTCATTTCCCCAATCTAAAACCCTTAAAGGAGTGTAGGTATTTTCTTTCCTCGTTGTAATAATCCTTCAGTCCCCTTCACACCCTGACTGGCAACCAATTAATGAAATGTGCAAAAAAAAACACAAAAAACATTCTAGGCACCTGCAGAACATACAATACTGGAAAAAAAAAACATCCAAACTCTTTAACCGCCCCCTTTGAAATGATTGGATGGTAATACTTTAGTAGTATCTGTGTTGAGACAGACAGGGAGATGAAGTTGAGACAATATCGTCATACTGACCTACTTTCATGTTGAATCACCACCATTTTGTTCTACGCTTTAAATACGGTTGCTGCTGCTTGCTAGCTGCGTCCCTTATGTGTGTATATTTTAGCTTGACACATCAAAACAAATGAAAACCATGGCGGACGCGAGGGATCGGCCTGGTTCAAGGAATAATGATCTTTTGGCTTGTGCTATTTGACATTCAAGTGCGGTCAGTAAAAGTTACCACTCATCACTTGGGTCAATCCAGGAAGATTAAAACTTTCACCCTGACTCTTCAACAAAACATACGCATCTTGCACACAGAGAATATTTTCATTCAAAGGCTTTTTCCTTTTACAGGTGTTGTAGCCAGGATGTCAAGATGTAAAAAAAATAAAATAAATAAAATCAGGGTGGCTGGTCAAATACACTTCTTGAACTCATTTTTTTTTTTCTTCATTGCTAAATTCTTGAGAAAAAATGAGTTACATTAAATTTGGAACTCTGGAGCGTGAATTTGGAATTTGGAACATGAAGGTCTGGCTTCACGGCGCTATGCTCTAACCACCAGGCCACTGACCAGTCACAAACATATGAGATCTGACGTTTACACATGGAGAACATATTTTTGTAGAAATATCCACATTAAAGCTTATTGTTTCCATGACAACAACAATAATATATTCTTGTGGTGACCTTTCATCTGGCTTGAGCAGTACGCCACCCTGTCGCATGTGTCTGAGGCAGGTTAAACGTGGACGTAGCTTTCGGATGTAACTTTGGTTTTCAGTGTTACAGTTGGTAGTGAAAGTGGGCTGTCCGGTAATGTAGCAAGGTGTGTGAAGTTATGGGTCGATCTACTCTTGAGAGGACCAATTCTTGGGGAAACACCTACTTGTGAGGACATTTGGCTCAGTTACGACTGGTTTGCCGGTCATTACAGGGTTGACCCTGAATTTGAGGACAAAGTCTTCAAAATAACTAGGACATTGGGTTTGTTTAGTCTAGCCGTTTGTTTTGGATGGTTAGGTTTAGGATGAGAGTCAGGGGGAAACAATAATAGTATACAAGTCCTAACAAGGACATAAATAAGAACTTGTGAAAAGGGTGTATGGCAGTCCTAAAAGGGGACGCTTGTTTTTTTGCAGTGGGGCTTCATCCCCCCCTCAACTCGAGTACAGATTGTAGCGTTCAGTCTAATGGCGTATGGAGAGACTTGCACGTACAGTTATCTACACTGCTCAGAAGCAGAATAACATTGCAATGATAGTTACATTTCGAGGCAAAACTTCAGTTCCACTAATGTCCGAGGTCACAGCAAACTTATTTTGACACGAGTGAGATCATGTTTTTCATCCAAGACGGAGCAGCCACTAATTTAAGAAGCGACCTTGGTGATTAAATTGGTCTGGGAGCATTTTCGATAATTCATTTACTTTTATCTGGACACTTTCAGCTGGCAGGCATGTCGCAAATGTGCCAAGATAGCTTCCACCTATTTCTGTAATCAGGGGAGGGTTTGACGTGCGAGCTGTCACGGCAGGAATCACGGATGTCGAATATTCCTTGATTGCATGAATATTCAAGGGAGAGAACGCAGGAATCTGAGAGCGTGTTTCTGGGACCGGAATTTCACATCTGAGATATAGTCAGTTCACTGACTATTCTTGTACTTAGCACTTTTACATGCAGTATTTATTACGAAAGAAGTAAAATACAGAACTTCAACTAACATCATAATGGAAACTGGCTACATGGTGCTGTTCCCACAGCATTGTTTAGAGAAACACTTACTTTTTACATTTATAGTATAGAAAGGTCCACTATGGCACAGATCAGAACCATCCAAGATTGAACAGTAAGAGTGAGCACAGATCAAAAGCCATGGACCTTCATGCAAAGTCCACAAGATTGTTATACTCTTTGGAGAAGGAGCGTTGTTACCTTAGAGAAAACTCTCAAACAAATGAGGACAATAAAAAGTTGTTCCTTTTCTCGTCCATGTGCATCACTCTCAAGACAAAGGACGGATGTCACATCCATAGCAGGCTGTTCTTCATAACTTGGAACCAACAAATGGAAAAAATAAACAGATGAACTCAATGGAGGGAATTTATAAATGGACCAGAGATGAATCTAGATTTTCTATCTTCAATTCCTCTGCAGCAGTGACACGCTACACATCACGCCTTTATTCACCACCACCATCACTGGAGCCACAGCCTGAATCTGGATGACGGCCAACTTTCTTAAATTCAGTTACGCTAAAATGGATGTCCTCATTGGCCCCAACTCCCCTCAGTTAAACGAGGAAAGTCAATAGACAACTTCCTCAGTCTACAACTTAACTGTTTGGCAGCAACCTCTCATCATCCATCACCTAGGCGGCTGGAAAACAAAGTTCCTGAATATGAAACATTCTACAAAAAATAAAGTGCAGCTTGTGCCATATTCAACTGGCAACTGGCAAGAACAAGATTTAACTTGTTGTAGTCGCTTAGTTGCAGTTTTTTCCTCCTAAAAAAACTATTTCTGAGCAGACAGGTAACTTCTTTTCTGACCAGCTACAATTGCAGCCTAAAGCTAAGAGCAGGTCAGTGGCTGGCCTTGGCTTAAGCCTTGGCTTGATACAGTATCTTGCTTTAAATTCTGCCAACTCAGGGGAGTGGTGGTAGCACTTGGCTCTCTCCGCAACTGTTTTTCAGCTTCGGGAGATCACTAAATACAATCTTCTACATGCTTGCTTGAGAGCACTCTGGCTGACTGTCATAATATTGACCTGGTGGGAGGGCTTGTTGTTCAGTGCCCGCCTTGTGGCCGAGCAGAAGGGGACAGTGACTGACTTTCAGACCTTTGCAGAGTTGTATAAGATCTGTAGAACCTCCAAAACAAGAACTCAGCGCCATGAAAAGGTATGTGGAGAGCTCTGCCCCCTATCTAGAATCAAGTGATCATATCTTCCTCTCAGCAGCTCCCTGCTGACTCTCCTGCAACCACTATTTATCACGATCATTCTAGTTCCAACTTAAGCAGCTCCAATTCCCTTAATGGATTTGTCTTTATTTCCATGGTTCTGCGTCTAACCAACAAATCAAAATCTTTTGTGTCCTTCTCTTTTCAACACCCAGGACTAGCACCCTATACGGATGCTTTACTTCAGCTTGTGTCAAATGACAGATCTCATCTGCCTACCTGTCATATCCCCTGAAGTATTTCAGACCACAATGGGGACGGACGATAAAGGGGGGAGGAAAAAAAATCCTCATAATGATAAAACACATGATAAATACATTTTCATTCTATCACAAGTCTATGACACACTACATTCCATCTTATAAGTTGAACCATTTTACAATTAAACAGTTACTACTCTACCTGGTACCTCTGTATTACTGGAGTTTGCCTCCAACATCTACAAAGATTATTTTTATGTTAATATAGAGTAGCCAAAAAGGTGTAAAGATGGGCAGTTCAACGAGTCTCTCGTACAACCCTGTTGTGTTCGTAACCTCACAGACTGTTCTTCCCAGGGTTTAACTGCAGCAGTGCACGAGTGCTAGGTGATGTTTGTCGCACCATGGCGGCTACTGAAAGAGACGTTCTGTTAATATATCCACTAAGATCAAGGCAACATCTGTTGCTGTTGTTGAGATGTGATGATTTTTCTGTGGGTAGAATGTAGCCATGGCGGGGATCAGTTTTTGCTCGAGCGGGCGTTTTCCTTTACACCCCTGCATGGGTTGATCCCTGATCTGACAACGCTGACAAAAATAATATTTGGGCCGCTTGATGTAGCACAAACCAACATTGACTTAGAGTCTCAGCTTCTACTAATGTCACTATTGAGAGTTTATTGTATTCAAAATATGTTTGCAGCAACAATCTTGAACCAAAGTCCTTTGGACTCTTCATCACTATAAATACAGTAGACACTGGTGTCACACGCCGCGGAGGTGGAGAGGTGCATGCCGTCATGGTCTCTTCATATTAATGTAAATGTCGTGCATTTTAATCGCGAGATTGTCCTTAGCAGTAAACTATCGACCATACCTAGATTACAATTTAAGAAGGAAGGCCTCCATCATTTCAGGCTGGTGCTGCTAACATCACAAACATTTAAGAGGCTTCTGCATCATTGGAGAACACAGCGAAGTGATATCAGGGGTCATCATCTCCAGCACTGTTGGCACAGACCAGGAGGTTGGTAACACACTGCCACACGCAGCTCTTCAACCTCCAGATTGTGTCTCCTTTCAGCATTGACTAGTGATGGGTTGGTCATGACTCAAACGGCTTAGAGAGCTCTTTAAAATGAACAGGATCTAGCATTTGTCCCTCTCCTCCCCTGAAACATAATTTGCTTGTATGGTTATGAGGTTTTTTTTTTCATGTCAGAAGGAAGTGGTGTCAAGTCCTGGTACAGAAGGGCAGTTTGAATACAGGTGGAAAACAGCGGTGCAGTGGAGAGCGTTCACTTCAACAGTTGAATGGATGCAACAGTGTCGACAAGAGGACAAAAGCTTCCTATGGAAGTTAAGGTCCTTCAACGTGAGCAGCAGAGAGAAAGTACCGTCAGTCAGAAACTCATTGCCCGCCGGACTGATCAGGACATGCTTCTGAGGCTCCTTTGTGCTGGCAGAAGCTTTATGACTCAATTACAGTGTATAACCTTGACAGGATTAGTTTCTAGGTCACCGTTAATATCTGTAACATATCCATAAAATTCATCTGAACACTAATATCCTTTGTAGCACTTAACTTCATGTGCTAAAGGACTTTCACAACCCGCCCAAAAATAGACGGAAAAACGAGAAACAAATGAAAGTGTGGCTGAAATATTCAACTACAATTTGAAAATATAACAATAAAAAAATGAAAGACACAACCTTAGGATACATCCACATCATGTCGATAATGGTGTGACCTGTGTTGACTGTCAGGCCAAACAGCGTCAAAGCGTGATGTTCCAGTTCACAAGGCATCTTCAGGTGACTTTTGAATGTGTTTGGTCGAGAACGTTGCTAGTTGCAGAGAAAATTGTTGCCGTTATTGCTGTTTGACAGCAGAATTGAGGTTGTCATGCTCTTTCATTGGGTGGCTGAAGTGAAGGCCCCCTGTAATACTCAAGGCTCTCCACTGTTGGACACACAAAGACAGACCAACACATACATCTAAAGCTAACCGACAATCTAGGGTCACCAACTGACCGCTGCATTTATCTTGGACAGTGGGAGGAGCACAAAAGCATGGACTCACCATGAACCTAAGGTTTCCAAATGATGGACATGAACAGTGGAGATGCAAGTACGGGGCAAAAATGTTCTAACACATATATTTTAGTTCCTTTTTAATTGTAAAACAGGCAACAATCACACTCACGCATGAGCAAAGGCAACACTTCCACGTCGTTTTTTTCAAGAAGGGATGCTTTCATTATCTTTAAGAATTTTTAACACTCACTGCGGCACTTCAGAGTACTGTCAGCATTCCTGCATAAAATGCAGTTTTACGCAATTGTTAATTCCACATACTATGACACATTAACCTGCTTCACCTTTTGAAGGCCTGTTTTGACCCAGTGTTGTCACTGAAATAAAATCCTAATGCAAATATTGAATTTAAATGACAAACTGGTGCCAGATTTCCAAGTTCTAGAAACAGCCTACTCTAGATTTATAAGTCATGACTCACCACCGCACTGCAAACTTCTTTCAAACTTTCCCCTTAATAAACAAACTAGGATAAATTTAATCATGGTGCATTGCAACAGTTTTCAACCTCCTTGCCAGTCCTTCCAGACATCTTGATTAATATGAATGTAATGGACAGCCTTTAAACTCGTGCTAAGTGCATTTTTGAAGAGCTTTGAAGAGCTTTTTTCCTTTGGAGGACTGCGGAGTGGGGCAACTTTGAATAGTAGAAAAATGAAAAGTAAATTTGAACAACTAATAAAGAGCTAATTTAGTTGTGTCTAAGGAAATCAACACAGCTTCCCAACAGCTGAAAAACAAACACCTTTTTTCTTTTTTGTTATGACCATTTTTTAGTGACTGATGCCCACGTGGGCAGGAAGAGCCGTAAACCACTATAGAGGCTTCATTGAACGTCATGTTAAGTGCAATACACATACATACACTCCAACAGTAGAAGAATCTGTCATTGTCCAGGAGTTAGCAATTGCTAATGCCACTAAATTATGTAACAAGTTGACATAAACCACCTTCCAAGTTAAGCAAGTTTGACAACAATCATTAACTCCACAGTCTCTGGACTGTGACCCATGACTGAAAAGTTATCAGTGCCTGCTGACACAAAAAAAGACTTGGGTTAGAACACATTATAGCTTTAATATAAGGTACAAAACGCTTGAGGGGAGTGAATCTTCTATCTCTCAATGCGATTCCGATTTGTGGGGCCACGATTTGATATAATACATTTGATATAACATGAATTTTTTTCTTCTCTGGAGGCTGGACTTTAATTTGGGTGCCACTGGGGATCTGGCATTGGTTTCCCAACTGTCAATACTAATGCCTTTTTGTAAATGCAGCATTAATCCAGCTGATTGTATTCCAGCACACCACTTCCTGTTAAGGAAGCACTTTGTCCCACGGGATACACATGAAACCCGGAATGACGCTAGCTCCAGAGGGTTTGTGGTTGTATTATGGTACAGCTACTTGATGTGGGATAACTGGTTAATTTTAGTTGAAAATGAATAAATAGAAAATAACAAAATTTGCAACTGTATGAAAGTTCTATTTTTTTTTTTTAAAGAAACCACTTCTTTGAAAAAAAAAGAAAAAAAAGCACAACAATATCACCAGCAGTGGAAAATATGGATGTGAAAGCACTGGCAGAGTGTATTTTACTTCAATGTGTCTTGTCTGGCATGACGTGACCTGTATGCTTCGCTCTCGATACAGAGCCAGCACACTACACTTCGTACTCTACTGCACTTCTGCTGCAACAAATCTTCGTATATAGGCAAAAGCAAACATTCATGTTTAAGGAAATAAACATATTTGCCCAATAAACACTGGCTTTTGACTATAGTTGCTATTGAGTTGCTGGTTTGTCCAGAACCAGAAGTTAAAACATCCAGTTATTTTTCACTCAAGCCAAGCTCCAACTAGAGCTCCTTAAAGCCCCATAAATTGTGCATTAGATTCATAAATTTCAGGCCTCAGACATGCGTTCTAATGTCAACACTTATTACAAACCTCACATTCTGACTAACTCAGAAGTTTTTTTTTGGATATTCATCAGTGAGAACCAATTTAATATCAAGGGTCCATTTGACCACCGCTACAACTAAATACTAAGCTGCTCAGAGAATGACTGATTATTTGGTAACTGTGTAAACATATTTCTTCTAAAAACTTCATAAAGTATATAAATTGCTCTCTCTGTAGTCTTACCCAGCTCACTGATAAAGTGCTGACCTGAAGTATTCACATCACCGAACTCCTCCTTGACTCCATCCGACGGTGGCTGATGTGGTCGAGCAGGTGCCCTGTATAAGTGTGTCTCCATCTCTCCATTCTGGAGTCCATTATGTGGCTTTCTCAACGGGGCCACAAAGCGGGGTGCCCCGAGCGGAGGAGTCTTGTACATGATGGTTTTTCCCATGCGGTGACCAAGTGCATTCCCAGGTGTGCCGTCCAACTTCTTCTGCTTCTGAGTGGACGCAGACCCTCGACTTCCAAGGCCTACGACGGTGCCTACTCGTACCCCCACAGCCGGGCCACAGCTGCTTTTCTTCTGGCGGACTTCAGCTCTGGAATTGTCTCTGGCACCTGTGTGGCTGGAGATGAGTGTTCTACCCCGGTTTTTGGGGAGCTTGCCTTGTTTGTGCGAGTGCAATTGCAAGCTGTTGAACTGATCAATGAACTCCTCGCAGTGCAGGAGATGATGCTCAGGCTCCCACGTGTCTTCTTTACTTCCATAGCCTTTCCACCTAATGAGGTACTCCAATTTGCCCTTTTTGTTGCGCCTTTTGTCCACAATCCGCTCCACCTACAGCCGGAACACACAAAAAAATAAATCAGAAAAAAAATCCAAGTTTAACTCGACAGCACATCTTAGTTTCACCACTCAAGATGAAGCAACCATGACAAACCAACAACAGTCAGGTCTCTATCTGGCACACTGCCTCTCTAAAATGAAATGGAAGAGACGTTAAAAGAAAAAGCATCAATACTCCTTTTGCGAAGGGAGGTGTAGAAGTGGTGTGGCGGAGCAGATCTAAAACTAAGACTAACAGTCCCATCACTGCAGGCAGAAGTAATGAAGAGGCCATGTGGGTGCTTGCGGCTGGATTAGTCTGTAGCTGATTGAGCTTCTTAGCCTCTGTAAAATCATCAATGAACAATGAAAGAAGTGCTTTGACCTTCACAATACTCCCACTGCTCTGCACTGGTTGTTTCAATGGTTTCAATGTTTGAAATGTTTCCCATACTGGAACGAGACATACAGAAAGGTTCTTTGGCCACCTCTCTGAATGATTGTTGGTATTCTGTCACTTCTCATCCTAGTCCTCTTCATCAACTGGGGCCCTTGTGTCTCTTTCCTGGCTTCCTTATCTTCTGCATTCATCATGATTTCCCATTTTCCATGATGTCCCAAGAAACAATACTTTTGTACTGAAGTTATTCAGTACAGAATAACTTCCTCCTCAGCAATGGAGTGCTCATACTGCCCCTCCCAAATTCTCGATGGAACTGACAGTGGCAGGAAGAGCACCAAGCATTCATCACCCAAGATTGTCTTAATAAAGCAAGTGTGGTGAAAACAGGAAACTTCAACTCATCAATAAAGCAGGCAGTAAGAGTCATGTGTGGTGCTACTACAGATGGGACAGATCCAGTATTGGGCGCAATTAAACGTTTTCGCCGGATCCAAAATTAACAATCCAAACCAGCAGAGATTTCTGATCCATGAGTCGCGTCTGAGCTTCATGTTGGATAAAATTTCTTCCTATCAGCAGTAGAATCGACTGCCTGAACGGCGGTGTGTCTCAGTGAGAAGAGGAGCAATGAGACACTTAATTCCAGTGGTACGCTCTAAATACAGTAAATGTGACTCAGTTGGAACATGGAAATTACATGCTTAAACACAGCAAAAAATATATTGACATCCCATGAGGCAGACCGACGACAAAGCGCCTCTGCAAGTCACAGAACCATTGAACCATTGCTCTGACACACTGATTCTGGACCTCTGAAGTTAAACTATTTAATCAGTCTGAACACAGCTCCTCGCTACCTGTCAACTTCCTTGACGGTCATAGAAACCAGGATGACTACAGAGCTCACAGCAGTACCCTTCATCACAGAGGTGGAACTACTCATAGGTATATTTTCACTGAACTAAATGTAAACTGGGAGAGCATGACGCAGTCGGACTTAGTGGCTTGATCGAGCTATCGCCATTGTCTGGCAACTCTCTGCATGTAACCGCAGTCTAGGACACCATCGCCTCCTTTTTGGATACTGAAGCCATCGCATATGAAATGTGGTCATTGAATTGATGTCAGATGGAATTTAAGATGTTTAAAAAAGAAGAAAGAAAAGTGAAGCATCATGTTGCACACAGCAATCCGAAAAAGTGAGCAATGAACTATATCCTCTACATTAAATTTCATGTTTTATAATCATATGGCTTGGTGTGCTGGTGTATGTATTTGACAGAGTTGTGTGGCCCACAGCGAAACACCTTGTATTTTAAACCAAATCGTTTTAACACTGTATTTTAGCGATATCTGCGCGAGCAAGTGATGTGAATTGAATGATTCTGAGCCATATGTGAGGCCTGGATAGCCTTGGGTTGAATCGTTGCGAATTTTAACACGGAGACATTCAAAAACAACTGATCAAGCATTTTCTTGGGCTGGAAGTTTCCAGCAAAGGATTTAAAGCCTCTTTGCAATTAATGAGGATGCTGAGGGCGCCAGACAACGTTGTACTTGCTGAAACACACAAAAGTGAATGGTAGGCTGAAAGACTGAAATCGCGGGCCAATGGAGTTGGTGATATCTGTTGTGAGACCACCACAGGCAGGATTTGTCATCAATGTTTACTTCACTTCTGAAGTTTACTTTGCGATTACCATTTCCATTTGATTCGATTTACACTCCCATATTATTTCTAGAACACTTCCTGGCCTATTCTCGACCATAATGAATCTCAATTCCAACCCCAATATAGAGGCTGAATAAATTAGAGTGCTCAGTCTTCTGCCGGGGACAAATAGCCGAGCTGCTCTTTTATTGCAGAGTAGTCATTGAAGCCCAGTTGGAGTCTTGAAAGGCCAAAACTACTTGACAACCTCTCAACATTTTTGAAACTTTCCCGGTAAGGGGGACACCATGGGGGAAGATCCAGGGCTAGAGGAAGAGGCATGTCTTTGGCAAGGAGAGTGTCATGTGAGACATGACAGAAAAAACACAATAAACATCATATAATAGCATATAACAAGACTAAAGGGAACAATACAGGTATTTGGGTCAAATTTTTAGATTATATACACACACACATATATATATATATATATATATATAGTTGATGTCCAAGAGAACCTAACTCATATGTATTTGCTTGTAATTTAGTAAGAGGCCCAGATTTCTGCCCAGATTTTATCACTGTCATGAGGAATTGATTGATAGAGTTGTCAGTAAGAATTTTTTTCTACCTGGACAGTGGCTTTCATAAGCCCTCCGCTGCAGCTAAGGACAGATCCAATCCAGTATCGGTATCGAGCGCTGATAAGTCATCCACTGACTCCACATCAAACAGCAAGTGTAAGAAAATCTTGAAGCAGTTGATGGGTAAGATGGAAGCTGGCAGGATGTGTAGTTGAAAAACTGAACTTTATGTTAGTTAGTTCATATTATAGGCGAAACACTCAAGTAGATCACACATGAAATGGGTTGAAAGGTATACTCCAGGTAAAAAATAAAATTGAACTTCTTGGACTGCAGCATAAAGTGCAACATGTTGCCAGGATTCTTGCAACAATATAAAATATTTATAGGCAGCAAGCTGCATACATGAATTAGAAGCAGCGCTTTATAATGCGTGATGCATTTAAACAAGCGCCTCTGATGACCTCATCTGCCAGAGCTCACCTAAATAGAACTTCTTTTCAAAGGGAGGATGAATCATTCCCATTGTTCGAACCAAATCTTCAACCCCCAATAATGACGCGCGGATTTTAATTTCATGTTTGGTGTTCTTCCTCTTCATTGGAATTTTTGTTTACTCTGACTCACACGTTGAGTTGGAACAAAATCATGAACTGACAATATTGACACAGTCACACATAAGCTCACTACATGCATCAAATCTTAAGTAAATATAAAGACATGCTTGGATATTGAATCTTGATTGTTATATATTTTGCTGTCACTCAGTTCTTCTCAATCATATTTACAACCATATCATTTCTGAGCCTTGTGTGATGGCCGTCACTCACATTTTTTTTACACCTAAATCACACACATTCTTTTCCCTCACTCCACTTCTGAATGGCATCAGGTTTTGGGGCGAGCCAGACCACCCCACTACACCAATCAGAGGTACCAGGGTAGGATCAGAGGCAGACTGAGGAAGCTTTGATGGAGCAGTGCTGGGTGTCAGGATTATACACGGTGGCCTTAAAAGGATTATATGTGTTTCATTATAAATTCTTCCACCATTGATTTTTTTCTCTTGGTGGAGTGTGAGGGAAATAAGAAGTTCTTCGACTTTCATTTTGTATGATGGAATCGTGATTTTGAGGGAAAAAAATAGACAATTTAGTGCAGAGTGTTTGTGCATCATGTACATGTTATTTCCATTCCTCACCACAGTCATTTCAACAGGATTTAAGTGCACCAAAACACTCAAGTTTGCATTTTCATTTGACTCTTTTCAAACATGCGATTAACAACTTTGAACAGAAAAGATCAATAAAGGTTTCAAGTGAGACGTCACGGTGGCTGTTAGCTCTGCTGAGACAGACTTTGGCGTTGTAGATCAGATGAAAAAAGTCCATCATCCTGCCATGAAGGTTGTGGTCCAGTCAGAGTAGTGCTTCTCAATTATTTTCTGTTGCGCCTTCCCCCAGGAAGAAGTAAGGTTCTTCCTCCCCCCCAACTCTGTAAATAGTATCATATCTATAAAATTACTATAAGAACACCTCTGCATAACATTGTATCCTTGTTACAATAAAGAATAGCTTTATTAAAATGTTTTTTGTCTGTCTAAGAAGACTAAGTGCATCAATTACCCTGAAATTAAAAAGAAAAATCATGAGTGGATGTGCAGTTACACTTTAAACTAGTATGGCAAAAAAAGTATGTTAACCAAGGTCACGTGCATCCCCGCACGGCATTGCTCCGCGACCCCCAGGGGGCCCCGCCCCACTATTTGAGAAGGACTGAGTTAGAGGAGCATCAGGTTAAGGGGGAAAAAACTGGAAGTCGCGTTTTTGACTTGACTTTGTTCGCTCTGACTGCGAGTGTGTGGCAGAACAACACACGCTTGAAACAAAAGGGCAAAGAATGTGACAGAGACATACCAAATTCAAACAACATTCTAATATCACATCACACACCTCAACCTCAGGAATTGCCAAAGTCAGCCTGCTTTACATATCTCGACTATTCTCCTACAGTCCTTAACTACACCCATGTCCAAAGTTCTTTATCGACCATGTCCACTGTTCAGTCCTCTTGATGTGTTTAAGTCATTTTAGCCGTCTCTCTGACGCAGCCATTTCCAAGCTTGTTCTTCCTACACACTCAAAATGAAATCTCTGCATCTTCATCTGGGAACTCAGTCGCCTGCCATTGTGTCCGTGCTATAGTCTGTAAACCATAGATCACGGCAGGTCTCACCTCTCTCATGGAATGCTTCCTTATCACTCAAGCTGCTCCCAGTCCGTCACCCCTCGAGTCGGTCAGCCATATCACTGACTGCAATTTGTACTTCTCAACCCTTGATCTCTATCCATTAGTCATAATGACAAACATCCTGCTTCATGATAGTTTTTTTGCTGACTATAAACCCAAACAACAACCAGCTGCTACTTGATCCTATGAGCTTCGTCCAAGTCCCGAATATGAAATGACAGTAACACTATCCAATTACGAGTGCTGGAACACATCACTGTAATCTAAGCACGAGTCAAATATGAGGATGAGGAACATGAAATCTTTGTCCACAGTCTTCTTCGAGCTGGGCTTGCCAGGACATTCACTCGACAACTTCTCCCGGACCCCATGAGGCTTTACAGCTAATGTGTGGGTGACGGAGCCTTTCATCCTCTGAAAGAGACACCAGTCATCTGCCCACGGTTTCTTCCTGGAGCTCCACGTCACCTCAATTGCCTTCTTTCAAAGTCCATAACCAATAATTTACTTTAGTGACGCTGCAATCGAGTGGCCAACAATTATGACCAGATGATGTCCATGAAAAAGCATATGATCGGTACATGCCGCTCACTGCCTTTCAAACAAAATCTTTTCACCAGATTACTCTCACACTGAATGAAATGTTTTGACTGAATAATCGCAACATCTTGCCTGCAAGGTTTTTATACTTAAGTTTCTCTAAAAAAACAGTTTGTCTAAATTTAGGTTTTCCCCACATCATTTACCCAGAAGCTCTGATCATAACTATATTTTCATTACCAAATAATAATCAATCATTATGATCAGTATCGAGGATCTACTGCATAAAAATCCCTAGTATTGCAACCAATTCCTGACGCATGGAAGCATGGTCACTGGTTTGTAGGTCTTATTCCTAAAGCCTGCAACATTCTGTCCTTTCTTGTGATCACTGTTACAGCAGGTTCTTATAAGATAAAAAATAATAATGTAATTATAATGTTCAAGACCGACTCAACAATCTCGAGATGCAATTTGTGAATGAGCCAGACTGTCTGAGACAGACATTTTAGCTGGCACAAGACACTGTCTGGAACTCACAAACTCCCCAGTGTATCAGTGATGGGAACATGACTCAGAGATCTGAACAAGCTGGGGTAATCTATCAAAGCTCAATATATCAATAATAACTGCTGTAACAATGAAGAGAGGAGATAGTTCTATATGTCACAGAAATTCTACATCCATCATCCTTGGCTTATACGAGTTTGAAGGAGGCAGCAGCCCGCGGGCTGACTCCCCTCCACCTGGAAACTTCCTTTGAGGTCCCCAGAGAAATACCTGTTACTTGTAATTTTCAATGTGAATCTTGATTTACCCTTCATCTACCATAACAACGCAATGTAATGGCTACTTTTCATAGCAGTGTTGCACTGTCGATCCAATGTTGCACTCTACCCTCGCTCCATAACACAAGACCTGGGATACCAAAATTTAACATGAGGCCACTAAAGAAATAACTCCAATCTAATCATAAAATTATGAAGGGCAACTGAGATAAAGGGCAGGCCTGGGACAGTATAATCCTTGCTACGAAGATTTATTGCCAGCAATCCAGGTCAGAGGCTAACACTGCTCATTCAGTGACCAAATGGGTTTTTTATTATGTGATATAGTACTCTTAGTTCAGGGTTATCAAGCGTCGCTTTTTTGCTTGTGCGGTTCAGTGTCAACATGAATTGTATAGGACGATCCTTTATACATTTTTTTAAAAAAGTATTTCATATTGATGAAATGAATAACAATCATGTTGCTGTCATGACGCTTACATTGTAAAGTGAGAGGTTTTCTGTTGTTTGTATGAAGAAGATCTATCACCATGAAGGCTCATTAGGAGCTTTCTGTCACATCTTCAGCACCACAGAGTCCCTGTCAAATCTGACTAGGAAACGGTGTGGGCATAAACACATAAAATAAAATAAATAAATAAGCAGCCGCATTCCGTTGTTGAAGACAGGAGGTACGCTATCAGCAGCTAATAGCCAGGTATTCATTCACTGGACATGTAGTCGATGAGAAGAGGCGCGGTCTGTCAGCTTAGAAGGCAACATCCGGTATTTAACAAGTAAAGTGTACATTGTAGGTTTGATCTGTTCATTGCTCACTGAAACGGGAATATAAGATACTTATTTTAGATTAAGCCCTTTGCCTGTATATTTGCTTTAAAAGTTGCAATGTTTTCGATACAGTGTAGTTCCGTATTACTGTTATTTCGTCAGCAAAAAACGGTTTCGGCGAGATGGGACTTGGGGGATGGGAAAAATCGTCAGTCAGTAACGGCCAAAAAAATGGTGATTGATGAACCCCGTAGTTTTTACGGTACACTGGCAACTTCATCAAATAACAGCACTAACTGTGCCTGTTATTTGTCCACAGTAGAATTTAAACACACTTTTGCCGCAACACAGCAATGTGAGGAGACAGCAGCAGGTCCAATTGATAAATCAGCAGAGCAAAACCTCTTCAAATGATGAACAACTTAAAATGCGTGACAGGTTTTTTAAACATGTTGAGGATCTTCCACTCATCACGATCTGGTTCTGTTGCTACCAGTCAGATTTGTGCCTGTGTCCTCTGCTCGAAGCACAAATTTGAACACCTTGTCTCTTGCAGTGTTTCCCCCAAAAGGAAATTAAAAGGAAAAAAAAGTCAGAATGTTGTATTTAGTCAAAATCACCAGCCCTTGGAGGACTGGGTCTGGGCCAAGGACACGGGAGGGAAACTTTTGCAATCAAAAGAACAGCCAGTCAGAAAAACTGTATGGAGCCACGAAACACAACAGAGGATACAGACAACATTTTCCTTATAATTTTTTCAGTAGTCCTAGTTGAAACAGCAGTGCAGTATGTACAAGTCAAATGCTGAAGTACACTGGACCAAGGTTATTATAGTTAACAAAAACTAATGAAAAACGAAAACTAGAATTGTAAATGACATTCTTTAAAAATAAAATAACAGTTTTTCAAACGATAACTAAGTGAAACTGCATTGTCTGTTTACAAAACCCAAAACAAACAAAAAGAAATATTCATTTTTGTCTTTTTATTTAATAAAAACAGCATTTTGAGATGATTTATAATCTTTTATTTTGGCTTGGCTGGTTTTACGACAGCTGTTGGCCAGATGCGCCATGTCTAGTCCGTGACGTTACATGTGTTGATGTCCCGACCAGACAAAAGCACATTTCCCTGCTTAATCCATTTTTTTAGATGGTGTCTTTTGAGTTTTTATTACTGACTATTTTTGTGACCTATTTCAATATTAACTCTTGTTCCAATACTCCATATTGAAGGGAAAAAAACTAACTAAAACTAATACTAAGCATTTTTCAAAAACTGAAACTAATGAAAAGAAACCAACCCACTTTCAAAAATAATTTAAACTAACTGAATTTGAAAGACAAAAAAATTTAACTAAATAAAAATGAAAAAACTGAAATGAAAAGTCATAAAAAATATAATAACTTGGCACTGGACAAGCTGATTTGATGTTTTTTTAAAACACAGTTTTAAGACTCTAGGGATACTAGTACATATTAATGAGGGTGGCACACCATCAGAAAATTGATCTCTTTAAAAGATGCACTCTCATGAGACCAAACATATTAAAACAGAGTGGAAACATTGAAACAAACATGTAACACATCATGGACGTGAACAAGTCTGTTGCTCACAGACATATGAATAGATGGACGGAAGTCTATTTCTCATTGTTAAAAACTCGCGTTTTTATTGTCACCAACTCAGTAAATGTCAAAATTTACCCCCTTGCTTCAATGTTTCGCTATCGTTTCCTGATTGGCTGCATTCCTTTTTTTTTTTTTTGCGGAAACCCTGGAATCCACTTGAACTCCTAAACTTTGCAAATAATATTTAGATAAAAAATGTATGATTCGAATTTTGCCCAGAAACATCAACATCACATGAAAACAACAAAAACCAAGCCGACATCTCGCTTGACTCCATGAACAGAGAGAGGTGATCAAAGAAAGAGAAGTGCGTGTTAGGCCAAATAGCCTTTTGCAGGTTTACAGCTCCCTTTAAGTGATCATAATAGAGCACAATTGCATCAGTCACTTTTGTCGCCGTCGCTGGTGGGGGCACGACAGAGTGAGATTCCAGTCGTGTGCTGCTGATGCTGCTGGTTGGTCCGCTGGAGGCTACAAGCTTGACAAACTGGCCTTCCATAGCAGAACATGATCAAGCAGCGCTTACTTGTGACAAGAAAAAAATAAGACCGCTTCGGACTGCCTAACGGCTCAACCCTGCCTAAACCGCTAGTGTGTACACGCATGGCTCAGTGTGCGCACATCACATGTAGCCATGCAAGAAAATTACGTCTTGAGGAAGGACATGGGGGATCTTCATTTTAAAGAGCTCTTAAAGCCGTGTCAGTCTCGTCCTACTCATCACTTGCCTACACTGAAGGGAGCCACATTAGGGAGCCGCAGGTCGTCTAAGGCTGTGTCCCATTTCTCACCCTAACACTCGTTTTTGACTCTCGGTTTTGCGCATTCACAAGTAAGTGTAGTGTGTCCCAATAGTCCCACGACTGAGGGCACTTGCCGTTCACCACTTGATCTCTTCAAACCAAGGGAGCTCCAGAGCTGACTTGAAATGAAGTGGGAATATGAAGTATGGATAGATTTCCAGGATTCCAAAGTACTTTATTTAAATACAATGTAGGATAGGACAGCAGGGACATTTTAGTAATGAGGACTACTCTTCCGTTTGTTTACTCTCTCTCGTATCACACGTTAGCGAGCCGAATGGTCGACGCGACAACATGAACAATACAACATGTATGTACAATGGTATGATTTTATTTCTTCTTAACAAACAACAGTGGGCTAACCTTAACATCCTCATATCTCTAACAGATCTACCACCGCAACATATCGGCGAAGCCAGCTTCGGCTACGCCTACTTCAGCTGCGCCCATTTCTTCTCCGTTGGTTCACCAAACCAAGTGAGATTATCAGCGCTGATGCAAGAGGTTGGAAAAACGTTGGAGCTGCATATCCAACACTGGATATGCGGGAAACATAAGACAGCACGGCAGCCAATGACATGTTATCTTTACACGTGACGTCATGAAGTGTCACAATTCTTAGGGACATCAGTCACTTCACTTTGTCGTCGGAGGGCACTTCATAGTGGAGAACACGCAAAACCAAGTGCTAGTGTTAAGTGCTAGTGTTAGGGGGAGAAATGGGACACAGCCTTAGTCTAGGAGTATCATCTTTAGCGTCCCTCGACTCCTCCTGACCGACGGTGTCACTGACATCACTGTAACCTGATACATTACCTAGGTTCAAATTTAGCACCAATCTGTGACCTCATCATGTTTGAAATACCAAGATCAATCAAGCATTTGAAAAAAAAAAGTATTTTCCATAAATGTCAAAATAAAGTAGGCTTAAACACTTTCATATTTGGGAAGCTAATATTAAAAATAATTATGATTATGCCTGAAATGCCTCAGATTCCACTCAGACACTAGAAATCATGCGACAGCATCGGACTCATTATAATATAAGCCTTCGTAAAAATCGGAGTAATAGGAAGCAGTGGATAAAGCAATGGGAAAAACACAAAGGTATCAGACTTGGAAACTGGTGACCTTTCCGATGAAGAAGTATCTGCTTCAGAGCCATGATGCCGCCAAGGAAGAAATATTCTCAATTACAATGTGCCATTTTATCATCAGTCCATAAACAGGACAAAAGAAATTCAAATGCTGCCGCAAATGTCTTTCTTCCCTTTTTATTATACCTTTTTATGCTTGATCTTCATTCAAAAGATTTCCTCTGTGAGACATTTCTTCTCCACAGCCGAGAGGAAAAATGTAGAATTCAAGTGGTGCTTTTGATAACATGACTGTAATATGGTGGTGGAACATTAATCTCAATGGAAATGTATTTATAGTGCAATTAAGTAATATTTCTTAAGCTTGTGTAACCAAGCCCTCAAAGTGAGGCGTGGGCAATACAATTTCCATCACCCATTTTTCAAGAGTAACGTGATGGCTGGTCATTTGAATATGTTAAAAAGGAAAAAATATTCTAGGCAAAAACAGAAAGGGGAATGATGATAAAAGGATTTTGAAATGAATATAAAAGATGCAGTAATAAAAAAAACAGGAAACTATCAAGACGAAAAATAAATGGATGCAGACGAAAAAGTATATTACAACGTAGGCACAAAGGGCTCCGTTACCAAGATGAAAATGATACTAGAGGAACACAGTAAAACATGAATAAAATGTGCTTCAAAACAAGACAATACAATAGACAGCAAAAATAAAATGAGAAGATAAATGAAAATGCATAAATGCTAACAAGTAAAAAAAAGGGGGGCAATATAAACCTATAAAAATCTCAATTACAAATTGTTATGGATCAGGGTCATTAAATCATTAACATTATTAGCACTCTTCAACCGTTAAACACAGTTTAACACGACAATAAATAAATTATTATGTAATTATTATTATTATTACTAAATTAGTAAAAACAGCATTAGCATCCTCAATTCTAAAAAGTCTGAGCAGCTGGTGAAAGTGGCACCAAACAGCAGACTAGTGTTCCAAAAACATAATTATTCAAGTCATTAAAATGAAGTGGATTACAACCTGTTCCACGTAAGATGGTAAGTATGGCCAACATTGTGTTTCAAAATCAACCTCGATGTAATTCAGTTGCAAGACTTTAATTTGGAAAGGTTATTTATGGATGACACACTTCCTGTTACTAACTCGGTATCAGGAAATGCTTGACAGTGGAATGACTTCAGTAGACCAACAAACGTGTGGCTGAAGTGTTAGAATGCACCATGTGTTGTTTGTAATTGTGCATGTTTGCTGATATGGAACAACAGTGATGCAAGGCAAGTGTCAGTGGTCAGCTGGGTGTATGGGGCAACATGCTGCTCTACTTTGGCAAGAATCTAGATCGTGTAATAGATGGGAAGCATGTCAAAACCTGAAACAATGTGTGCTTTACATTTAAATTCGTCCATAGATATTTAATAAACGTAGTTTCTCTTGAGGAGGAGGGGAGTTTTAAGCCTTTCCCAGAGAGCTGAGCTTGTCTCCATCGCCAATTCATCTGTCCAAGGCTTGAGACCATAGCGGAGGGGAGGTGTGCCACTGGAATCAAGAGCTTTGCCTTTTGGCTCGGCACCTTCCTCTCCACGACAGACTGATATACAGCTAAAAATGCGGCACCAACCTACCCCATCGCACACTCACTACTTGCTTTACTCGCGAACAAGCCGTCAAAACATACCTCTCTGGCGAGACAGCAGCCTCAGTGATTATGTGAGGCAACCTTACATCTCTCTCTCAGGCTATTTTTATCAAAGAACGGGGCAGTCAGTGTCCAATTTTATGCAGAAATTTCAGATAAAGAGGGGAAAACCAGTGTTGATGCTCATCATTAGACATGTCTAAACATCTTGAGATGTGCAGTACGTGGTTCAATTGTACTTTATGTCGGCCTGTCTTAGGAATTATTAGTGGAGTTTGCCTCCAACATTATTATTTGTTTATGTTTCAATATAATAGTTAACTCAGTGTAGAGATGAGAAATTCAATGTTTCACGTCTCTGGTAGAAGCCGCTTGAGTCTGACAGACTGCTCTGCCAGCTTCATTTAGGGGTTAAATTGAGCCGTCTGTCTGCTGTATCTCATGTCTCTTCACAGTTGACTTTAACTATGGAGCAGTCTGGACACATTTCCAAGATGCTATTGAAGAAATGTTAGAAATAATGTGAATAAATTATCATTTTGTCATATTCTATTCTCCAAATCATGATATCAACAGTGAGTCCTTTGTCTTGTGTGATGAAAAACCTTTTCAGAATTCTCTCTCCTAAAATGTTTTTTTTTCATTGCCTTGAAGATTTCACTAATACTAATACCACTTCAGAATTTGTTGATGGTCCCTAACTGATGCATTAGCGCTGCCTGTGAGAGTGTGTCCGCGATCAGTGAACCCTAATGGGGACACGGAAGAGGACGCAGCCGCTAATACCGGAGCGGAGGTCCGTACAATATTTGTTATTATATTATTTTCACCAGGGTGTTTTGCCGAGGCGCCAGCTCAGCGGGAGTGTCGATGTGAACCAAGGCAGACGACCGCGCCAGAGAACCTACGAGGACCACTCCATCTAATAAAACAAACACAGATCCAGAGACTCAGAGTCGACCAGAGTCATTATCAAAGGTTCCCTGTATTAAAAATATGTTTAATACTATGATCGTGAACCAAAGTCCACCACACTCCCCACAGCTGTCACACGCCGGTGTCGGCTGTCAAACGTTGCAGAGCTGGGGAGTGTGTGGCGCGGCATTGCTGTTTCATCATGTTCATGAATGCAGGTCCAATGCAGCGAGTGTGTCAGGTGTTCATCGAATTTATCGCGAGATGTAGAATTGTGGAGATTGTGTTTGGCGGGATATCACGTACAATAAGTTATCGCCCATCACTAGTCTGTCTTTTACCAGTCAAGATGAGTCGGCCGTTAGCAAGTTATTCTAGATCAAAATCAAATCAGCAATACAGGCAGAATTGAACAAGAGTGGGAGCATAAATGCTGTGTTCAACTCTCTTGTCTTGGGGTTCAAGAGTTGACCATCTACTGCCTCTTCTGATGAGTTGTCAGTGCTGGGTTGGAGGCAGACATGAAGCAGCGATGTACGGAACTAACTCAAATAATTCTGTCACGGATGATGTTCCTCAATTTCATCATGGTTTGCTAAAGCGGGAGGGAGAATTCCTTAAAAAAATCCAAATAAATATATTCTTTCCTTTAACAGATGACAGGTACTGACCACTGCGACTCCACACATTATTAGTTTTTTGTACAGAGTGATCATTTGGCACACAATAACCTGCAGAATATAATAATAGAGTGCACTTTATAGTCATTGCAAAAACATCGCGAAACACTTAAAAAAAAAAAAATAAAGAATTTCAGCACAAAAAAGTGTAACTCAACATTAAACGGAATAGAAGGAAAATGTAATCTCTTTTAAGAACATCACAAATCGTGCATCTACCTCCATATATTTACTAACTTAACTGACTATTGTCTTAAAACTGATGTCAGTCAGGGTCGTGCATGTCAACTACAGATAACATTATCTCCTTGGAACAAGTTTTAGTGCACCCAGTTGTGGTTTTTAAGAGTCCACAGTGAAACTGCATGACTCAGTCAGCATGGTTTGATCTGATGTCATCTCCAACTATTGTGACAGATCATGTCGAACTCTGGCAGTGATGGCGAGGGCACCATGACCCTCTCATCCTGCACCTTCTGGGCAACTTTTATAACCACAGGAGTTTGGAAATATACACTTATACGTGTCAGGATTAAACAAGGAACGCGTTCTTTACTCTTTATTCCTCCGCGTAGAGACGAGGAAACGTTCGAGAATGCGCACCTCCAGAACCATCAGTAGATTCAGCATGTCCGCCCGCTCCGCGCTGCTGCTGTCACTTTACCTCCACTTTCAACTGCTGAGGAGTTGAACCCAGCGAACACACGACACCTTGACACCACATCCGCCGTCTAACGTGTGAAAGAGCCTCAAAAGCGGCACAAAGTGAGAGAAACCTGGCGTTTGTGAAGCTTGAAGCGGGTTAGTTGGCGCTGTTAAAGGGCTTAGGACACCGCGTTTACACGCCGTACTACGCGACGCCCTCCCCTTTACTTCCTAATTCCATTATTCGTCAATATTACGGCGCATTTCCTTCGGACTTGCTCGGCTCCTACCTCGTAAAGGTCTCCCGAAGACATTCTTGGGTGCAGGCTCCGGCGGAGCGGCGTTCCTGGCTGCCCTGCTCGCTTTTTCGGAGGCGACTCGAGTCGGGAATTAGCGAGCAGCCTTGTTATTCCGAGCAATCCGCAGCAGCAGATCAGCAGACAGTGTCAATCGAGCCCGGCGCTCCGCGATGGATCGTTCAGCGTTCCAAACAAACAAGCGTCGGGGCGGTGCTGTTTACTGAGGCCCGAACTGAAGTCAAAGACGAAGAATTGGTCCACGGGAGGAACCCGACTGCCGAATAGCCTGGCAAGTCTGTCGGAGATCGGTGTCAAAGTGACGGGTCCACAGGAGACGACCGTGAGGTGTTCAGGGACTCCGGCTGAACATGAGCCTCCCCACCTGTTCACTTCCCCACTTCATGCTCCAGAACCATCCTCCACAGATGCGCCACGCACCGAAACTGACTCACTCAGGAGTCATAGCCAGGGCAACATCATTTGATTCGTAGCAAGTTCGACCCAAATGCAACTTTTGAAGGGCATAATGTTGTTTTTCACTTCTCAAATATGAAGTAAGTTGTCAAAGAAAAATACTTTTTGGCCAAACTTTGTGCTTAAACGATCAACTCTTATTGCATTTATTTAGATGCTGAAGTATGAAACAAACAAAGAGCTATTTTTCAAAGTTAATTAATAATTCATCGTTGACACATCGTCGCTAGGATGATAACAACAACAACAAACATGGAGGAATCCCTGAACAATACTATACAATAATTAGGCAATAACCTGCACAATATAATAATAGAATGCTCTTTATAGTCACTGCAAAAACATCGCGAAACACATACTTAAAATAAAAAAAAAAAAAGAATTTCAGCACCAAAAAGTGTAACTTGACATTAAACGGAATTGAAGGAAAATGTAATCTCTCTTAAGAATTACATATATATACAAAATGTAGTTGAAGAAGTAAAAGTAAATAGTAATAGTCTCACAGGATGACAATGCTGCTGGCACAAAAGAGCTAGTCAGTACTTATTTTTTATTTTATACAGTATGTACATGTGTATGGATCCCTCTGTAGTGAGTATAAAAATATTACATTTTGGACATTGACTTCTGTCCTCAGAACCGTGGATGGTATTGACAGTCTATCATTCTTCAATCTAGCTGGTTAAAACAAGTAACATTTTTTAAAAATATTATTTTAGGGGTGCTGCGATTAAATGTAGTGAAATGTGCTGTTTTTCCACATTCAGTGGCGATCACATCATATACTGACCTCCGTGTGGGAACGTTGAGTGGAACAAGGTACTACTTTCTGTTTCTCCAGAGAAATGCTATAATATCTACATTTGAAGTTACGCAGGTGTCTCCTGCTTCTCACCCCAAGAAACAGGGTTAGGTTCCTGCTTCCCGTGACCCCCTAGAAAATGAATGAATGAGTGAGGGTTTTCCAAGTCGCACTCCTTTGTTACAAATGCAAGAAGCAGTTTGAAAAAAGTATGACTTTTTAAAGCACCTCGTAGATCCCTTTTTTATAGCTTATCTTTCTAGCTCTGGTGTGATGGATGGAAGACTTCAAAGGGTGAAGAAAAGTTTAAGGATAATGAGATATAGTATTGAGTTCATCAGCTTATAAACGGTACTGAGAGGTGAAGAATGTATAATCCTTTTTATCAAATGGCAAGTATCAGCACCATGCTGACATTCTCAATTCCAACCACCAAATGTAGGTGGAATGTGAGGCACATTATATGGTACATTCCCGAAATAGGGCCAGCTTTCCCTCTGCATGTAGAATCCAGGGTTGGACATGATAATATGGCTGTTGGATGTGGCAAACACATGTAAATGATTTACTGTTTTAACTCATGAATCAAAAAAACTAGTCATGTTGTGGAGATTGCAGCAATTGATATCTTACATATATTATTCCATATTATTGTACTGTGATCCTGAGTAAAAAAAAGCAAAACACTAAATATAACACATTTAAAGTCAAAGCAATGATAAATATTGAAACATTTAAACTAGGGTTAGGATTTGATTTAAAAAATGATCTAGTTAATTAGAGAATTTGTGATGAATTAATCTCAATTTAACACAGTTTAATGGTACAAGAATATTTGCCACAAGAAGCCACATTTTTCAATTTGAATGAATTTGGTATATGACAGAATCAAATGATGGACCCATACATACATTTAAAGAACAAAATATTAATATGTATGCCAATAGCACAATAAATCACAATGGTGACTATATTCAAGTTTTTATATCACCTTATTTAAACTAAACCTCTTTTAATGTCTTGAAACTATTTGTATAAGAATTTCAAGTCCATTCAGAGTAGTGGAAACCCTGGCCATTGTGTAGTGAAAAACATCGCTGAACAAAAGCAAACAGATGCTTTTGTTTGCTTTTGTTCAGGGATTCCTCCATGTTTGTTGTTGTTGTTCTCATCCTAGCTGCCACGTGTCTTGTGCATCAGTGTGATCAGGACCAGGAACTCCTGCACTTACAAAGGTTCCGTGTTGCCTGGGGTGAACAATATATATTGACAAGGTATTAATTTAGCAAAATCTACATTGAAAGAAGCATTAAGTCTACAGAAACAAGCATTAAGTGTGTGATTTAGCTCGACTCAAATGCTTCGACAGCAACACACAAGGGTTGCGTGTTTGCACACTGACCACAACATATAATGCTCCAATGAGGCTGTAGCATGTTTCAGTTGTGATTATCTCAGTTTTCTTTCCAAATCAAACAGTGTGGCAATAAAGTGCTGTTACTTTTCATTTGTTATATTTACTATACTGACAGGCCTGAGGACTCCACGATGCACATGGAGGGAGCAAAAGTCTTTCCTTACCTTACAAAAGAGACGCGAACAAGTTGCGTGCACTGGATTAATGGTCTATATTTTGAACCTGTATAACAGTCCAGACTTTGAATGGGAAATGTGTGCAGCATGTTGGCAGCATGTGGGCATCATACCCTCTCATTGGTCTGTCAATTGAATTTACTTAAAATATTCTTTTTGCTTGCACCTCCTGGTGACAGGGCTAGAAAATTGTGTTTTTATATCTATTTCTCTCTCACTTTCTGTCTGCATTGGAATGTAATGTGTTATTGAAGTGTTGTTTTGCAAGGAGAATGTGCTTTCATTTCTGACCTCTGTGGCAAATTCAATATTTCATGATCACTGTAATCACAATCTGCTGCTTTGATCCCTTTTTTATGCTCCACTGACAATTCAGACGTTTCAATCGGTGCGTCCCAACGATAGTGCCTCTGCCTCCTTCTGCAAAAATGTGTGGGCTTCACTTAGGTATTCCAGTTCCCTGCAATAATCCCAAGCATGTTTGCACACACATGATGGCTGCGGTTACTCATCCACTGTCAGTAGTTGCCTCAATTTATGGTATTATATCGAAGATGCATCACAAAAACCTCTTTTTATTAATGCATATGTGTAGACTTTGTCCTTGGTCAATTTCTTCTCACTAAAATAAACTTGGTTGTTGGGAGCCAAATGACTCAGAAGAGAAAGTAAGAGTTTATTAGATGCAATGAAGCTCTCCATCTGCCACAGAACGGTCTTGAAACAAGCTTTTTATGATGCCCTCATTTTTATTCCTTGTCTCCGCCTTCTCAAATCCTGTTTCCGTCCTAAAATGGGTCCGGCTTTTTACACAGCTTGTTCAGCTGGCTGGTCACTTGAACAAGCTAGGCTGTGTAACTGTGACAACTTATTCTGCTGGGCTCATAAATCCACGGGTGTTTCGATGACTGATATGAATGTGACCTTCTTCACCACTGTTGGAATCTCATAGTGTCCTTTCAGTCACTTGCTCCCCTGCCTTTTCAGCCAACGCTCATAAATCTCCTTAGAAACAACACTCCAGAACTGTATCCTTGGTTTTCCCTGGACTACCAGAGGCGATCCTGGATAACTCAAAAGTGATTATGTTAAGCTGATAATCTGCACGCTTTAAAAAAGTTCTTGGACTGTACCAGCAGGAGGATGCTTGCCAGATGATGTCAGTCACCGACAACCAACGTAAGATGCTGGGCACTCCTCAGACCAGCGTCGTCATAAGAGGACACCACAGTTTTCGCTATTTAATACTGTAAACCCTCATTTTTTTAGACACCACCTGCATCATTTTGTAGGGATACATCCAGATTGCACTCATTTTTGTGTTTCATTCACAGGCATTTCCCCCACTAGCCACATGCTGTGCTCCCCTCTTGCAGCAGGCCACGATTTGTTGAATGGATGTAGTTTATATTTAATATAATTTGATGACATGTTTATCTAAATGAATGGTTCCATGATTACAGGAAAAACAAAAAAATGAATTTTCAAAGGATAAATATTTGCTTCAGTGCGTGTTTGTATTAGCGCTAATTTTCACTGTGATGTCCACTGTTAACACCACAAAAAACGACCTCTTTTCATCTTCATGCAAATTATATTGTTGTTTTATAATTCTAGTATTTTTTGGTTTATTTATAGAGCACATTTTAAACACAAGGGCCAAAAAGTGCTTTATGTCAAAACAGGATTAAAATCAATACAGGACACAAAAGTACGCATGGTAAATTGAAAAACAGTAAAACATAACATGAAGTGCTTCTCGTTTTGGATGTTAAAACTGCTGTGAAATCGAGAAGGCAGGAACGTCTACAAAAAAGTGCATCATATTGTAATTTCTACCAACAATATAGCTTCTATTTCAGTAAGGCAGCAAAATCTGATGCGTTTTAGTGAGTACTAAAAACCACAGTAATAGCCATTCCCCCCAAAATAGCCTTTTATGCACAGAGACAGAGCATGTTTTTTCTAGAAGGCACAGAGAAACACACAAAATATTACGGGGCAAAAACTTGACACTGAAGTGGTAAAGACTGCTGCACCAAAACAGAACTCCAGCACTGCAGCATTGATCCCAGCAGCTGTCAAACTGGGCAGCCACCTCCACCATCATACGTCTTATGCATACACTTTATGATGTATTTTAGCCTGAAGTTGTTATTTTCCTAGTGTTTTGTGGATGTTTGTGTTGAACTTCTTTAGTGTCTTTGAGTGAATCCCAACTATGTAGGATCGATAAGGTCACGTGTGACCACCTACTTTCCTTTGACAACGTCCACGCCCTCAAACCTGTTTCCTGGTGTGGCAAGTGCAGCTTGTGGCTCAGAGGCAATGCCTTGGGGTTTTCCCTGAGACGATGGAGGTTTGTGCGCCGCCTTGCTCGCTAGTCACCATCTGTGAAACTGTGTGCACAGCAGAGACGTGGGCCTTTTACTTCTGACTGTCAATTCATTCGTATATCTTTCCTCCTGTTGATCAGAAGTCTCCTTATTCTACTCTTAAAATACAATTATTTTATCAATACAGTGATGTACTGGTTTCGTGTCAAAGGTTTCTGTTGGCAACAGTTCGCATGGATTCACTTTTTCTCCTTGCTGTTACTTGATTCTGTGGATCACATTGGTCATTCAATCCTAAACAAAACGATGCAAATGTATTACAATAAACGTGAAAGTCTTGAATCACAAGGTGTGCTTGTTATTCTTTGTGCAGTCTCAACCCTCGCATTTTTGTGGATGAATTCTTCCACCATGCCTGGATGTGACTCAGGCCCATCAGTCTCTGTCAGCCGTGCCCTAACAATCCTCCGGCTTAATGTTTCATTCACAGGTTACGTGCTGCTATTACGCTGTGGTCGAGTTGGAGCTCTGTAATGAGCTTCATAAACACAAGTTATCGAGATGTTTGAATTACAATACAGGAATTATGACTGTGAAATGAAGTGAAATGAAGTATCTTCACATTTATTAGTCAGCACCAAGTACTCAGGAACCACAACTGAATGACAACATAACAAAGCTTTCCTTCCCATTAAAAAGTCATCTGTTAAATTGAATCAGTAGTGTTTGTTGTTCTGCCAAACAAATCTTGCTTTAATATCTCATTTTATCTTGGAGGACAAAATGTGTTTTAATTTTTTTTTTTTTTAAATGACATTTGCAAAGCTCTGAAATATATCTTTTTTATTCCGACCCTCAGAGTTTCAGGGAGAAACTACTTTGCAGTCCATTGAAACAAGGAGTGATTCTTCATTTGGTCCGCAGTCTTTGCTAATCTTTGAGACAAAGGACATTTTTTGTCATTTGAATTCGAGGATAAACAGGAAGGGATTCATATAAAGAATTCATAAATCCCTGTCTGACCCACAACACATGACAGTGGGAGGCTGAAACTGTTCCAGTGAGCAGCATCTATAGGGTGAACTCCATCTTGCTTCAAGGTTGACCAGTAGAGCTGTGAAAGATGAGGGGTCAACTGTCGTGCCTTCAAGCGTCAGCACCTTTAGGTTAAGGTTAATGCTGCCTGCTACTGTCCCTCACCTGCCCCCTCTGACAGAGGATTAGTGGTACTGCATTTTCCATTTTTATTAAACCCCTATGATGTTCCAATGGTCTTACATAATTCACAAATGAAATGACTTTTCTTGAAAAAAATGCCAAGAAGTACATTCCAGTTTTTAACCATCCATTAAAGCCGTTTGTTGAGCTCTTGATTTATCTTTTGCATTAAAAGACTGAGTCTCAGTCTGCAAAACATTTAATTCTGCACAGTCAATTTGAGCTTTTGCCAAACATTTATACTTATGTCTTGTGACATGACTGCAAAATGTTTTGCTTTCAAGGGTCTCATAAACTCTCAGTACATGCTGGCGTGTCAACAATGGGATGCTGCGCACAGCGTTGAATCAATGGTGGGAAAAGAGATGAAAAATGCCAAGTGAGTTGCAACGTTACGATGCCGGGATCTGATTCAGCAGGTGGTTAGAATTGGGATAACTGTAGGCATCATAGCAATCTTGAACATCGTGGAGCGTTCTGCTGTGAATCGCTGGAAATTAGAAATTTGCATTTTGTTCTTGGGGGTTTGGAGGTGTCCAGGTGGGTGAGAGCTGGGTGGAGGGCAGAGGAGATTGCATCTGATCTTCTGTGGGTCGTTCAGCTTGCGTGACATGACCCTGATGACATGATGAAACCGGTTTATTTTCATAAACGGGTGCCTTATTTGTCATAAATAGTGTTGTCAAACACGTCAATCATCAATTTTTCACATCATCTGAATAATGGCTTTTAGTTAAATAAAGCTTGTTTGAGTTTGTTTGGGCGAAGTGACACAACATCATTTGTGGAGCTGCGTGGTTTTTCAAAATTGGTCGTTTTACAGCATTGTCCAAAACTGTGATGCAAACATGAATAATCAAACACAAAATTCACTGGGGGTACATTATTTAGATCAATTCAATCCCATGTCATCCATAATTTAGCTTCCACTCAGCTTTGTGTGATTTTCTTCAGGTGTGTGAAGTCACTATATACCGACTCAGCTGTCAATATCTGACCAGTGAGGTGCCCTGCTAAAAAGTCACAATTTTGAATAATTGTATGTATTTTTACACAACAAACACAGTTACCTGAAGCAGGGGTTCTTAACCTTTTTGATCTCGGGGACCCACCTTTCCCAAAACAAGTAGGCCCGCAGCCCATACAAGTAATAGAACTGATTCATTGGTTTTGATTTCATCTGTGATTCATAACCATATTTAATCTACTTCATGGTAAACGAACCAAAACCTTGTGAAATCACATGAAACCATGTGATCATCATATTTATTTGTCATCGAAAAGTCCAACCAGCAGCAGAACCAGGTGCAAGTTATATATATTCATCAAATTTACTAAAGAAAAATAGGAAAAAAAAATACTCTTGAGGAAAATCTGTTGAGAAAATAGGAAAAACAGAAATAAATTAAAAAAATATAATAAAACCATGTCTAAATATCCTAAAATAAAAACAAGATATTTTATTTAAATTCCAAAGAAGATATAAGTAAATCAAAGTATCCTGAAAAATGTTTTAATCAATATTCAGAACTGCTTCAACAGGTGCTTTCATGAACAGCTTTTACTATTGGGGGCGCCAGCACTTTCTTTATCATTTTTTCTTTTCAAGAACTTCTCCATAGTTGGTAACCATCACAGATTTATAGCTGTCAAGTCAATTCAATGACACACTACTGCCAGTATAGGTGGTTCATGTATTAAACTGAACGTCTTGCGGCCCTCACGGCCCAGTGGTGTAAAACAAAAAAGCTTTTACTGGCCCTCTAGGAGGCGCTCACGGCCCAACAATGGGCCCCATGGTTAAGAATCACGGAGCTAAAGCAATATGACTTGTTTCTTGACAGTCATGGGCCAACTCCCTGTTCATCTGTTGTGTTCACATCTTGTTTTTTTTTTTTTTTTTTTTAAATCCCGGACAGAGTCTGTAGTTTGGCACTTTTGAAATATGAACAATTTGGATTTTGTTCCCTAAAGGCAAGCACCATCATTGTATTCAGTGAATGTGTCTTACTCTGCTCCACTTTAGACTGTTCAACTCAGTGCTAGAGTGTGATGTGAAAAGTGTTTTGGTTGTGTTTGCCTGGGTTATTCAACACATTTTCCCAGCTCAATTTTGGGCTGCAAGGTCGCTGCATAATTGTGTTTTGCTATGAGAAAAAAAAAGTGTAAACCACACTCCAAAGCATGTTCATCTCAGAAGGTATGAGCTTTTATTTTGTGTAGAATGTGTGAAATACATAAACTTATTTAATATTTGGGTACTGCAGCTTGGTGAACGATACATCTGCAAATTTATAGCTGTTGATGCCTTAGTGTACTCACGCTAACGGCCTCTAGATGGTGTCCTCGACATGCTCTTGAAATGTAATTCAACCTGACAAATGACTGAGGAAGATGCTCTCTCTCCTCCATGGCCTTTAATATTAGCCATTTATAGCGGATTGAGGTGGCTGTTATTACTAATGTATCATGGACTTGTTATCAGTTGACGTGAGTCAACCACCATTTCCTCACATCAAAGTTTCCTTGGCATATAATATACACATATTTCTCTCTCTGAGTTTGACTTTGTCATTGAAGCGTTTAGGACACATCCGGTTGTTTCTCTCGTTGAGTGCAAACCGGCCTTATTTTGTGTGTCAGTCCAGTCCTGAGCTTAATGTTTTTGGTTTTTAGGAAAGGCTATGTCTCAGCGTAGTAATCTAAGCCAGACCTGACCAAATGCTGTTAATATTTTATGTTGTGTTTTTCAGCTGACTGGTCCTTCCACCGCAGCTGGACGACCCTGACTGAGCCTCCTGCTGGAATATAAATAAGAATAGCTGGACACATCCACCTGTCAATAATGAAATATCAGCAGGTTCAATTTACATCCCTGTAATAACACATTATACACACACAAGCTGCAAACTGAGTGAATGAGATTTCACACTGACACCATCCACATGTATCCGGTATCTTACCTTTTGCCACCAGGCTGTGACCAATGCTCTTGGCCATCCCTGTGTCGCTCCTCTCCTGGGGTCAATACATGTTCACTGTGTCACGACAATATGTTTTGGATTCTTTATTTGTCAAACACTGCAAAATTAGCTGAAGTAAATAAATAATTATACAACGCCAATCAGTTGTCTTTACTAACCAAATGTATATGTGCATTTGAAGTGCATACAGTATGTACACGTGTACATGTTTGGCTGTTATAAATATCTTAAGAGGCAATCGTGCATATCGTTCAACAGCAGGTGGTAGTAAAGTAAATGTGGAGAAGTCTGTTCAGTAGGAAATGGAAGTTTATTAAAAAAAAAAAAAAAAAAAAAGCACAGTATATTACACTTTATTTCTTCAGGACCAAATAACTACATTTGTCATAGTTTAACTACAGTAAATGCACCTTTCACTGACTGTGTTGTTGTTGAGAAAGAGTAGCTTTAGCATAAATGAACAAAGAATATGTCATGTAATGTGAACACAAATCAAGAAATGCAAATTGATGTGAAAAGCAATGAAGCTGGAACTGGGAAGTCGCCTGAGTGCCCCAGTAAATTCACCGTATTATAAACACCTTTGTAAAATATCTTTTTATTTACAGGGTCATTTCACTTGTACATCGATTTTACAGTGGTACCTCAGTTCTCGACCACAATCCGTTCCAGACGGCCGTTTGAGAAGCGATTTGTTCGAAATCTGAATGGATTTTTCCCATTACAATGAATGGAAAAAGAAATAATGCGTTCCAAGCCTTAAAATAGTCTTTTGTAGGAGTGAATGTAGAGTGTCTGCTGCAGGTGGCTGTTCCTCTATGTGTGTGGCCGCTGCATGTGGGAGGGGTTGCCGAGTGAGTGACGTCTCTCCAGAAGTGAAGAGGTGCCCGGTGCGTGTCCAGCTCTGAATGTGCGCTTCTGTGCAGTTTGGCTGTGACAAAGTCATAAACGTAGTGACGCCCAGTCAACGTACAGCCTCATCTCATTTAGTGGATCACAACATTGCAATTTTACACTGTAAGCCATTTATGAGCACAAAGTGGTGGATATTTTTTGTGCCAGATGAATTGATTTGGAGGTCCTCAGACAGGTCTTAGGAACTGTATAGCTTACGCTCACTAACCAGGAATGTTGAGAAGTGAAGTGAACAAATGGTTTTCAGTTTCTTATAACCAGCAGCACTTCATCAACTTGTTTTCCTTCCAATGAGCTTATCAGCTGAACTTAAGAGTCAGGCATAAGTGAACCTTAGTTCTGTAGTTAGGCCACTCCCTTCCACGTCTGGTGTCAATCCAGCAAACTCTATTTGACCAGTGATGTTGGTCACATTTCTTCAGGACTTAACAGGATGCCAATATGCAGACAAGGCCATCAGTAGTTTGACCTCCCAACACACTAGTTCACAATCATGTGTTGACAAATAAAAATGATTTATTGGGATCAAGAACATATTCATATAAATTATTTCTAAATGTCCAAGAAATAAATAAAAAAAAAAAAATGGTGTGGAGAGTCACTCTCTTACTAAATGTAATATTTTTTTCAGAATATTTTAGAAATAATCTTGTGAATCATGACTTTGTGTTTTAATAATGTTAAAAATATTGACATAATAACCTCTGATAATATCAAACCGAAGGAAAACAAAGCTGGAAACACCATTACAGAGACCCACATTGATATTAATATTAAGTCTTTTGATGAAAGTAAATACTACTATTAATTCACTTCTGTTTGGCAACATAATAACAGTGGAATTTAGAAAACATGTATTATTATGTGCTGCTGGTCTTTATATATTTTTACATAGTATAAAATCGTTAACTCTTCAACCTGCTGTGGATGTCCAATGTTGTCTTTTGTCCAATAGAGGGCACCAGAGGCCTATGCTTGTCCCACCATAGCGCTGTCTTGATTGACACATCATTTCACAACATAACCACAAGTCTGTTACTAAATGTCTGATCGTGAGAGCATCATTGTAAAAAAAAGTGTATATAGAAGAAATTAGTTACTTCAAATATTTACATATTATATATTAAAACTGCAAATGTAATGAGTCACCAGGTGACGGTGACAGGTGTGTGCACCTTTGGTTGAAATGTGGCTGAAAAGCATCTCCTATTTACAAGTAACACAAACTTAATATGTCTCATCCTTCATGTCCTCCTACATTCCTCACACTCTCAAAATCTGACTGTATAAGATTTATTTTATAAGTAACAGGTATTGAGCGTGTGATCTCCAGATCTTACAATAATAAGATACAATAAAAAGCATTTATTTGTCAGAAAAGGTAGCAAGTAAATGTGATAATAATTTGCTTAAGGACAAGAAAATGTATATTCAAACCTGGCATATCTTCATTTAACAGTTTGCTTCACATATTCACATGTATTATTAACTGCTCAGTGTTTAAGCTTTCCTTTTGAAACTATGACGTTGTTTTTGACATATATATATATATATATATATATATATATATATATATATATATATATATATATATATATATATATATATATATATATATATATATGAGATATGAATGATGTAGTGTAAGATGTGTTTTGGATATATTCAGCCGAATATTAGTGTGTAAAATTCATGTGATGACTCAAATGAATTTTATTAATTGTTACACGCTCGCAGATATGCGCCATCTAGGTGAGATGTGACGTGATTTATTGTAGTGAAAACGTTGTGTGCTGAGTCGAATGTGAGAAGGTGAATGAGTGTAGGTGAACTGTTCATACCGAGGACGGTCACGTCAAATTTCATGATTACAACACATAGTTCTCAATTTCACCTGACAACACCGACTATTCTTCAGTGGCACGGTGTGTTTGTGGAGCTCGGAGGAGAAAACCGAGGTCATGAAAAGGTCCCTTTGGGCTCTGTAATGTGCTCCTAAAAGTCACACCTTTGCAGTGAGGTTATTATGTTGGCTCTCACTTTTCCCTGGTGACAAAGTAACTGTGAATTGTTCCTGGTGCCCTATTGTTAACGACAAACAGGAACTGTCTTTTTTAATCTTCAGCGCTTAGAGGAGAAGCCGCTGAACTGGTCGAGTGATGTCCTGGCCCGGTGACCTTTGAGTTTTTATTTAGTGACTCACAGTGTAGTGGTTGGAGAATATGAGTGAATTGCTCACACCCACGTTTCTTGACTTCAAGTTTACTTGTAAATCCAAATCTTTTTTTTTTCATGGATGAAATAACAGCAACACTTTAGACTCAAACTTCAAAAATTTTAGGTATATTTTCCAGGTAATAGATCTGCGTGTTTCAGGGGAACCATGCCTGTATTTTCCTGTCTTTTTGTCACTGATAAATACTTTGTATCAGTTAGATAGATACTCAAAGATGATGTTGAACTCTTGAACCAATTTACTCTCTGTTAAAATGTTTACTTTTAGTCACAGTACGTAATTTATTTTTCAACTTCTAATTCGCATTAGATTTTATATATGTCTGTGCTGTCTGCCCTCCCTCATCTTACACCCCAAGTCTTATGCAGATAACGCTAAAGGCTTTCCTCAGCCACAGCTGGACGGCTGCCCAGTATGCAGGAGTTTATCTGGCACACTTGTCCCTGCCCCCATATTTCACTCCTCGTTCTACTCTCTCTTTCTGATAGCTTTATCACTGTGGAAGGGTCAAATGCTGACACCAGCATAAGGGCCGCTTAAATCGCTCTAAACAACATCTATCATGGATCCTATAAAGAAGGCTTCAGAGCACGCACAATACCCACAATGCCTGCTGCTGAGAAGTGCTTGTCTGTCATATGGCTGCTTGGCTCCAGAAAGCCATGAGTCTTTATGAATCTTTTCAGATTATTGGACGCGCAGGGCATCCATCACTTATCAGGAAAGGAAGATGGTTAGGGAGTTGATTCATGTCTGTATGCTCCACTTTCTCTTATTAATAAGGCCAAACCCCTTAAACCTGTGCGAAGTATTAAACTTATAAACAACTAATGTGGAAGTGGGTATGGAATTTACTGTCGTACCAGACCATCAATTCATATCAAATGATGAAATTTTAAGCAAACACGTGGTAGTTTTAAAATTATATGTAGTTAGGCTGACATCAATATATATTTATAGTAGAGCAAGTATGTAGTATGAGGGTTTTATAAGTAACAGATATTGAGCGTGTGAACTGTAGATCTTACAATATAAGATACAATAAATTTATCGTCTGAAAAAGTGATAATAATTTTTTAGAAAATGTATATTCAAACCTGTCATATCTTCATTTAACAGGGTTTGCTTCACATATTCACATATATTATTAACTACACAGTGTTTAACCTTTCCTTTTAAAACTGTGGCGTTATTTTTGAACCTAACTGTAGTGAAATATCTGTTATTTTTTAAATATAACACTAACTGTGAATGCAGTGTAAGATGGAAGGAAGTGTTTCGGATATATTCAGCTGAAATCTTTGTATTTAAAAGTCATTTAATGGTCTCTGAATCATAATCATAATCAGAAAACGTTATAAATCCCAAGGGAAATTCTGTTCTTAACATGCTCTGTACACAACATATCACAATAAAATGAAAAAGAAATAATATTATAAAGCGCAAACAGATAAACAAAAGAGCTTAGAAACAATGGACAAAGGAGAGAATGAACAGAAAAACGTGCCAAAGAATCGTTCGCTGTATTTTTTCAGGGATGAATAGTACATTTTTATTGCCGCAGGAAGAAAGGACCTCCTTTGGCGCTCGGTCTTTCAGATGGGTCGTCTTAGTCTGTTGGTCCGTGTGCTTCTGTATTGGACCAGGAGCGGATGGGGGTGGATGCTCCTTAGTTTCAGGAGCATCCTTCTCTCCATAACCGTCTCCTAGGAGTCCAGTTTCACCCCCACCACATCACCAGCTTTGCGGATGAGTCTGTTGAGTCTGTTAATGTCCACCACCATTAATCTGCTGCCCCAGCAAACCACAGCAAACAGAATTGCACTGGACACCACCGACTCATAAAACATCCTCAGCATTGTCCCGCAGATGTTGAAGGACCTGAGCCTCCTCAAGAAGTAGAGACAACTCTGTCCTTTTATGTAACAGGCCTCAGCGTTCCGAACACAGTTCAGTTTATTGTCTCTATTGTTTCGTGCTTGCAGACATTTGATGTAAGATACACAATACTTCTCCATTAGAAACCACAGCTGTGTGTGGACTGAATCACTCTCGGCCTTGACTTTATCTGAGGCGATGTGTCTGTGGGCAAAGAGCACCTCACTCCACAGCTAAAGGAAATGATGGAAATGGGCCTGGAAGAGCCAAAAAAGAAGAGAACAATCAATGGACCTGAAAAGAGTAATTATTGTCCAAGTCCATCATTTAATTTCTCTAAAAGCCTATTGAGAAGTCAGAAGCGCTCAGTGTGCATCCACTAAAGTTAACACTCTGTGATGCCGTACAATTTAATTATCAGGACATGATTCATTCAGTGAGTGCTCGCCCATTCGATAGGTCCGTCCACGGTCCGGCCGACTCCTCACAACTCCAGGATCCCTGTTTTGGTCAGTACTCACTGGAGTGTGCAAATGACATTTAGATACTCGATTGAGGAAGAGCGCTTGCTAATTAAGAGTTTTTGTTGTGCGTGTAATCGTTTTGTCGAGCGGTTTATGGGGAACAACTGGGACAAGTCTCTTCTGATGTGGATACTTCACGTCTATATTTTAGAAAAATGACCGTAATTCCTTTAATTCATCCCATTGTTCATGGTTACGGCTGGAAGTCGTGGAAATGTTGTTGTGTAACTTTTTTCGATGTTGATTTTCCAGTGCCAAAAATGTATTTAAGTGGAGCCATATTTATTACTGTTGGTTGTTTACAGAGAGCTGAGAATCTAGTGCATGTAATCCAATACACTCTTCTTAAAAATACATTCTTTTTTGTATTCCCATCTTGAATATCTCACTGGAGTCTCAGCCACATTTTGAGTCAACACATTTTCACTATCCAGGAATTAAATACAGTGGACCTTTGCATCCTCAAGTCTTCCATGTTGCATGTTTACTGTCAGCGCATGTTTCGGCTTCCGTGGCGTAACCAGGCGCTGTGGGCTGTGCATCACATACTGTAAAAGAGGAAGGTTATGCAGGAAGGGAAGCGTTTGCCTCCATTGAATCACCTATCTGTTAACATGCAACAGAGAAGGCTGACTTTACCATCAGTATTGAAGCTAGTTATTGCTTGTTTTTTGAAGGGGACCACGACTAATAACCCATGTTTTAAGAGTTACCCTCAGTGTTAGCAAGATGAAACTAGTGGTAAGAGTGTGCACATGTTCCTCTGTTTCTGAGAAATTTAGTCTGCACAAAATGTTACTCCGACATGATCTGTTCGGATCGAGACGTCAAGCCGCTTGAATGACACGTGGTCACGTGACCCGGAAAGAATCATGGGATTGATGATGCACGGTGAAAGATGCCACTTACAGACTGCGTGAAGTAACTTTTTTTTTGCCACTTCTGGATGTTGTCTTGGAAGATGTGTGTTTTTATCTGTGTGAGGAATTTGCCATTCCTAAACGCCATGGCTCTGTGTGGATTGTCTCTTACTCAGCAGGGCTACATCTGCGGTCGACTGCCTGCTGACGCACTGAGGATCATTTGACAGACATGAGGAGCTGCATTATAAGTTCTGTGAAGAACCACTCAGGCACAATCAAGGAGCTTTTTCACAGACTCCTACTGCGTCTGAACTTTGGTGCCGGAATCTGTGAGTCGCCTTCACTGGAGCTGCAGTCGCTCATATCAATACTATCATTTTGCCGGATAGTAAAACAACATTAAACTCCACTTGGATGGAGTGAGGACGAACAAATGAACGGATGGATGAAGACATCATCTTCACTCACGAAAACTGCCAGCAGGGTTTGTGTGGTGTCAGGTGGTTTACACAACTTGTGTGTTGAAAAGAGAGAGCAAGAACGTCCTGACAAGATGGGACAAAAGTCAATGTTATTCTTTTATTGACAGGTTTGTCTAAGCTGCTTTTGTGATTGACATTTGCGATCCATTGGAACTTGAAGGGGCTCAGGGAACAACTTATCACCCATAAGTGTAGTTCTTTGTAATTTTGAGGAGCGCTTTGAGTGAAGCAGCCATTTTGCAAGTTGTTATAACTTTTTAGTGTGAAGCTTTGTAGCAATGTAACCTCTGAAGGTGTAGTGTGAATGCCTTTCCTGCAGCGGTTTATACTGTCTTGCTGAAAATCCCCTTCACATCCCATCTCTAACCAATTACTAAAACCCATTCTAGATGATTCATCGAATGATTGGATGGTGATCTATCTATCAAACTCAAGTGTCCTGATTTGTCCCAACCCCACAGTCGCTCTCTGAAGAAAAAGCCTCTCTTACTGCGGTGAAGGCGTGGCTTTGGGGAATACAGAGAATTCTGCAGGCCTTTCAGAATCAGAATCAGAATTTCATTTATTGCCATGGTCAGTGGGGAGCCCACCAACTAGGAATGAAGTGCTGACAGAAAATAAAATAAAATAAAATAAAATAAACAACAAAGGCTGTTCACGAATTCAACAGAACAAATTCAAATTTCCATTTTAATATGGCTGATCAGGAAGGACTGAGTCCAAAAGAAGTCCAAATGAGATGTTCTACTCAACTTTATTGTTGGGGCCCCCAAGAACAATAATGATGTAATTTCTATGTCTTATTTGCTATGCTGTGGGAAACTAAAGGATAGAATGTCACTTCCAAAGTGACAAGCAAAGGCCAGCGAAATAGCTTTCTCAGTTGACCATATTTTCTCATGCAATTCCTTTTGGAACCTTTTACATTAAATGTTTAGAAATGCGACTGAATCACTGTGTTTTCTGTAAGGAATAGACTCAATATATTTCCAGTCTTTGAAGTATTGAATCTTGTGACACACCGCCTCATGAACTTGATCTGGAAATTGTCATGGCATAATTTACTGCAGAGCTGCCTTTCAGCTTAAAGAGGTGACAGCGAGTAAAAGCAAATGATTTGCCATTAAAAATTCAGATTCTATTCACAGCATTTAAAGGAAATATGATGAACAGAGACCTTTAAGTTTTGGTCCGGATGAGAAATGGAGGAAAAGGAGAAGGCACTTTCATTAAATCAGGATCGATGGCAGCTCTCCTCAGAGGCCAGCGTACAGGAATAAAATAAAATGACATAAAGCAGCCTTTACCCATGTTTATCTATAGTGTTTGAGGTTTAAGTGCACTGTGAATTAAACACACCCAAGGTTTTCACTTTGTTTTACATTGTGTTATTTTTGTGGAAATAGTGAAAGTTGTGTGCCTGCTGCGAGTGAAGTATTTGCTAAAATGTTACAATACCACAATTCAGTGAAACAGAAGAAGTGGTTTTTGAGTGGAAATTAGTCAGATTAAACCGATTTCCCAAATTTTCCCATGGCAATCGTCGACGACTGAGCTGCTCAGGTCCCCATTATATCCTAATTAGATATGGTTATTACCCTGGATGGATTACCTGCCACCAACACGGATTAATACGGCATCAATGAGTTGTATCCATTTCTATTATCAGGAGTCATTTTATATTGCCTGAACAGCAAATACCTGCAATAGACCATGTAATCCAGGCGAAACACACTCGAGTACTTCCAGTAAAGCTGGGCTTTTATTGAGGGAGGGATTTAGCAAACGCGTCGCTTACTTCAGAGTGAGAGGAAGGCGTCTATGTAGTGACTTTGTACTGTTCTGTTCAACCTGCTGTAGTAAGTTTGGAATAACAAAAGTGACAAGTTTGTGAAGTCAAGTCAGAGTTGTAAGATTTAATGATGCTCAAAATGTATGTGTTCTCTTTTGAATCTTTACTGAGCATTGCTGTACACAGCTGGTCTGTTTAGGACAGACATTCGACCTAAAGTGACACATAAAAACACATGTTGTTTTGTAAAGGAAATTCTTAAGATGTGCACATCACAAACCAAAGAACAACTACATGAGAATATATAAAAGGGTCCATTATTTATTTTCAGTTTAGAATCCCAAGTACACTGTACTCATCAGGTGGCTTTGTATCGTAATACTATTTTGATGGGGCTCTAGTTTGCTTTTCCTTGTGTGAAGAGCTACTACAGTGTTGGCAAGATAAATATTGCACACTCAATATTTCTCCTCTTTATCATTCATGTCGATTTGACCACAACCTAAGCCGATGCAAACATTTTGTCTCAAATAGGTGTTTATTGATAAATAAACACTTATTGTCATTTGCAAAAACCTTAATTTTTTCCATGTGATTTAAATAGAAACAATAAATCAATAATAATAATTTTGATGAAGTGTTGAATAAAAGGTGTTTTGTGTTGCACAATTTGTCCCCTTTGATGACTGTTTATTATTTTTAGTATAATTTGTAACACTAATTCTGGGTGATATATGTAATATTTTCAGGCACACCTGAGAAACAGTGTGATTTTTATTCATAGACTAGAAAAAAACAAACACAAAATTGCTGTGTCTGGGTACAGCGCACTGTCAGAGGCTGGAGGCAGAATTGACCTATATGACGGACCATTTGCCAGTTTTGTCACCAAGAGCACAGCGTCTTTGTAGCAACAGTTTCCTTCACATATTGTGCATATTTGTTCCAAAACTCCTTACAGCGTTTCTGTAATTAATATTCTGAAAGATGTTGAGTTACGCTACAAGTTTGTGGAGCGCTGTTGTTTCCCAGCCGCTGCCCCACAGAGTCAGATTTTACAGTGACTTATAGCCGCTCTGACACACTTATTTAATCATACTCCATTATTACATTTATCATTGTGTCGCCAGCGCTTTAAATTCAAGGTTTACACACATTAGCAGTTATAGGTTTCAATTCACGCAGTTTATCAAACTGCCACCATTTTAACCAAAAACAGGGAAGTGCAAATTGGGGGGGGAGGGGGGCAGAAACTTCTCTGCGGGCAGTAAAGGCTCAGTAAAACAGACGGATTACACCCCAGAGTGTGCAAGTCTGGTGAGAATAATCTGTCTCCAACTTGTGTGTTAGGAAATTAGCCACAGGGGAGCAGTGTACAAAGTCACTGCAGGAATCACTCCTCCAGTTCTAACAGGGACTTCACTGTTGGCTCCTCAAATGATATATTAAGGTTAGAAAGCACCTGACCGAGGGCTGGACATGGAACACACAGGCGGGTCGCCACTACTGGTTAACCAAGCTCAAGCAAGTCATGATTGTAGATTTTAGCTTCTGGGCTTTTTCACCCTCTATTGTATCTTGAAATGGGGGACTTTCCTTGTATGTTGTTTTTTAAACTTTTGGTTTGCTGGTCATTCTGTAATGTCGCTGGACTCTCTCCGGTGGGAGAAAACAACCCAGCCGAGCATCTAAGTTTGTTCAGTCACATGGATTTGAAGAGGAAAAATTGGTAAGACGGATGAGTTTCAATTTCACCTCCCAGGCGGATGCAGAATAAGTAAAAAGTCAATCACAACTGAGAACCACACTTCTGTAAACAACTGTTTTTTTTTGTCTCAACAGAAGTTTCAGGGAGAGTTGGCATTATATGTTGAACTCCCCTATGTGCTAGCAGTTTTCCTCTAGAAATGTGCCCCAGCATCCTGACAATAGTCGACACTATTGATATGACAAGATATGACTATTGACACCATGGATATGACAAGACTTTTAACAGCTGATTCTAGCAGGATTCTTTCCATTTGCTTCCTCAAGCATCGCCATCTTTTTGAAACACCTTCTGCCAAGCTGTTTATAGCTTTCCTACAGGGCCTGACTTGAAGCTTGAAGCTTAACAGTTTGCTGCATGGTGTTGAAATATGGTGTCACGCTAATTATATAATGAAAGTCAATGTCATCTATTTTGTTCTGTATCATGATGCCATCATTCCATGTAACTCCCGTGTTTCAACAGACATCTGAGGGCCAAGATCATAACCTTTTCACTAAATTATTTCTTATCGGACTGAGATTTGTTAGCTATTCAGTTACTGTCAGTATTACATTTAAATCATAATTTATTTTTCCATCTTTCAAGTTTTTTTTTTTTTTTTTACACACAGTTGGTGTCAGTTATTATGCGTGTTTTCAAGATATACCAAGTAGCACTGTCATCACTTTTAGATCACTTTCAAGGAAGGAAATAAATCCTTGTGACATGCTCAGGCAGTTTGCGCTGCCAAATGCCCCGAGAGGACTTGAGAGGAGTGAATGCTAACTGGGGTTGGATTCATGACCAAATCTAAAGCAGCTTCTCTGTGATATTAATAAAATGCAGATGTTAGCAATGCGCTATTAGAAATGACAAAAAATGAAGGTCTTTATTTACATTTCTTTGATAACTTGTCAATCATATTGTGTTCATATTTTGTATGTACTTCAAGCCCAACTGTAGTAACCACTCTTCCTCTGTCACTGCTTGAATTCATTTTCTTAAATAAGACAAATAATCCTTGAGGCAACCTGATCAAAACCCACCTTTTCTTTCATGAGCCTCATGTCGTTGGCAAAAACCTCATGACACTGCAGTGCAGATAACTCTTGACACTTGACAGTCATTTTTTTTTTTTTGCGTTCAATTTTGACCTTTGACAAAGAGAGGAGGCTTACTGCCAAAATAATGTGTCCATGTTGTGCAAAACTAATTGTGATCTCCTTCATTCTACAGTATACTTACTGTATACTGCATCTAAAATATTTATCATATTGCTTCAGTTCTTTGTCATTCACTGACAAAGACAGTGTCATTGTATTGACCCACTTAAGATGACCCTGAAAGACTTTCCGCATTAGACAAACACTTAAGCATTTGAACCACACTGAATCACATACTGTATAGAATAGCACACTTTGCACCTCATACTTCATATATATTTATAGAGAGGGCTAATCTACTCACTGCCTCTCCCTTGTGTCCCTTGCTCTCGATAGGGCGACGTGTGCAAATGGTAGTCTTTTTCTGGCCTTCCTCTATTTCTAGCGGGACGATTGGTATGATCCGTTTCTTCAGCAACACAGGGCTTGTGTCTCGCGTTGGTAAGACGTAGGAAGAGGATGAGGAGGTGAAATGGATGGAAGTGAAACTGATCTGTCTCTTGTTATGTCCTCTGTCTCTGTCAGGAAACATCTCAGACTCATACTCAGGTTTTAGCCGCTACATTTAGATCCAGCCCACTCACAAGCTTGCTGAATGAAACTAAAGAATTATGGGGTTATTGTTAGACACAGGACGTCGGGGGCAAAATATGTTGAGCTCAATTAAGAGAAGATACATGGCCGCGCACATGCGTTTCTGAAGCATATCCGGTGCCTTTGATAATCCATTTAAGCAATAGAATGGAGGAGGTGTCTTTTGTGTTCATGCCCCTGTGACATGGACAAAGACGCCTGTCGGTCAAAGGTTATCAGTGGGAGAGATGACACTTCAAACGCAACATCAACCGATAAAGTCCGACTTCGATTCCTCATATTTGCAATGAGTTCTTTGCTTCATCTCATGAATATTAAGTATCACTGCTATGGACGATCGATACAGCTCGGTCAGGAAACCGTTTCTCCCCCTCACATTTTGCAAATGAAGTCATAGGCTATGTTGACCTGCTGCGGAACATTTCCACTTCCCTCTTCGCCGAGTTCATTAGCCGCACCTGTACACGCCAGTCCGCTCTCCATTCCGCCGCCTTTTTTCCCTTTCCGCTTATGCTTCAAATAAACTGCTGTTTCAAAGCCAGCGCCATATGTGTATTTTCCACACTCTGGAATATGTAATATATTTAGTTTTGGTGGTAATCATTCATGCCTTCGTACAACAGAGGCAAAGCCCTGACTGAGAGGACGCAGCAAGGAGAGATGCTGATGTTTTAAAACATGTACGGATGATTAATTACCTGCTTGGAGAAATACTGCTTTTTAAGAACACAGAGAAAGCTTGCAATGAAACTGCTCTGTTTCCTCCTCACCGTTGGAATAATTGAAATCTGATTAAAAGGGAAACTGGAAGCTTCTTTTGCCTTGCAAGCATAATACTGACTGTGAAATGCAAAAGGATCCGGTCCCTCCTTGAATATCACACGATGGCTGAGTTTTTACAGGGTCATTTGCCAAAGGACAAGAGGGGAAGTCATTACCTCCACCTCCTCTACCTGTAACCTCCACCAGTGCATACTACGGTGGGTACGGAGCAGTCAATCAATCGCTCCATATATTACAATCTATCAACAAGGCTGTCAGGTTGAGCAGGTCCCCAGGCTGGAGTTGGTAATGATGAGTTCAAACACCTGAAACAGCTCTTTCAAGTTCCTTATACTTGTGGTGTCTGTGCGAATAGGAGGCATCGACGTGTGAATAAGGGAGGGAGCGTATGCTTAAATAGATTCTGAGGAAGAAAGAGTCAATGAGATGAAAAGTCGGGGGGATCGCACAAGTTTAGCCCTCCACCCAATGAATTACTGAGGTTGCAAGGGCTTATACATGCGGACACTTCACAGGTTTTCATTCCACTGATGGTAACTTTAGGAAATTCAAGTATTACAAAAGTAACTTATATGTAAAATATCTTTCTTTTCCTGGAAATGTATTATTTCTAAATACAGTGGTGCCTCGGTTTTCGAACAAATCGGAATTCGAACAAATCGGAGTTCGAACAAAAATTTCAAGATTTTTTTGCTTTGAAAACAGCCGGAAAAAAAACCTAACGTGCGCGGACCGATCAGCTGACCCACGACGCCCTTTGTCATTGTGTATAACGCAGCCTCTGTATGCAGACGTGTCCCGTTAGCTACATTTACTGACTGTTTTCTCTTCATATTGAGGTGTAAAACCTTTCCTGTCTCCACACTGGACCGTGGTAGAGTGTCACAGGGGAGGTGCTGGAGCGCTCACTCCAGGGTTTGATGTCCTGTTGTGGGCTGGAGCTGGGACAGGGATGAGGCCAGTCTGGGACAGAGCGTGACTTGGTTTATGACTTTGTCACAGCCAAACTGCACAGAAGCGCACATTCAGAGCTGGACACGCACCAGGCACCTCTTCACTTCTGGAGAGACGTCACTCACTCGGCAACCCCTCCCACATGCAGCGGCCACACACATAGAGGAACAGCCACCTGCAGCAGACACTCTACATTCACTCCTACAAAAGACTATTTTAAGGCTTGGAACGCATTATTTCTTTTTCCATTCATTGTAATGGGAAAAAATCGATTCAGATTTCGAACAATTCGCTTCTCGAACGGCCGTCTGGAACGGATTGTGGTCGAGAACCAAGGTACCACTGTACTGGCATGTAAATTTTCTTATTGTTTTATAGAAAAAAATTCTTTCAGTTTTTGCTTATGGAGCTTATGTCAGCTAATCGGGCAGAGAAGAGCACAATCTCTTCACCAGCAATGCCTTTATAGACAACACGCATTCACACCTGGACAAGTCACCAATTTACTTTTGTGTAATTCTCATGTGTGGGAGGAAACCGGTGTTCCTGGAGGAAAAAGAAAGTATCACCCTGCTTTCAGATAACATAAAGTTCTGCGTGTCTTGTTGGGTTTACAACCGATGATAGTGATCACAAAACCTTGATTCCAGAATACAGAACTGGTGTGGGTGTGTCTTACTGTAATAGGCGATGGATATCTGAGGGGAGGTCTTTTTGTAACGTTGGAATAACAGCGGCCCGCCTAACACTGGCACGTCTTAAAGGCCTCCCTTTATAAATCTTTATTTCCTGTCACAAACCCACAAGAACATATCAGACACTCCAGTGTAATGTCCGCTTTGATATCAAATTCCTCAATCTTGTGTTTTCAATGGCTCCAACTGCAGTGGAGAGCAATGCTAGACAAATAAATGTCTTGCCTGAGCAGTGGGTGGAGGCTGGGCTTCAGGAAATGGTTTGCTTTGGGGGTCTGAGTGCTTCCAGGTTGTCACTCTTTGTGATGGATCAGTGCGTCTTAGGATGTTCAAGTGGCGATTTGAAGTATGGCTCCAGTTTCAAATGCTTTAATCTGCAAAGTGAAAACCCCGCTGCATGACTTTAAGCTCTCAAATCTTGCTCAGCCATTTCTAAAACACTTGACCACACGACAAAAATAACCTTTTAAAAGTGAAGGCTGCTTGTTTTTCTTTTCACACAAGCAGTGAGGCTTATTTAAAGTTGTTTATTTTTGACAATGGCACAATAAATCACAATGGTGGCTATATTTAAGTATTTATATCACCTGATTTAAACTAAAGCTCTTTTAATGTTCTTGAAAATATTTGTATAAGAATGTCAATGTTATAAGAATTTCAAATACATTCAGAGTAGTAGAAACCCTGGCCATTGTGTAGCGAAAAACCTCCCTGAACCAAAGCAAACAGATGCTTTTGTTTGCTTTTGTTCAGGGATGATTCCTCCATGTTTGTTGTTGTTGTTATCATCCAAGCTGCCACGTGTCTTGTGCATCAGTGGGATCAGTGGAGCAGGAACATGTGCACTTCCAAAGGTTCCGTGTGGTCTGGACAACAAACTGTTAAATTAAATTAAATGTTTTTTGTAATAACTTATTGTAATAAAGTCGTAATACATTTTAATTTACTTGTAATATATATATATATATATATATATATATATATATATATATATATATATATATATATATCATCATACAAACTTCACTTGCTTAGAAAATAAATAATTGGTAAAATATTTTTTTTTCAGTTCAGAATGAACTCCAACATCCATGAGGAATCTGTATTCCGAGAAAACAATACTACTACGGCAGGATGCAAGTCATTCTCCCTATAATGTCATGCCGAGGTGTTTCAACAACTTTATGAGCCGCTGTATTAGCATACATATTTACTATTGCAGATGGAAGAAACGCATTACGATTTTATAAGTTAATCCACATTTTGTTATGGCTGCTGAGTTGGCAAGGAGTAGATTAAAGATATCTTTGAATCTATGAATCAACTGCATCAAAGGAGAGATTAGTTTTTCGCAGAGATTAAATGTAGATTTCACTCCATTATCATTTGCTGATCCAAATTCATGCACGATGCGTGTGGACTTGTCTTTGCAAAGTCATGACAGGCAATAGGTTGTTTTTATTGCTGTTCTCATTATAAACATCTTTCTTTTTTCTTTTCTTTTTGAAATGTATTTTTTGAAAATGGCGACAGAAGTTTAAGCAAATGAAATTAGTTCCGTCTTCATGCTGGATGGATAAATGGATGCATTTTAGGATCAGTCAGTCTGTCCACAATAGTAGGGAACCGTACAGACACGGATACAGCCACATTCCCAGCGCACTTTCTTCCGAAACAAACCTGCTGTGACACCTCTCCTGGGGACTTCACAGTTGGCAACTTCATAGACCACACACAGACGCATGCATGCCCAGAGGCTCGCGCAGACCCGAGTGCGCAAATCCACACACCCTAATTTAATATCCATAACAACATAACCTTGAAGGATAAAAATGCTGGAGTCATTTAAATGCTAATTTGTTTGTTAACATAACATCAAGATTCGGCGTGGGACAGGTTACGGAACTAGGCTGTCACTTGATATGTATATTTTATTCTACTTTGTTATTTTTATTGGAGCTTTGATTATGGTAATACGAAACACTAAATAAAACATTAATATAAACAGGAAGGACTTGAGCGACATATTTTATGCATTCAGGCTCTTATTACTAGACGGGAAATAGAGATGACTGGGAAGAGCGAAAGAAGGCGACAGCGATGATGCATTCCATGAGAATGTCAAAACGTGACGGGCCAAATTGGTTTTGTTTGGAAGTTTGTATGCCTGTACTTTTCTTTCTTCTCATCCATCTCTCTAAAGGGGCAGTAAAACCAGTGATGGCATCTGGTGAGGATGTCTTCCTGGGGAGGTGACCACAGGACAAACCTGTTGACACGTTGGAAGTGGCCAGGGAAAGGGGTCTTTGCGCTTCCTCCGTCGCCCCTGGTATCTGGACCCGGATAAGCAGTGGATAGATAGATGCATATATAACAACTCCAGAACTAGAAAGGCAGTCAAGAGAGGAATTCTTCACCCTGTGTTATTGCCCCGCAGCCCAATCTGGCAGCAGGTGGCAGTAGCATCACGTAGTCCCTAAAACAGTCTGACATTGGCGCAGCTAACATCCTCACTACCTGATGCTGTAGTGGTTGTCAATTCAAGCCCGGGAACTGAACTTTCTCTTTGAGCCGGGACCCTAGGGGCCAAACACAGTGACGCTAGCTCTGCTGCACTGGCTGGTTTTCAACCGAAGCCTCCTTTGAATATCAGTGGTGGGAAATTTTGGAATATTTGTAAATCCGAATTGACCAACAGAACGCAACCAAAATCAAATAAATTTCAAGTCAGTCTATTTCCAACCAACCCGGAATGTTTTACTGAAATATGTTTGACTGTTCTGGAGTTATTTTGTTTAGAGATAAAAAAAATATATATATATATTTGGATCATCTCATAGTGTACGCAATAAAAGAATTTTTTCTGATCCCCAAATGCTGGAAAGTTATATATTCATGGCCCACCATTCACATTTGCCCACGATATGATAATATATCACCCACAACTTTATTCCACAATATCCGTTATAATGGTCTGCTGCAAAAAAAAAGGCACTTCCACCACTTATGGTCCCATAGTGTGTGGCCAGAGTTCAAATTCATGTTACATTACTTTATAGGAACCAGGTGTAAGACGTTTAAATCAAATGTGTGCTCAGATTACACATGGCTTCACAAGGTCTCAGCAAATGTATGTTCTGTTTTGTCTGTAACTTGGGAGTGACAGAAGGGCAAGAGCACATGTGAGGAACATCTCACTCAGAGGTTTGCAGACCAAGTTAGGGACTCCATGTATAGGAATCTCAGTGGCTCCAGGCAACTCTGGTAATAAATAATTCTATATGTTGTGAGGATAGTCTGCCAATACATTAAGATCGTGATGTGATTCTTGGTTTGAGACAGAAAAACAGATGAAGGCAGATCCTCTGAGTAAAGTTGAATGACCTCTCTCTGTGTTTTGGTCCTGAGGATAATCGATAGTGGTTGCAGCAGGTGGTGTCCCTTGGCCGAAAATTGGTTCAGTTAAAATGGTCTGTGAGGAACGAAACTATAATGAAAACTCACAGGACGTTTTTTCCCCTCCCGTCAGAAGATTGCCTATCTACGTTATTGTCTTAAAATGAAGCCAGTGTATCACAACCTTTCAAGGACTTATAGGGTTTCTCAAGCATTGCGAGCAGAGATCATGTATCGGGCCTAGTGTTTGCTTGTGAGAGTTGATCCAATCTGACCACTCCTTGTTCCTTGGGTCTATTGCTGTTTCCCTTCAATGTCCTGGTTGGAAACGGAATTCCCTTTGGTGTGCTCCCACCAGTAAGGCATGGTTTCAGATGGAGGGAGCCTGGACAGGACTCTTGCGCTGCATCTTGCTGCTTCCTGTAAGAAGGAACAATTTCTTGAAAGTCAAAATTGCTCCTTCATCATTTTAGCTCTTGTAAAGTAGGTGAAATTACATTTTTCCAGACATTCAGATGGTCATTTTATTCATGGTGACTTAAGTGCTAGACACATGAGTGAAGTGTTTAATAAAATAAAATAAAATAAAATAAAATTCAAGACAATAATTTTGATCCAAATAACTATCTCACATGATCATAAACGTGATGTCATAACCAAAACAAATGAAGGAGGTTAAGTTTTCTTTTCTCACACACACACAAAAAAAACCATTCTGTCTTCTGTTATTCTACCCAGAGTGGGCGCTCATCGCTGGAGGACTTAAGCTTACGCAAACAGACTCAAGTTAAATTTCAGTTTTCTGGCAATCAATTTATCATAAAGGCTGTAAATAATAAGATTTACTTTTTAAAATCTTGATGTGCCCCTAATTTGTTGAGGTGCACAAAACACATCTATACTTTCTGTTTGTTCTGTATAATAAAATTAAGAACCAAATATTGAAATGAAATTTAGAGAGGCTTTTCTTTAGGCCCCAAAGAGCAGTTATTATTTTGTGGGTTTTCTCAGTGAAACTGTCATTGTAGTATGGACTCAACACCGAAGTGTTATTATCATTACCACAACTCCAGTGTTGAGGCACCACTTCACTCAGTGTTTCGCACCATGGAAAATGAACTAGACAAGGTACAGCAACAGCGTCGGTCTGTGTTTCTTGGCTTGCTGTTAGGTGTTGTCTTTGTGTGTTTAAATGCGTGCATGTTGGGAGTCATGCGTATTTATACCTTTGTGATTCTAAGTGTGTGTGGTCCAATTCCGTGTTAGTCGATTAGTAGTAAGTGTCAGCCCACCCTCTCGCTCTGGTGTTTGTGTGGCTTCCAGACCCACACGCAGCGATAAAGTCACACACTTGTTGTTAGCGTTCTCTCCAGTTTCAATTCCAAAAGAATGGGCCCGCTGGAGGAGCGAGTGTGGAGGCTGCGGGAAAGCTCTCTGTCTCAAATGATCTATAGTGTGAGTGGTTTGGACGAGCCTGCTCCTGATGTAAGCCCCACTTTAACTCGACTTACAATACATCAATGTCAAGCGCAATACTTGGGACGATATGTCGACTTGAGGGTCTTTTAAGAGTGAAGAAAGGAGTTGTCACAGTGGCAGAACATTTTCATCAAAATACATTAGGGGACTCACTCTCTGTCATCGCCAACGATCATGAGACTTTAATGCAACCTGTTGTTTACGCAACTTGTTTACACAGATTTACTGTCACTAGCTGCGCATGTGAACAGATTAAGAACGGCTATAAGTGACTCTAAACATTACTTATAAAATAAATACAATATAAACCGACAGCACGTGGTGAAAAAGTATCAAACTAATATTTTGTCCTTTATTGCTATGTCATAACAAAATAAGGGTAGATATTTTAAAGAGTTGCCATCCTAATAGTTAACATTTTTTAAACAATTATCGCTCAAATAAACACAGATGTTGTGACCCCAGATGATACCTCTCGTGTTAGCCAATGATCTGCAGTTGTACTGAGCTTTAAAAATACTTGAAAGGTCCTCAGTTCTACAGATGCAATTTTGTGAGTTGTCAGTGCAGATCAAAACCAAGATTGAGAGACCCAAAAAAAAAAACCTTTTCTGGCAGCTTTCTCACACTTCAAAGCAGCATACACAGTCACACCCAAACGTACAGGAGATGCAGAGGAAAACTCACATTTCCCTGTTCATAGATGCAAATTCAAACACACACACACACATGTTTTCAATGAAGTCGAGGAGCTGGAGTGTAATGGTAAGTGGCAGGAACGGGGTTAGGTTCCCAATGGATCCATGCTGCACCGCACTGTGAGGCTTTTTTTTTTTTTTAGAAGTGTGTGTCTGTGTATTTAAACAGGGCTCGCTGGAGTGAGTGTGTGTTTGAGATTGGGTTGTTTTCACAGTAATATGGGTGGAAGGAGTCAGACCCACCCGTAGTCAGAAACAGAGGGCCGATTGTGCATCCAGACTGAGTGGGCTGGAGAGGCTGGAGTCGTCTCCGGGGAGAGGCATGGCAGAGTGTTTCCTCTGAAGCCACATTGTGACAGGTGGCGTGGAGACCGCTGTCACATTATATTCCTCCCTGTATCTGAAGCCTAAATTGCCCGACAAGAGCGTTTTCTTTTGCTTTGAAACGCTGTTGTTGATAGTGTTATGCAGCCTTCAAATGGGCCGTGAGGAAAAGTAAACTTGGAGAAAGGTTCAATGCACCTCCATCAGACCATAACTGTAACACGATAAACATCTTGTGAATGTCCTCCAGCTCTGACCTATTGAGAAATAAGCTCATCTGAACTTTGAAATGATACTGTTGTATCTGGCACGAAGACGCTGGCAACAGATTTGTCCTGCGAGGCTTGTGAGGTGGATTGAACTGAATCGGAATACCGCTGAGATGTTGACTTTGGAAGCACGTGTAGCACCTTGAATTCAATGTGTTTCAACTGCATTGTGGTATGGCACATAATCCTGGGCGCAATGAATAATATTGACTTTAAAAGACATTTTTTAAGGCATATATGTCATGTGTCACATTGCAGTTAGCATGTTACTAACTGCAGAAAAAAGCAGAAACTAAATATCAAGTATTTGTTTTTGTTTCTATGGTGGGTGTTTACCTGTGAGAACTTGCTCTTACATGCACTAGCATCTACAGGATGGTTGAAGGTCTACTGAAATCTGCTTGTTAAGTTGCAGTAAAGGTCTTCAACAGTCCCAGCATTGCCTCCTTGTTGATGCTGTTTAGCGCCACCTGTGGATGAGGTGTGTCCAGTTTGCTGCTCCTTTGTGGTGGTGGCATCTGTGAGCATGATATATAATTTAAATACTCTTTTATATTGATATGTGGAACAATACTATGGATAATGTGATATCAGTGTGTCTCCTTTCTGATGCAAATTTCTGGCTTCTGTGACTATTCCTTCAAAGGTGGTCAAGCTTCTCTATCAATGCTGAAGAATTTGGGTTAAGAGCGGTGTCAAAGTGGCCTTGGTTCCAAGATGTCCTCGATTTTATGTTCTGACAAAGCATGACTGTAGCACGCAGAGTCCTCAGAAATATGCCTATGTCTTGTCTAATAACTTAAAATGATATAAAAGTCTTCCGCTTTGGGAATCTGTACGTCCATATTTCACCAGCTATCCTCAAAATCACATCTGTCCCTTCTCACCTCTCAGGTCTGAAGTGTAATTTCGCAGCTCTAAATCCAGAAGTGCTACCAGGGGAGCCGTTGGCTAGATTACGAGGTTAAAGCTTCATTTTGTCCCCGGGCTGAGGAGGAAACGCCAAGCAACAAACTTGAGTCTGACCTGTGCTTGTGTGTGCTTCCAGGGAGAGCCGGGAGCAGCCCGCGGGCCCAGAGGTGTCTGAATCACCTCCACTCACTCTCACAGATTCAAACTGTTATTGAGCCGGGCGCCTTGAGGGGCGGCCGGGAAATATTGTTAAATGTTTTTCAAATAGAGAAAGGCAAGCTACAGCACGACTGCAAGGGCCAAAAGCCGCAGCCCCCATTGTACATGCTAAGAGATCCAATTCGCTTCGCGTATGTCTACATTTGATCAGTACGTAGGCCACTGAGCAGAAGTGACAAAGTCAACACTGACCAGGAGTCATTTCTCTTTTTATTTAGCTGCTCAACATCTGGGCTTTCAAGTGAGGTAGTGTCAATATTGCTGTAACTTTCCCTCGGAAAAATTGCAGTTTTTACAGTTTGTGGACAGTAGGTTGATCAAAGTTTTATATGCTGTATCAATATGCTGACCACACTAAAGTCTTGGAATGTTGGCCTTTTTTCCCCTCGTCTGCCTGATTCTGTTTTTGTAGAATGAATGGAATGCATCTTATGTAGATAAAAATTCAAATTGAAATCTAACATATACGTTCAATGCAACTACAGCGGTACCTCGGTTTTCGAACGTCCCGGAAAATTTTGAGATTTTTTTGCTTTGGATTTCAAATGAAAATCTGGAACTCGAACGTCCCGGAAAAAAGCCGGAAAAAACATAACATGCGCGGACCGATCAGCTGACCCACGATGCGCTTTGTTATTGTGTATAACGCAGCCTCTGTATGCAGACGTGTCCTGTTAGCTCCATTTACTGACTGTTTTTTCTTCATATTGAGGTGTAAAACCTTTCCTGTCTCCGCACTGGACCGTGGTAGAGTGTCACAGGGGAGGTGCTGGAGTGCTCACTCCAGGGTTTGATGTCCTGTTGTGGGCTGGAGCTGGGACAGGGATGAGGCCAGTCTGGGACAGAGCGTGACTTGGTTTATGACTTTGTCACAGCCAAACTGCACAGAAGCGCACATTCAGAGCTGGACACGCACCGGGCACCTCTTCACTTCTGGAGAGATGTCACTCACTCGGCAACCCCTCCCACATGCAGCGGTCACACACATAGAGGAACAGCCACCTGCAGCACACACTCTCCATTCACTCCTACAAAAGACTATTTTAAGGCTTGGAACGCATTACTTCTTTTTCCATTCATTGTAATGGGAAAAATCGATTCAGATTTTGATCAAATCGCTTCTCAAACGACCTTCTGGAACGGATTGTGGTCGAGAACCAGGGTACCACTGTATGCTGTTTTTTTCAGAAGCAGGAGCTGATATTGAGAATGCATAAAGTGGCCCTGCTGTATATTCACTTTTATTCAGTTACTGAATCTCACACACTCATTGACTAGCCTCCCTCAGAACTTATGTAAGGACTACGAAAATGGGGTCCTGATCTGACCTTCCTGGTCTGTTAGCTTTTGTAGTCCTGTCGTCAATGAAGCCAATCGCTTTCAGAAAGTACCTTAACTGTGTTGTGTCAGGTGTTATCAACTTTATACACTCATGTCACGCGTGCATAGAACTGGTACTGTCCTCGATTTCCCCCGTCACATAAGTCAAACGAAGAGCGACACCGAAACAAATCAGAGCGATTTTTAAACAATTCCCTTTTCCAAGCCACCACAGTTCAATATAGAGTTAAAGAGCAAACTATTACTGACAGCAGGACATTACACAGCAATTCCCCTGGTCTCCCCCAGCCTTCCCCAGCATCCATAACTGTACCCGCGCCTGCTCCTCCTAATTACCCAACATGAGCTGGGCTGTTTCCGCTTCGCTTTTACACATAATAGAAACAGCTTTTTAATATCCTGGCATCATAAAATGTCATGCTGACTTAACAGACATGAGGAGCAGAAGGAGCAATAACTGAAAGGGAAGCAGTTTGAAGGCACTTAAGAGAGGGCTGTTGAGATCACGCTGTTGTTGTTGTTGTTTTTTTTTTTTGTTCTTGCCCTTGTTTCACACCAGATTTTTCTTTTTTGACTTACGCTTCTTCAAACATAGGAAAAGCTTTTGAAACATAAATGTTCCACATTAATATCAGTGAGGCACAAAAATAATTATCGGTGACATTTAAGTCAAGGGAAACTTTGTCTCTGTTATGTTATGTCAAGAGGGAACAGCATTATGAATGTAGTCAATGTTCCCTCGAAGCTGATACGATCCCAGCGCACAAAAACATATACAAAGCATAAAAAAAATGATTCTGATTAAAAATAAATTACCGCAATTTCCGGACTACGTGCTTCTTGTCGTCGAGAAATAAAGCCTTGTGACAAGAGAACAAGATAATGAAGCGACCGCTGCGCTGTTCGACCGTTTGTATCCTTCCTTGCCGGCATTTTCCACCTTTCCTCCGGTGCCGTCCGCCGAGTGACACCACTACATACTCACAATGGAACGAACAGCAACTAGAACACCCCGCTGTTTGAAGTGAACTATCGGCCGGCAGATGTTTAAAAGCTGATTTCTCTTAAAGTCGCTCGTGGTTGGTCAAAATGTGCGCATGCACTGAGCCAGTTGGGACGGCAGAGTTCCGCAAAGGAGAGAGAATTGTTGCAGGTTTCAGACTACAATACATACAGACTACACGGTAGTCGGGTGAGGAAACTAACAGTGTAGTCAGTGAAAGAAACCTGCTCCTTCTTCATTTTAGCCTGATACACACAGGCTCACTGTTACGGAATACGGTGGCCTCAAGTGGACAAAATTCGTTCTCACAACGGACGGATCCATGAGCCTTATCAGTCCTTTTGAGAAAGGATTGTAAAAGTTGCTTGAAGTTCTTTGATATCCAGCGGCCTCAATGGTGTCATGTGACCTCAATGACTAGAGTTGGTTTACTTATTGTATTGGAAGATTCTTGATATATATATATATATATATTACATTATGATTCTGTTGAACACATTTGTAAAGAATCTATATAAAAATCTACATAAAATCTATATAAAAATAGGCTGGAAGGCTTTTATTTCTACCTTTTTATTTTTACATTTCACACATGTTCAATTCCTCAATGTGAGCAAATTGTAAATATTTTTAATATATATGTCTAAACGCTTATAAACTATGTCACCACAGCTGACAACAACAGGTCCAGGTGATCGCTCAGAGAGTTTGTGAAGAATTAGAGGGAACAGTGATGATGCAACAATGTTTTTTCATTTATTATTTTTTGCTTTGCTTGGAAAATTGCTGAAAAATTGACACTTGCAATCCACAATTGAAAAACACTTGCGTCCATAAGTTCTGACGTTACAAAGTCGAAGATCCCGCGGACGTCTTGTGAGCAATAGGATTCAATAGGAAAGACTGAGCAACCTCATGATGTGGCACAGCAAGTCTTTGTAGCAGGATGGGGCCCCTTCAACCACCAGATTTTAAATAACCTAAGAAAATAATGTAAGCCATTTTCTTCCGTGTCTTATTTTGTAAAACAGATTAGTTGCTTTTAGAGGCAGCTCACTTGTTAATCGCATGTCATTACTCAGACATTTGAAGCATTTCTAAGAGGCCATTAGTCACGTTGTAGCCAAAACCACCCACTATGTCCACAGAGATGGATGACCTGCCACTTTTAGCTGCAGTTTTTTCTCAGGAAGACAGTGGCAGCATTCAAGTTTTCAAACGATCTACTGGACATAAACACCCTCAAGGTAACTTCCAATTTTTCCTCATGTTGATTTAGATGATGGATCAAAAATGTATGATATTGTCGGTCAATATTCACTGTTAAAAGGATAATCATTCCCTCTGTTCCTTGAGACCAGACTCGCAGTCACGCCTGCCTCTGTAGATTTTCATGAACTTTTCTTTGGGCCGTCTTTGATGGATCGGTTGCATTTACTCAGCGCTGGGTGTCTGCGATGTGCATATGACTCATTTTGGGGCATTACGTATTCATGGCTTGGGATAGGCTTCATACAGCAAGTTATAATTAATGTGCCACAGTAGGAGGTGTTGGTTTGTTGAAGGGCGTCGCTGTGCGTTTCATGATTTGCAATACAATCGACTGGGAGGTTTGTTTGCCGCTCAGGAGAGTGTTTAAGGTCATCGTGTGCCACCGACGCTACTCCACACTGCAGACTAAATATTATGATTCTGCCACATTTGGAACCAATTATCGAGGTGTTAAATTTCAACGATTTACGTTAACGGTTAATTTCTGAGGAGGCGCACCAAACACCTCAATTTAAAGCTTTGGTTTGTTACTTAAAAGATTTCTACCCTCACACTGAATCATTTACAGGGCTTAGAAAAACAAAGCCACTGCCAGGCCTTGAATGGAGGCATCGGCTCTCACACAGGTTTCCCTGACTGGAGTCAAGTGAAAAAAAAAAAAAATCCTCATACCTGTTTTCCCTCACTCTTAATATGACCATCTTATTGTTTAAAGTATTTTTTTTTTGTTTTTAGCAGCTTAAACGTGTAGCATCTGTCCATTTACAAAGCAAAATCCCTGCTTGCTTTTTATTTTAGTGTTTTAAGAACAAGTTCATTTTGTCATATTGGACAATGCAGATGTTGAAATAAACACACATAAAAGTAATTTGGTTAAATCTTTAAAACACAACAACTCAGGCTCTTGCGCTCCGACATAGATGTGACATTCCGGATCCCAAAAGTCAGCTTTGACCCATGACCCATCTCACAGGTGGTCAACCCTTGAAAGGGTAGATACCATGGCATAGTTTGAGATTTAAGTAGAGACAAGCAAAATATGATTTTTTTTAGCAGGGACGCTCCTTAAAAGATAGGAGAAGAAACTCATGGGTTGAAGTAGAACTGCTGCTCTTCAGCATTTAGAGAAGCTATCTTAGTGTCAGCTTGAGGAGGTTGCTGAAGGGAGTGATGTCTGGCTATTCTCACTATGGCTGCAGCCCCTGCCAACTCACAAGCAGCACTTTTGTGCTTTTACTGACTTTTTTATTTAAATAAAATTTTTGGTCCAGTACAATCTTATTCACATTATATAATATGTTGTGCGCTGAAAACATGTCCCAGGTGAAAGAACGTTTATACTTCTTCTCATGTTATGTTTTGCGAATGTTGGGTAAAAGATGAGTGCAATAATAATGTGGATTTTAATACTGGATAATAATGTTGTGTCTGATGTCTAGGTGAGCAGCCAACCCCAACCTTTGTCTGGACTGCTCAGTAAGCCAACGCTTTTGAGTAACAAGCAACCTCAGTCACGTAAGGCTTGTTAGGGTTTGTGGTTCTGACCAGTTTCCAGGTGCATGACCTGATTTTCCTGCTGGGTAGGTGGTCCTTAGAAAGCACACGTCTGTTTATCACAGTGCAGTCCTCTTTCTGTGGAAACCCGCGTGTGAATGTGTTTATAAGCACCTTTCCAGAATCCCCCTTTTTTTTTTTCTAATATGAAGTGACTCACCAAATCACGGCGGTTATTCTTTTTTTATTTACTCACTTATTGGCACCGTTTTTAAGCTCCGGAGCTTGCTTTCCAACTCCGTGCCAGTTTGTATAAATATGAAGGGTGCCTCGAATTTGCGGCGTCAGCAGATCTGGATCCCTCCTCCGAGCCCTGTAACCTTGGTGAGAGAAGTGAATTCATAGCCAAGGCAAACACGGGGAATCAGTGGGAGACCGCTGCTAATGGTAAATGTCAACATGACAGTGGAGGTGCACGTGGACGTCATGCACTTTTGAACAAACATTAGATTTAGTGTTCTCCACACTATGTTGCTTTGTTTTTTGAATGAAATATTTGTATAGTGGTTAGTAAGTTATGGAATTAGTCGGTTCATCGGCTCTATCACCCATTTAAAAACATATTTGTGTTCCCTCGTGAGCATTATGACCATTAGCCCTGGCCCATTGTGAAGGAGGCCTGAATTAATATCCAGGATTGACCCCCTGATTCAGTGCTGTGCGGGCGTGTAGAGGAGCGCTTATCTCTCCTGGTGTTTCCCTCTGTACCTCCACGTCTGTATCGCTCCTCTGCAACATATTTCCACTGGCCATGATCCTGTTAGAGGCATTAATATTGTTTATTGTCTGACAGGATTAGATCTGCGGCGCAGTAATAAGAAGAGCCTCAGGTTCTGATGGCGTCCCGAGTCCGTTCAACCCGATTTGCTTCTGTTATACAATCATATCTGTTTCCATATCGTGCAGTAGCTTTGTTTAAGCGGGGAACAAGACATTGGTGTTACGGTAAATCAGCTGTCGTGCAGATGGTGATTGTTTAACAAGGATTTTCAGGTTTGTTTTAAGGATTTGGGCAAAGGCCACACCATATGTGAACCAAAATTCAATAACAAATCTGAGATTAAATCAAGGTCGGCCAGGTTGAATTTTAAGCTGTGTGGTTCAGATATAACCAGGAATGCAACTTTATGTAAATATTACGTCTGTGTTGTACAAGAAGAGCTGCTTAGATCTTTTCACCGGTGCAGGTTCCTGAAACCGTCATTCCAAAACAAACATCACAGCACTCTTTTTTTCTGACTGTAGCCATCAAAGTAGCTCGGCGTCTATTGTTTCTATGTGTCCAGAGTAACAAATGCCAACACATATTCTCCGACTTTTATGTTTGGTTACTTTAGCAATGTGCTTCTTCGGTACACGTCACTTTAACTCAAACTTGTACGACAAAAAAGTTGAGATATTTCTTTGCTGGTTTTCCACTGGCAAAATGTAAACCCCAAAATGAAGACAGAGACAACTGCAAAGATGATGTAAAGCAAGCAAACTTTATTTGTGTTGCACCTTTCAAGACACTTTTTTGACAGTATAAGAAGCAAACGGCAACTTTCCCAACGTCAGTATATGACGTCGTGGGAGTGAGAATGCGTTGGTGAGGGAGATTCTAGATCTGTTCATCCTGTATTTTTGTGTGATTCCTTTAAACCAGGAGTCTCAAACTTGATTTGCGGGACACCTTAAGCAACGTCTTGGTGAAGCTGGACCGCAGACCAGGGCAAATATTTAGCTTGTATTTAACAGGAAGGTGCTCATGCAATTGCTCTACAATGGCATTTGTTTTTAAGTCCAGTTTAGTGCAGAAACGCAAACCAGTCGAAGACCAATAAAAAGCTCATTTAAAGAACACCACTGGCACCTCAGAGGTGGCACAAAATAGGCTTCAATAACCATGTGTCACATGTTAAAAAGTAATTTCAACAAACTCGATGCCAGTCTGAAACACTGTGTTGGTCAACGTTCTTGTCTTGAGTCGTCCCAGCATGCACTGCACGGTTGAAAGGCTGCATTGTCCTTCAGTTTGTTTGTATTTTTCTGCATCGATGTCATCTTATCAGACTGTCAAAATCACATTTAGTAATGTCTGTATTTTAGGGCCACACCCATGCCGTACTTGGACACCTAGTGGCGGGTCAGGGAACTGCATCATGCCGGACGTAAATCGGCCATTGAACAACAAGCATGTTTGTACTGTGTTTTTTGAATATACTGTGTGCTGCCTGGCTGATATATTTCCTCACCCTTCTCGGATGTAGAAGGATCGCTTGGATCATGTCCAGTTTGCCTCGGCAGAACTCGTGTTTTGACTTGGTGTCAACACTTTTCAGGCGCTTGTTCCAACTGAGCCTCGAGTGTGATTTGAAAGCCAGATGCCACATTGTGTGTGCGCGCTGTGCATGGCCGCATCTGTCAGTAAAATTATTTGGTTGAACATATTCACGGTTCTTACGGACATTGATCATTTCAATTCTGCTGTTCTTTCTTCTTTTTCATTTGCTGCTATTATAAACGACAAAACAACTCATTACTTCAGAAGCTCTCCGAGCGGCACCAGGATCCGGCACTGCAGGTCGTCTCACCTTGATCCCAGAACTTCCGATGAGTACTTGCAGATTCTACCTGCCGCACTCATCGATTGATTTGCCTGAGAATGTGCCGTTTCCTTTGCTCACATGGGTCAGTTTATCAATGAATCAATTGCTATTTTTTTCATTCCATTCCAGCGTCTAACCTGAACTAACAGGGCGCTTGTCTCCATTTTTTGGGGAATAAATGGATAATACTGCCATAATTTGACATGATACACGGACTGAGCATGTTGTTCTCTTTAAATTGTGTATTATATTGATGTTCATGATCTTTTTATCACCCTGAATATGAACAACTGTTTACTCAAACACATGCACTGAGGTTCACGTAGCCCAGTGCTTCAGTTATTTTCAGTTGCTTCCCCTGTCAGGAAAAAGTAAACTCGCCGCCGCCTCTGTAAATACTTATCATTTATTTATAGAATTATTATAGGTACACCTCTGTATATCACTGTTGACATTAAAGAAAAGAAAAAAGAAAGTAATATGGATGGACTTTAAAAGAGAATAACTTTATAAACAATGTTTTTGTCTGTAACAGAAAAGGATTAAAGTTTATGAATTTGCCTGAAAAAAAAAAAAAATCATAAGCGGATGTGCAATTGGTCATGTTATTCTAGTATGGCAAAAAAGTTCCGAGGTACATTTACATTTATGTACATTACATTTATTTCACGACTTAAAATATATTTCCTGCATATGACTGAAACGTTTATTTTTCATAACTAAGCCATTCCTCCTTTCCCCCCAAACACTATTCATACTCATTCACAGGTTTAAAACTCAACCAGTAACCACAGCTTCTGAGAGTTTTCCCGCTTTTGCCTGGACGGGCTGCTGGGGGAAACACACGCATGTCTCAGCTTCAGCGGCACAGAACAGTTGATGAGGATGACAAGATAAAGTGCGTGTAGCTGCTTAACATCAGCAACTTTGGGGCTCCTTCCATGCTGCTCCCCCATATGGTGACTCTGTACATGCACCTGGTGATGAATTCTTCAGTAGAGGAACGTTTTGGATTGTTGCTTTTTCTCACAAAATTCACTTTCATCTACGAGTTCACTCTAAGAGACGCAGCTCCACCAGTCCACTCATTAAATGATGCATAATTCCATCAAATGCTAATTCAGAAAGTGTGTGTCTGTCTCAAAGACTTTCATGGTGCTTCCACCAGTTAAGCAAATATGCAAAGTGTCCATTTAAATGGAGAACAAATGGGCTACTTTGCAACATGGCCAAGGCCAAACCTTGCATCAAAACCCCTGGAAGAGAAGGACGGCCTTGACTTGAAGTGAACTCCTAACAGCCCTTTTTTTTTGAGTTTTCAAACAGAATTTGGCCTCATTAGTTTTGATATTTATCATATCCCTATTTTACATGACTTGGCCTAAAACTGTATTTCCTTGCAAAAGGTGCTGCAAATTGCCCTCAGGTCTTGATTGCTTCCGTGGGCCAGAGTAGCTGCGAGTGTTGTGGTCAGCACTCCTTCCACTCTTTGAATTGCAAATCAGCCCCGTAACTCAAAAGTAATGCAGCTGGGAACGTCGCCCCCTGTCATTTTTCTGCATTTAGGTGCATGGGGCACCATTGTGGAGGAGGCGCAGTTATTGTTTCTGTCTCTTGTGTAACTCCTCCTTATTGTAGGGACAGTTTGGGCCTCACCCTCCACCTCTCTAATGTAGGAGAAGGCTCCCAAAGCTGTAATATTGCACTTTTGCCGGCATTAAAGCTCTGTGCTCTGAGACCTCTTACTGATTAAAGGAAAGGGAACAGTGAAAGCTGATACACGAAAGCAAGTGACTCTTTTATACCGTCCCTTAACATGCTAATGCCCTATTATTATTGTAAAAAAAGAGTGAAAGTCATTTTCTCACTGCTGCGATTTGGCCTCTGTATCGTGCAGTGGGAGGAAACCACATAACCTGGCAAAACCCTGTAGCTGAGGGAGAACCTGAACCCAGGTTGGCCCCAGTCCGCGGACTCAAGGCGAGCAAGCTGCAGCCGCCCTATCGTAAAGGGCAGCCAATACAACTTCAGTTAACTACTTTAGACTTTAAAGACACAACAGGAATTTAGATTATTGCAGAGCTAAAACTCCAATGGTGAAACAAAAAAAAATATTTCGCATTGAAAATTCTCGCACATTATATTCCACATCATAACAAAAAAACTTTTAATGATGATGAATTTCCACCTTCTTGGATCAAGATGCAGTGCTGGAGTGAGCAGACTATAACCTTTCAAAGAGACTGAACCTTGCTGTCATGTTTTGTTTGTCTTGTGCTTTTATTTTGTTATTTACTGTGTTCCTGTGTGTCATTTCCTGTTCCTTCTCTCTCTCTCTGCAGCTTCACAGCAGCGCACCTGGATCCCATTCTGCTGATCAGACTCCACTGACCTCTACACCTGGGTTCCAGTCTGCGCTGCTAGATGGTTGCTTCACGTCCTCACGGTTTTCCCCGGGCCTTGAGTGTATTTCTCCGTCTGTGTTCTGGTTCCGGCGTCCTTGGATCTCCGTCTTTTGAGTTCTTGTGCAATTGTCAAATAAACCGTGTTAAATCTACCCTTGATTTCCCGAGTCTTCTGGCAGCCTGCAACTGGGTCTGATCCCACAGACATGACACTCACCTATTACATAGTGGCTCCTCAGCAGATGAAGCATTATCCTAAATGTACGTGTCATTTCTCTTTGTTCTTGTCCTATTTTGGATTTGACAATGCATGAGTCACTGGATTGTTGTTAGTATAAAGAGTATTGAAAAATCATGTTCTAACCAATGAAATAATCTTTAGACACAATTAAGAAGAGTCTATGTATGTATAATTCAGTAAAATGGTTATTATTTTAGAGCCTCTTCCAAAAATCTGATGCTGCTTATTATATCAGCTGGACTGTAACAAACCTTGTACGGGTCAAAGCGAGGCTCCTTTCTCGCGGAGGACGAATTAATTCAGCTTTTCCTCTTGTTGCCTGTAGCCTGTTATGACTTCAATGCTCTGAACCTCTGAGTACACTTTATTTCAGGTTGTTTGGTTAACTCCAAAACACTTTGTGTTGTCCCCCCTGCTGTCAATAGAAATAACAAGAGATAAGACAGGCTCACGCATTCATACGGACAATGTTATTTGCAACAGGATATGCTTGAAAATAAGGGACGTCTTTGCATTTGCAATGTGGCCTAATCCGGATATAATTATACTGCGACGGAGTGAAATAGTGGCCCAACTATTTGAATGTGTAATCCCCTTCATGTGCATAAACATGAGCACATTTCATCAATGGGGTGGACTAAGAATCCGGGATAATTACCTGAGGCAAGGAATGTTTCCATAGACCGACGACGCTTCCTCAACCCCCCACCCCACCATCTGTGTAAATAATGCATATAAAGTTGAAATCGGAGACGCCTGGGCTATTAAAATGTACCTTCAAAGGCTGGTGTAAAATTGGGAAGCTCATCCAGGTACTCCAGGATGTGAAGCCGTGTTGGTGTGGTGAGCTAATGAAAACACCGATAGAAAACCGGGATGACATCAGTGAGAGTGATCTGTATTTGTTAGCGTACGGCAGGGTCTGTAAAACATAATCCATCCTTGGGCAAGAGAGCTTACCTAGCGTTCTCCTCAATACCATTCAAATAATGGGACAACCGCTCAAGGGTGATCGCCACCGTCGTGACAGATCCCTTCCCCAAAACAGGAGCACTCTTGCTCACACAGAATGAAAATGAGAGCATCCGTTGCTCATTTCACTTCAACGGTTTTAACATGTGACCAGCAAATGTTTTGCTGACTTCAACTGCCGTTGAATTGTCCCCCAACCCCAATTTTGCGAAGACAAGGGAGTCATACACATTTGGTTGACTTGCAGTGTGAGGCCTGATCATTGTTTACGGTCTGGAATTTCACCTTCGGCACCGTTTTCTGACTGTAGCTCAAAAATGCCACTGTTAAAGCGTCCTCAAAGAGCGAAGCAGTCTGTTAAAAATACATTACGACGCGGGGTAAATAACGTTTTTAAATACAGCCAGCTGTTAACAAGGCTGAAAATGGTTTTGTTTGAGTGGATAATCACAGTTGGGGAGTGTTGATCATTTTTAGGATTTCTTCATGTTTTTATGCTCATCACAGGCAATGCAACGGGCGGTTAGTCCTACATTGTACAGTTTTACTTTAGTCCGTTGTCTGCCTAAATTGAATTCACAGCGAAAGCAGCAAAAAAACACATAGAAAGTAGTTTTTATTCAGGTAATATGTTGTTGTCAATATAGAAACAATGGTGAATATGTGGGTAAGTCATACTGCAGACTTCACAACCCGATCTGTTTATGTTGAAAAGCCATGCTAACACACTGGACCGTAACATTGACTTTACACTTTTTTTTTTTTTTAAATAATCCCCTCGATAAGCTAGTTATTTTCAGGCCGCCTGCGTTCTCTGGAGGTCCTCACTGACCTTGATGATGGAGGGTCCCCGGCTCTCCCATCAGAGCGACTGGGATATTTAGATCACTTAATGGTAGTTTTCCCAGAAGCCTCCAGGAGCAGCATTAAGTCAAGACATTAAATCTGCCTCACAACACTCCCATTTAAGAGCCTTTTTTTATGCCATTAAGTCAGTCAGTGTGCTTCCTCCTTGTTAATGTGTTTCTCAGCTCAGCTAGTCTTAATTTTGTTAAAGGCATGGATGGAATGCATTTCTAATTTTGTTAAGGAAGGCTTTATTAACATGTTTGGTTTTATGCTGATGGGTGTGTGTTCCTGCCAATTGATGGCTGCCTCGCACTGGAGGTGGAGTTCCACATTAAAGGCGAGTCCAAGGCTGTACATGGGTGCAAACCTTACGCAGTATATGTGGCGACCAGAGTCGTCAAACAAGCACCTTTCCATACTGTCTTGAACAGTGATGGCAGTAACGCGTAAGTAACGCGTTACTTATTTACGCGTTACGCTTATATCACAACATTTTTCAGTAACAAATAATCTAACACATTTCTCAGAAATCACCAGTTAAAGAGAGCGAAATAAAGTAGCCTCGCAAATATGTCGAAAGTGCGGACTCCAAAAACTATGTACCAACTTTTAAAAATCCTCTTGAGAGGTCAAGTTAAATGACTTAGACTTTTGTAGATACAGTGGTACCTCGGTTCGGCGGTAAATTGGAGTTCGAACAAAAATTTCAAGATTTTTTTGCTTCTGATAACATAAATGTGCGTGGACCGACCAGCGGACCCACGACGCGCTTTGTTATTGTGTATAACGCAGCCTCTGTATGCAGACGTGTCCCGTTAGCTCCATTTACTGACTGTTTTTTCTTCATATTGAGGTGTAAAACCTTTCCTGTCTCCACACTGGACCGTGGTAGAGTGTCACAGGGGAGGTGCTGGAGCGCTCACTCCAGGGTTTGATGTCCTGTTGTGGGCTGGAGCTGGGACAGGGATGAGGCGAGTCTGGGACAGAGCGTGACTTGGTTTATGACTTTGTCACAGCCAAACTGCACAGAAGCGCACATTCAGAGCTGGACACGCACCGGGCACCTCTTCACTTCTGGAGAGACGTCACTCACTCGGCAACCCCTCCCACATGCAGCGGCCACACACATAGAGGAACAGCCACCTGCAGCAGACACTCTACATTCACTCCTACAAAAGACTATTTTAAGGCATGGAACGCATTATTTCTTTTTCCATTCATTGTCATGGGAAAAATCGATTCAGATTTTGAACAAATCGATTCTGGAACGGCCGTCTGGAACGGATTGTGATCGGGAACCGAGATATCACTGTAATTTTTTCTTAAGTGCAGGAAGAAACGGTACTGATGTGATGTACCGATGTCACATTTTCTCTCGACAGTCAGGAATAAAATGATCCTCCGGCTCGACACAGTGTACAGACAAGTAACAGCAGCCACTTAAGTGCGACTACTGCCTCCAGGTGCCCAACAGGAGACGTGACACACTGAGACTTAACTTTTGCCTTGTAGTTAAAAATGGCAAAAAAGTAAAATAATAATAAAACTAACGGGGCATTCCCTACATTTTACTGTATAAATGGCAAAATATCACTTTGTTTTGTTTTTCACATTTGTTGCTTTTTGTGTGTGATTTTCGCTGCAGTGAGTTGGAGTGTTACAAAGCGAAACATTGACTCTACATTCAACTGCTAAAAAATGACCTCAAACATGGAAAAACACTGGACCCCCAAGAACTCCAACCTCAAAATTGACATAAAACATATTTTTTAGACAATGAGAGCTGTAGTCGGCTGCCAAATGTAACTTGACAAGTAACTTGTAATCTAACTTAGTTACTTTCAGATTCAAGTAATCCTTAAAGTAACTACATTACTTATTGAGGGAGTAATCTGTAATCAGTAGTCGGATTACTTTTTTCAAGTAACTGTGGCAACACTGGTCTTGAACAAAGTGAAAGAGGCTTGAGAAGGAAAGAGTCTTGCTCAATACCAAAACCGCTCCCCCTGGCACGATGAATTCTGACTTTACTTTCAAAGCCACAGAGTTGTATTTCCACGACTTGTGCACAGTGCTGAAGTGGCTCTGCTTGTTGGGGGACACCTGTGAGGCCGTCCTCACCCAGGAAGTGTTGAGATTTATTACCTATTGATAAACACCCTTGCCAGACACACCCCAAAGACACCCACGGTACATTGTTGACTCATGAGTTGCACGGCCACAAGCCCATGAATCATTTGTGAGGAACATGTCCTCGTTCTCTGTTCTGTTTTCTACTGTGTTTTCATACATTCTGTCAAATAGATTAAGTGCTCGGAGTGCAGCCCAAAAAAGAAGCTCAAGTGTTTTCTCTCCTCTTGTCACGTGATGGTAATCATGGTGGAAGTTGTTTCATTTGTATTCGCTCGCTGGAGTTTTGTACAGTACTACAACTGCTACTACTACTGCTACTACTACTACTAATAATGGTACAGTACTATGACTACTGCTACTACTAATAATAACAATGGTACTACTATGACTAGTACGCCAACTGCTACTACTACTACTACTACTACTACTACTAATAATAATCGTAACAATGGGACTAGTACTACGACTGCTACTATTACTACTACTACTACTACTACTAATAATGTTACTACTACTCCTACTCACACTACTACTAATAATAATAATCGTAACAATGGGACTAGTACGACGACTGCTACTATTACTACTACTACTACTACTAATAATAATTATAATGGTAGTACTACTACCACTGCTACTACTACTACTACTACTACTACTACTACTAATAATAATAATAATACACATTAGCCATCACGTCACATTCTGTGGTCCATTTTATCAATGTCCAGATCACTATGTCAATAAAATATATCTAGTGCTTCAGAAGGAGATCGACATTTTCACGTCTTTCAAACAGAGGCTTCCAAAACGATTTGGCTCCAGCCTTTTGTGAGGAGTGAGACGAGGTAAAGATTATTTATTGGAACATTTTGCACACGACTCTAGCGAACCGCACCAGAGTGGGGCAGCCATTTTTTAAATCCCAGTCCCCTCTTTGTGTTTTATGATAAATGTTCTAAAACTACAGTGCGATTTATTCTCCGTTCGCATAAGCAACAGCCACATTTGTTCAGCTCCCACACTTTTTTTCGCATATTGTTGTATAATGTATTATTAATACTCCAAAACGTTTGTCTTTAAATATGATGCTGATATTGAGGTGCTTCCTTCCTGGTCTGCCAGTCTGTTGGCATGTGTATTTTCTTCTGCATGGATCAGTTTTCCCTAGAGGCAAATTCAAAGTAAAATAACTGGAAAGCTAACTCTTAAAACAATAAATTTGATTTTCTATTTTTTTTTTAGAAAAAAAAGCAAAAATTATATTTAAAAAAATGACCCAGAATGGTCTGTTTTAATGTGTGTCAATGATGCCACACTAATGTGTCAGAGTTATACATGCAACAAAACTTCTTCCTACAATTTACTGCTTCACTCTGGAGAAAGGTGTCAGGTGTGATGTGTCACAAAAGGGTGTCGGCAAGGATGAAAGGGAAAGTGTCCAAAAGGGTGGTGAGGCCAGCAATGTTGTATGGTTTGGAAACAGTGGCACTGAGGAAAAGACAGGAGGCAGAGCTGGAGGTAGCAGAGATGAAGATGCTGAGCTTCTCTCTGGGAGTCAGCAGGATGATGATAGGATCAGAGGGACAGCACATGTGCTCAGATGTTTAGGAGACCAAGTCAGAGAGGCTGGATGGAGATGGTTTGGACATGTACAGAGGAGAGAGAGCCAGTACATTGGTAGATGAAGATGTTGAGGTTGGAACTGCCAGACAGAAGGTGGAGGGGAAGGACAAAGAGGAGATTGATGGAGGTGGTGAAGGAGGACATGAGGTTTGTAGGTTTGAGAGAAGAGGAAGCAGAGGACAGGGTGAGATGGAGGAAGATGATCTGCTGTGGCCACCCCTGAAGGGAGAAGCTGAAAGAGAAAGAAGAAGAAGAAGAAAAAGAAGAAGGAGGAGAAGGAGAAAGAGAAGAAGAAAAACAAGAAGGAGGAGATGGAGAAAGAGAAGAAGTAGAAGCAGAAGAAGAAGAAGAAAAAGTAGAACAAGATGAAGAAGGTTGAGAAGGAGAAGGCGGTTGGAACTGCCAGGCAGAAGGTGGAGAGGAAGTCCAAAGAGGAGATTGATGGAGGTGGTGAAGGAGGACGTGAGGTTTGTAGGTTTGAGAGAAGAGGAAGCAGAGGAGAGGGTGAGATGGAGGAGGATGATCCAGCACTTGGAGAATGGAGAATGAGAAGAAGAAAAACTGGAGAAGGTGGAGAGGAAGGCCAAAAGGGGAGATTTATGGAGGTGGTGAAGGAGGACATCACCTGAAGAGAGAAGCCGCTGCTCATCTGCAGCAGGAAAACAATTTCTGTCCGGCTTTTCTCACCTGTAAAAACACGATCGTAGACACAAGAATACACTGGCACATGCACCGACTCACACTCCTTTAATGGTTTACTTCACTAACTAAGCTGGATCAATACTGGGCCATGGCCATTGTGATGACTGGAAAAGGTTTAGTAATGAGAGGCCAAGGGTCTGCTGCCACTATTGTTGTGCTGGTGTGGAGGGTCAAAGTTGAACTGACCTGCTGCAGAAACACAATTATGTGAAATTGTCCCACTCTCATTGATTATATCATCATTTACTTGTTTTGCCAATTACACTAATAACATGCTTTTTTTTTTAACACATTGTTTAAGCCTGAATAGAAACGTTGGGTGCCACTCATTACGCGTTGTTTTTGTATTTTTATTCCCACCATTTTTTAAAGGAGTTGTGCAACATTGTCGGGCCTCTCAGCACAGTCTCTGTTTTCATATGCTCCGCCAAACAAGAGCGTTCTGTCACCCATAACTTATTCACTCCAGCCTGTTTTCTCAGCTGGATGTCATTTTTGGCTTCAGGATGCTGATGTTTCTCATCTGCATTTGTGCTTTTTTTGGTGGTTTTGCAAAAGCTTGGGTTTAGGTTATACTGCACAGAAAGAGATTTCCTTCCATCTTACCTGTTTGAAAAGAGTTTGGTGAATTGATGATTTACTTTGACACATTTTTATTGCATGAGTTACATGCAGTAGGAAAAAAACTTGCAAATTCTTTCCTATGAAACAGTCGAAACAACAGCAACCCATACTTGGCAAGATCGTGTCAAGATATGCAAAATGGAATTTCAACCAGCAGCAAAGATACAACATAATGATCATGGTAATTCAGAATATGAAAACGTTAAAGTTATTGCATTAGACGTTCCTCCTTATGTGTTATTGGACTTTAATTTTCATTTGACATTAAGTGAGTTGTTCCATCTTCACCAAGTGTTTACTGTTTAACCTTCTTTCTACTCAGTTACATACTTGTCTATATTGTTTATATAGGTTATTTTGCAATGTAGGTCACATTGTTTATATAGGTTAGACAAGAAGCCCCTTGGACAATGATGTTTGCAGATGACATTGTGATCTGTGGTGAGAGCAGGGAGCAGGTGGAAGATAAGCTAGAGAGGTGGAGGTTTGCCTTAGAAAGTGTCTTTAAGTCTTAGATGTGTGTGAATGAGAGGGAGCCAAGTGGACAAGTGAAGTTACAGGATGCAGAGATAAAGAAGGTGGGGGGTTTGAAGTACTGAGGCTCAACTGTCCAGGGTGATGGAGAGTGTGAGAAAGAGGTGAAGAAGCGGGTGCAGGCAGGATGGAATCATTGGAGAAAAGTGTCAGGTGTGATGTGAGACAAAAGGGTGTCGGCAAGGATGAAGGTGAAGGTGTATCAAACAGTGGTGAGGCCAGCAATGTTGTATGGTTTGGAAACAGTGACACTGAGGAGAAGACAGGAGGCAGAGCTGGAGGTAGCAGAGATGAAGATGCTGAGCTTCTCTCTGGGAGTCAGCAGGATGATGATAGGATCAGAGGGACAGCACATGTGCTCAGGTGTTTAGGAGACCAAGTCAGAGAGGCTGGATGGAGATGGTTTGGACATGTACAGAGGAGAGAGAGAGAGCCAGTACATTGGTAGATGAAGATGTTGAGGTTGGAACTGCCAGGCAGAAGGTGGAGAGGAAGGACAAAGAGGAGATTGATGGAGGTGGTGAAGGAGGTGACATGAGGTTTGTAGGTTTGAGAGAAGAGGAAGCAGAGGACATGGTGAGATGGAGGAAGATGATCCGCTGTGGCCACCCCTGAAGGGAGAAGCCCAAAGAAGAAGAAAAAGGTTATATTGTTATGAAGTTCATTCCTTTTAACTGTTTACTGTTTTTTTTTTTTTTTGCTGTTTTGCACCATGGAATTTCATCTGTGCCCTGTCATCTGTATATCGAGCACATATTGCACAGTCGACAATAGAGTCTCTTAATCTTAAGTGCAGTCATTCCAGGAGTGTGTTTTAAAATAAAGGCCTGTCTGTATCTTTGCAGCATTGAATAAATTTGAATTTGGACATTTGTTTCTCTCAACCTTGACATACATTTTCCATGGCTGCAGTTACACTATAATTTCCAGGGATTAGTGGCAGACTGAGTCCTGACTAGGATTCCAAGAAACGAGAATTTGTCCTCGAGGGCCGTTAAAAGATAGTTAAAACAAACCTGAAATGAAGAGTTTAGCAAGGGCAGAAAGACGAGTTGCTGTTCTGCATCTGCATCCAAGGGCAGTGGGTCTGGATGGACCGGACAGAGAAACGCATGGCTGAATGTCATATATGAGCTAATGATAGATGTCGGTTACACTGACGTCACATGGTCACACGACTGGAAACCGTTCTGGATCAACTCTCCCCACAATTTCCTGGTGGTTTGCGGATGGTTAGTCAACATTATGAGACAGTCCAGAGGCCTTTGTCTGTTTTCTATTCATCGCCTAGAACTCTTAATGGATCTTGTTGGGCAACAGACCCAAGATACTTCTCTCTCATGATGTTCTTTTCTGTTCATCGGAATTTGATTTATTTTAAAGTTTTGTTGCCCATTATATATATATATATATATATCTATATATCTATATCTATATCTATTGTCCAGGCATGTTTTTCTCTACACAATGACCAGGGTTTCCACTACTCTGAATGTACTTGAAATTCTTATACAATTGAAATTCTTATACAAATATATCCAAGACATGAAAAGAGCTTTAGTTTAAATCAGGTGATATAAAAACTTGAATAGGGTGTCTATATTCAAGTCAAACGGACGCAAAATAAACAATATTTTGATGTTTTAATGTATGTATCATTTGATTCAGTCATATACCAAATTCATGCAAATTAAAAAGATGTGGCTTCTTGTGGCAAATATATTCTTATACCATTAAACTTCGATTAATTGAAATTAATTTATTAACTTTTTACTTATTAATTAACTAGATTATCTATCTATCTATCTATCTATCTATCTATCTGTCTGTCTGTCTATCTATCTGTCTGTCTGTCTGTCTGTCTGTCTGTCTGTCTATCTGTCTGTCTGTCTGTCTGTCTGTCTGTCTGTCTGTCTATCTATCTATCTATCTATCTATCTATCTGTCTGTCTGTCTGTCTGTCTGTCTGTCTGTCAATCTATCTATCTATCTATCTATCTGTCTGTCTGTCTGTCTGTCTATCTGTCTATCTGTCTGTCAATCTATCTATCTATCTATCTGTCTGTCTGTCTGTCTGTCTATCTATCTATCTATCTATCTATCTATCTATCTATCTATCTATCTATCTATCTATCTATCTATCTATCTATCTATCTATCTATCTATCTATCTATCTATCTATCTGTCTGTCTGTCTGTCTGTCTATAATTTTACACCGGTTGTGGACAAACAAACAAAAGTAATGTGATGTAAGATATATGTAGTTAAATCTATCACTTTATTTCTTTTTTTGAGGTCACACTTTAGATTTGGGAACATTCCAAACAACATCTAATCTAAAGTGTTATCCTTTTCTTTACACCTGAATACCAAAGGGAAAAACGGCTGCCCATTCTTGAGAATCCAGGTTTGAATTCACGCTCAGATGCGCCACAGGAGGCTTCAGTATATGAGCACAGTGCCCCACAGATGTCTCCTGAACAAAGCTTGACACAGATGCACCCTTCCTGACACATGTGACCAGAAAGGGTTTGTCTCCTAACCTCGTGAACCTTCAGGACCCGCAGACGACTGTCGTTTGGCGAGAGGTCAACGTGTCAGCAATACTCTGAAGAGTGGAGTATGATTGATTATGATGCTTTTAATGAGCAGGTGATCATTTCGAGCATATGCTGGTTGACATTTTTGCATGTTTAATTAACACAGCTCAGGGGAGCAGCATGGTGCGGAACATCTGAGCTCCAGAAAAGGACTGATTCAAGTAGTATTGGTATTGTTTGGCTCTCCGTCCCCCAGATTCTTCTCTGCTTCGCGCCCTTTGCTGGGACCTGTGGGAGCGTTTTGATGTGGCCCTCTCTTTTGGCAAGGTGGTATTTCTTCATGAGGGCCTCCTGGGGCTGCAGGAGTCCCGGAGGATGTCAGAGTACATTCATTCTCATCAGGACATGGCTCCTCTCAGGTGTGAATGGCAGCCAGCAGCTGTCGACGAGCCTCTCTCAATCCTTCCGTAACTCATTTATCACCCGCCGCTTTCACACACATATGCTTACCTGCATGCATACATGCACACACACACGCACACACACGCGCACACACACACACACACACACACACACACACACACACACACACACACACACACACACACACACACACACACACTCCCAAGTTTGTTTGCCTATCCTTGTGGGGACATTGTGACTCACCACCTCATCTGTATCATTTGTCTATAGAATTATTATAAGTACACCTCTGCATAACATTGTATCCTTGTTAACATCATAGGAAAGAAAAAAGACAGGAATATAGATCAACTTCCAATGAAGAATAACTTTATTAACATTGTTTTTGTCTGTTGCAGAAAAGACAATTTGAGTGAAATAAAAATAAATAAATAAATAAAAATGAAATAAACCAAAATTGCAATGAAACTTTATTCTATTACAGCAAAAAAGTATGTTCCCCAAGGTCACATGTGCCCCCCCCCCAGCTTCACTCCACAGCCCCACTATTTGCCCTCGACCTAACCACCCAAAACAAATGGCTAACCTTCATCATGAATCTGAACCAAACTTAAACCTAAAACCTAAAATGATGAAGACCTAGTTATTTTGAAGTCTTCATCCTCATATTGAGGCTTAACCTCTTGAGGACCAGCCAAATGTCCCAACAATGTGCGGTCCTCACAAGGATAGTGATTTGTCAAGAATTCATCCCCACAAAGTAAGATAAACAAAGTACCCACACACACACACATGTTTGTCTTCCTATCTTAGTGAGGACCATCATTGACATACATTGATATAATGCTTTCCTCAGCCTCTCCCCGTAAACCTAACCATCTAAAACATATGGCTAATTTAACCTTAAATCTTCACCAAACAAAAAACAAATTATAAAAACAGAGCTATTTTGTAGTGAGGACCGACCAAAATGTCCTCACTTTGCAAAAATGTCCTCACTCTGTTGATAAAAAACTCATACAGGCTCTCACAAAGATAGAAGTACAAGCACACACACACACTATGGTATTGCTATCATTGCCATCATGCTGTCCCCAGCCTCCCGCCTTCACCCTCCAAAACATATGGCTAACCTTAACCATGACTCTGAACCAAACTGAAACCCAATTCTAATCAAAATTGAGGTTTGGACCTGCGGAGACCGGCAAAAGGTCCCCACAAAGACAGTGTTTTGTCAAGAAATGGTCCCCACTAGGCGGTGTAAACAAGCCCACACACGTAACACCACAGCCTGACCAAGATGCAAGTGTGTGTTGGAGGGAAAAAAAATCCCTCACGTGAAGATTTATGCAGAAATCACTGGCATATGAACATATCTCCATTTAGGACCTGACCCATGGTAATTACCAAAGCAGCCATATATCTTAAAGTCTTTAGGGGGACGGAGGGCTGTCTCTGCTTCATTTTCCATGTGAGTACATTTGCAGGGAGACTTTTGAAGAGCATTTGTAATTGCCTCGTAGCTTTTTCACAGAGCGCCGTGACGCCCACAGGGATAACTTAGTGTTTGGTGGCACACCATTTCCGACCAAATGTAGTTTTTATTTCTTGTGTGCTTGGATTTATGAATTGGTCAGCTAAGAATCAGTGATCTAGGCATTGCATGAAAACTGTCGCTGTAATTCAGTTAACCCTGTTTCTACGCAAATATGCAGCTGAAGCTGTTTGTCACGTCCGCACTTTATCTGTCCGTGCATTTTTGTATTTCCTCCGTGTTCTGTCTCATGCTTTCATTTTGTTATCCGCGGTTGTCCTCGTTTCCTGTTCCTCCTTTCTCACCAGCCTCACTGGCAACAGAGCTAGCGTTCATTCCATCAGCAAGCCTTCCAAGGATATGAACCTGTCAACGCCAGCTCCTGTTGCCAGATGGTTGTTTCCCGCTCCATTACGATAACTCTCTCAAGACTTCCCTGTTCTTGATTTCCTCCTTGACTTTTTTTTCTAGATTTCTCTGTGCGCTCAAATCCCTATTCAGCCGCCTCCTTTAGTTCCTCGTTTCTCCTCTCTCTGCTTCTGTTTCTCCCCTTTGCCATTCAGACCGTATGTGAGCAGTTTTATAGTCTCACTTTTCATTTCTCTCTCTGATGTAGTTTAGGCTTCAATTCTAATTCGCTTCTCTTGTGTTTTCAGATTCTTCCCCAGTCCCTGCTTGTTGTTCCCGGTCCGCGTTCTGGTTCCGGCGTTATCATTACTTGTCTATTTCTTATTTCTTCTTCTATTAAATCTCTGTAATTTAATCTTGTTTCCGGTGCCTTCTGTCGACCAGCTCTTCCTGCACTTGGGTCTATCCTTCCAAAATCATGAACCTGTTCTGTTCATTTTCTTGTGCTCTTATTTTGTCATTTCCCTGTTTGTTTATTTCCAGTTTTTGTGTGTTTTTCTTCCTCCAGCTTCCTTGGGAACACGAACTGTCACTGAGGTGTTCCACTGCCTGATGTGGTCCGCCTGCCTGATGTGGTCCGCCAGGACTGGAACCGGATGTTAGAATCACGCATGCGCGAGCTCTACGAATTGTGTTTACTGGTTTTATCGCGTAAATTTGTGTTTTTTTTCTTAAATAGTTGTTAAAATAGTCTGCATTTCACAGTAAAATCTGGAAATTATACGTTTTACACGTAAGCATGTTCTGGTCCGTCTGCCTTATGTGGTCCTCCGGAAATGATGGTGCTGGAGCAGGAAGTTACAGACTAACCGGTTTACTGGTGAGCGCATGCACCTGCGCTGTGCATTGCTTCCGATACAACAGAGGTTTATGTTGATCGTGGTGCGGCGCTTGAGTCTGTTTATGTTGTTGGATTAAAAAAAAAAAAAAAGAATATCATATAAAACATACAATTTCTTAATCTAGACACTAGAAGTAAAAAATAAAAAATTCAATAAGTTAAAGAAAAACCTCATCGCCTATGCGCGATATAACCATGGACGCATGCGCTGACCAGTAAAAGTCAATTGGTAAAACATGCGCAATTCCCAGTTCCAGTCCCGGAATTTCCGGCGGACCGCATCAGGCAGTGACAAGGTGTAGATATACAGCCGGGCTGATTAACGGAATGGGGCTAGCCGCGTCGCTATGGAAGCTGGAGGAAGAAAAACAGGAAAAGGAAACACACAAAAACCAGAAATACACACGCGGGAAATGACAAAATAAGAGCACAAGAAAACAAACATAACAGAAGCAATTTGAAGTGAGTTGAAGCAAAGACGTCTGGCTTCAAACAATGGAATGACATTACAGAAGCTAAAAAGTTAAGCTAGCGCGACATCTGGTGAATTTTGGGATATGAAGTGGCAGGGCTTTTTCTTCATCCTCCTGTGATGTCCAGGAAATCTGATCTATCACCTCCCGCTCATTGTTCTCTCTCCTAAACTCTGAAAATGTTTCAAGCAATGTGTTGGAGATAATATTTTGTTGGATTTGATTCATGACATTGTGGTGTCGGGCGTCTCTCAGTTTGCTTTCCTCTTCACAAAGCCTTGCTTGTGTGTGTATGGGAAGGCAGTTTCTCTTGTAATTACATAAGTAACTACTAATTCATCCCATTGTGGTTGTTATGACTCCCATAAGACGAGCACACAAATGACTCATATTTGCTTTGTGGTCGAAGCATTGTGCTGTCCCTCAAGACTTCTGGTTATGAAGGCCGGCCTATTAAACCCATTTGTTAGGGTCTTCACCCCCGGGACGTGGGCTGCTCCGTGCCACGCTAAACCAAAGAGTTGAGCCGGAGCGATGAGCGGTTCATGACTTCAGGTTGTTACCGAAGACGCCACTTCGGAGTCTCATCCTGTCGCCAAACCGTAATCCTTATGTAAACTCAGACTCAACTGCAATGCAATGGAAACGGCCTTTTTTCGTGCTGCAGCAGTTGCATGTTAAAAGATACGATGAGCTAAATCATCAAGGCTTAAAGGTCTGTCCAGGATGATTCCACTTTCCAGTAATTATTTTGTCATCCTGCGGTTATTTTGTCATCTCCTGTCATGTTTTCCAGTGTCTTTGGTTTTTCCGTGAATTGGTTATCTATGCGTCTTCTCACTGAAGCCAGTTTGTTTGGCTGTGTGCGACCACGCGTCTCTACAAGCGAGCCATTTCCTCTGGGTATTTCTTCACACCCTGTGCTGTGCATTTATTACAAATGGCTGGCTCAAGGGCCTTAATCCTCCAGAAACTGGATACCATGTAAATGCAACCACTTGTCTTCAATATTTTTATCTCACGATACCCATATTTCCATAAGGCTTTAACTGTCAATTTTCTCTGCCACACGTTTCAAGTGACCAAAGATGACCAAACTTATCGATGGTGGTGCTCGGAAAATGTACAATCCCAGGCTGAAATGCACATAAAAATGTAAATGACTTTATTGTTTTAGGGCCTGTAAGGTTTTCATTGTGTGCAGAAATTTCTAAACTAAAATAAATTCATAAACTCATATTGTTATTGTTACAAAAAGCCCTGGTTTGGACAGTTTCTCTGTCGCTGCCGATAACTTTTCGGCAACTTTAATGTGCTATGACCACAGAGAGCAGAGTGGGTTTCTGGGAGAAGCACAGGAAAGAACAAGTTGTGCTGTCTCCATAGATCGATTGAACCAAATCTAAAGTTAAAGTGAGGGTTAGGGCATGAGCAAAATGTGAAATGACGCTCATCATGCAACTTTTTGGCAACTATTAAAAACATGTAAAGAACATTTCCAGACATAATTGATCACCACTGTTCTCTTACGGCTTGTATGATTTCACAACTTTTGTTCTGTCTCTTGCTATTCAACTCAGCGACGTATCCTTTTTCTATACGTTGGCTGGAAGTCGTGCGTTGGGAATTCTTAATCCATACTAATGCCTCCCACTTGATACATGACTTCATTGTTAGAATTGTCTTGGACCCATGCCCAGACCTGCGTCGTGGTAAAATGAAGTCGGAATAAGGTTTTCTATACTCGTCGTCTTTCTGTTTCCCTCACTATTTTCCTTTCTACTGGCATCAGAGAAAACTAGTGCTTTGGCAGAGAGTTCTGTGCGAAGGATTCAAGGCTCCTGTTTGTTTTGGAGATTAGCCAAACGTGTTCTGTACTGATCCTTTCCCAGATGGGATGGTTGCTGGTTTCAATGCAGAAGCACTAGCTTTTCTGTATTTATACTTCATCAGTGAGTGGAACCCGACTATATCGTCGTCATAGTAACATAAATATATGTACTGTTTGTCAACTTATTTAAACCATAATGGGCAGATAGTGGTGGCTGAAAATGTTGGTTTTCTGCACAGTATATAATTATTATTAGTTGTGTAAGTGTTTGGAATGTTTTATTTCATCACATGTAATAGATTTGTTTCCCATGCAAGTAACACATTCTCAAGAAGAAAGTACTTTATTTAACTTTTTGGCTTAGCTGTCCTGCCTATCATATACGGCTACCACGACAGTACATATTTTCATCTTACTCTTCTGTTGAAGTCCATTCTTATAATGCTGCTGACTTGATTTGGACTTCTTGTAATTTTACTGCATAACAATACAATATGACCTGACATATGGGTCTGTGTAGTGAGTTGTCAGATTTGCTTTCATGCCGATAGCTGGCCTTTCAAAAGTTACTCGAAATCCCTTCCTTGTGTTGAAGTCAGTCACCGAATGGAGTCTCCTTTGTTTACATCGAGAAGGTCAGTGACAGGAGAGTACACACCTGAACAAAATGATAATTATAGTAACAGTACGAGCTTAGTACTAATACTTATGAGCTGCCTTCAACTATACAAATCCGGCATGTGTTTGCCTGCTGACGTAATATCTATAGATAGAATGTCTTGGGCAACTTGGACTTGGATGACCATCTACAGAGCAGGCCTGGCCGCCCAATCCATCCATACACATCTGTTATGTTCCATTATACTGAGGTTGTATTTTCTGTTCCATGTTGAGTCTGTTAGGTTAGTTTCAAACAGTCCATGCCCACTGTGGTTCGCATACCTCTGTATTTGCTGTGGGTACAGATAATGAATCAAAATTTTTCAACATCACCACCCATTTTTTTTTGGGTTGTGCTGTTGCCTTCTTCGGCAGTGAAATATAATGTTTGTAGGGTTATTACTTCATCGTAGAATGAACAAGGTTGGATGCATGTGGGGCATTACAAATTATTATGAGAAACTTCACTTCATAAAAATACTCAAATTGTTTTTGTAGCTAAAGTTCCAAATGTTGTGAAATACAATGTGTTTCTCATGCTGTATACGGCTGGAGGAAGAGTGGGATAGACAGACTGAAAAAGAATCCCTTGCTTGTGCATGACCTCCCCTTGAAAACTGCCAAAAAATAGCTGAGATGGATAATGTACAATATTTGCTTCACAGACCACTGAACGTTGTACTTATTTTGGCCCAATTTAATTAAAAAACATTTACGGTTGACATGGAAATACAGAAATATGATGGCTAATGTGGCCACGGAAGACCACCTACTTGGAATATTTGGTGGCCAGAAGGTCAACATTTGTATCCGACGAACTTAAGGCTATAATTACCGCTCTGGTCTGCTGTTTCTTACAAGCAAAGCCACAAAGTAAAATAGTTTTAATTTTGCTAATGACTCTCCCAAGTAAGCCATTCAGTGTGAGAGTGAAGCACGGGCATCGATCATTACAGCCCACAAGACTGGAGCGGGTTCCCTTCTCTCTCTTCATTCTGGGAGCCATTTTAGTCAGTTTCTCTTTGCAGTGTTTGGTGAAGTTGTACTCCTGTCTTCCTTCAGGTGGACATGCTCATACACACAAGTAATACAGCTTACCCTGAACTGAAAATAATAAATATTAAATAATATTTCTGCTCTTCTGGTTTCATTTTTCCTGACTGCCAGTGGGGATCCTGCTCACTTCCAGCGGGTTCCAAGCCAAGATCCTGCTGAGTTCCAGTGGCTGGAGTTACCCACCTCCTTGTTGTGCGCGTGTAAATTCTTTTGTAAACCTCTTCCACTCATTGAGCAACAGTACACGGTATGACCTTGGGATGGTGCTCCGTCAGCCCATAGCCATTGTGTGTTCTACGGTGACTGACGTCAGGCTGCAGGGGAGCTACAAGAGGGTCTCTGTAAAAGGCCCTCCTATGGTTCAGTTTTAGAACAAAACCCAACACCATGCTCACTGTGCTGTTGAAATGCCAACAGAGTGTATGACTCATTCTTCAGTTTATGCAATAGATGTACTTCATTAAGTAATGCTTTCCACTGCAAAACTGAGTGTGGAAAATTTGAAGGGGAAACGCTGTTTACCATTTAGGGGTTGTCCCAGCAAGTCTGCCTCCTCCACCTTGACCCATCTTGGTCATCCTCATTTGCCATTTTCATGAACATGAAAAGAAAAAAAGAAAAAAGTATAGACCAACTTACAATAAAGAATAACTTTATTAACATTGTCTTTGTCTCTCTTTCTCTCTGTCTCTCTGTCTCTCTCTCTCTCTATATATATAATATATACATACATATATATAATAAAAATAAATACATATATATATATATATATATATATATGTATGTGTATATATATATATATATATATATATATATATATATATAAAAAAAAAAACATGACATGTGCGGACCGATCAGCTGACCCACGACGCGCTTTGTTATTGTGTATAACGCAGCCTCTGTATGCAAACGTTTTGCCCCCAATTCTTCACCGCCTCTGTAAATAGTATCATATGTCAATAGAGTTATTATAAGTACACCTCTGCATAACATCGTATTCTTGTTAACACTGAAGAAAAGAAAAAAAGAAAAAAGTATAGACCAACTTACAATAAAGAATAACTTTATTAACACTGTCTTTGTCTCTCTGTCTCTCTCTCTCTCTCTCTCTCTCTATATATATATATATATATATATATATATATATTATATATACATACATATATATAATAAAAATAAATACTAGAATATATATATATATTTAAAAAAAAAAAAATATATATATATATATACATATATAATTCTAGTATTTATTTTTTATTCAAGTACGGCAAAAAAGTATGTTTCCGGAGGTCACATGTGCCCCCCCGGCATTGCTCCACGCCCCCCCAGGGGGTCCCGCTCCACTATTTGAGACGGACTGTTTCAAGCATACGACTTGCTTGTATTGAAAGCTCCTTTAACCATGAACTAATAAAGAGTTGAAAACTCAGCTGTGTATTGACTTGTGTTATGGCGTGACTAACATTTTCATTTATTTGAAGATCTGAAGCATTTCCAAGTGCCAAACTTGCGACAAATAAGCCTGGGCTAGCGCCGTGTCTGGCACAGCAAGACTTCAGTGATTTCATTTTTAGATCATCATGAGTGACCGTTTGCACTGAATCCCGAGTATGAGAATGCCTTTACACTCTGGATCCCGCCACAATATATTGTTATCGTGGAGTGCGCTGCCTGACTCTGTGCTTCCCCACATTTTGGCCATACATCCCAGGCGGAGTGCAATTGATTTTGGCAGCGGATGGAATCAAGATTGATTGAATCAGGATGGAAAGGACCTCGCTGGGGGATCAACCATGCAGTAACCCTTGAGCTGTGGATGCCTTTGCCAAGAAAGTACTCAGAGTTATTCTAGCGTCAGGGGCAATGCTATTAAATCCCATTGCGTCCACACATTGAGAAAAAGTGGGCGGAGAATGTGTCCTATTGAGGACTTAAATATGTGGCCGCTGGACTGTGGTTTTGCTGTTAATTTGAAGATACCTACCTCTCTGAGGTCTTGGGTAATGAGGGAATGGAAACTAAAAAAATGATATTGAACTGGCCATATATTAATACCAGATGCTGTAACAGTATTAATCATATATTCTGATGTATCTCTTCTGTATTGCATCAGTTTAGCGCCAAGCTACTGGGATGAAATTGATCCACTAATGTTTTTGGCAGTGATACTTGCCAAAAATGGAACATTCTTTTTTTGTAGTTCAACCAATATCTTTAAAGCTCCACGGAGCAGCTGGAGTAATTACAATGAAATATTTCCAAGTGAATGCATCCAGGATTTTAACTCTTCACCAGAGTTTTTCCAGTTATGAAATGTACCAAATGGAATAGAAAGCTCCCAATATTGCAACTGGTTTATGAAAATGTCTCTCTGCTATCACTATAAATTGATATTCCAATACTTTCTGACACCAAACTGATCTATTTCTATAAAAATCGAGGCATGAATCACTGTTGCCGATGTTACTCCTCCTCCAGAGAGCTCTGATCCTCGATGAAGATCTTGACCATGTCAACTATACCTTGTCAAACATGCTTTCAAAACTGAGTTTTGAAGTAAACAGTGTGACAGTATGATCCTTTCTTCCCCATTTTTTTCTTGTCTACCCAGGGACCGTGCTTTACCCCTTCCAGAAACACCAAGCTGATGCAACCAAACGGGGTCATGCGCTGTGTTTGATGTATGAAAATGTGTTTTTTGCTCTGCCAACATTTCCTGGCACTTCTCTGGTGTCCTTCCACGACTTAAAAAAATAAAAATCTATATTCATATGTCTACAGTCCCCAGCATTATTGCGAACAGATGAACAAGTTTCACACTTCAAGGAGCCATCTGTTGCATAAGCTGTGAGCACGGCAGTTTCTCTGCTTTATTAATGACTTGTACAAAAACAGGACATTTATATTCATCGTCATCTGTTATTGTTTAGTGCCTATACATTGAAAGAAAATTAACTATCAAAATGATTCCTCTTAAATAGTTAAGGGTGCATTTTAAAGATTTTTATTACCAGATGAAAAACCTTTTAAATCAAAAGCTGATTTGGGATTGTGTATAAATGTACTCAAACTGACTTATTATTGTGACATCAGAAACATTGAATGAATGGATCATCTGCGTCTTCATCATAGCAAGCGACACAAAATTATTTTAAACTGAGAATGTAAAGTAAGTGACGCCCAGTCAAGTTTTTCCAGTGAGAATACTATATTTTTCAGCTGGGCTTGGTGCGTGAGCTGTACTTTAAAAGCAGCTTTTTAATCTAATTTTGCTCACCTTTTCCTCCTTATGAGTCCAAGTTGAACTCAGTTTGATCTTGTTTTCGCAGAACAGGGCCAAGTCTCAAGCCACTGCCCAGATTAATCCATGAAACCTCCAGTTCTCACCAGATTGTTTTTGTAAAGTTTTATTTCAGCCCACATTCTTGCTTTGGCTCTTGTTTGCCCAGCTGTAGTGCAAATTTACCTGGGTAAGAGGAAATCCCCGCTAAGAATTTGTAGAAGAAACAGAATAAAATGCAATCTAGAAAGGAAAGAAAGAACAGGACTTTGGGAAGGAGGCCTGCTGAAGGAAATCTATGGGACCACTCCCTGGATACAACCACTCGAACAGACAAGGACAGCAAAACATGAGCATCCTTGGTTACAGTTTTGTGTGCGGATCCATCTCACTGCAGCATGAATTGTTTTTTATGAATTTTGTTTTGAAAAAAAAAAGTATTTATACCATTCTATGATTATTTAAAATGTTTTTGGAGTAGCAATGTATGGACTCAAAGATGTTTTGGGCTTGTGGTTAGGCTGACACTTCAAGACTCGATGGCAACTGTGGTTGTGTGGGAATACCATGGTTCCATTTCACTCCTCAAGACAGTTGAGCTGGAGATTCCCTTTTTAATGTCCACTCAGCATCTTAGGGTTTTACTTTTCTGGCAAGGCACTGTGTAGGCATGAAAAAGTATCACTGCCTGTTTAAAGTTCTGCAAGTAGACTCAATGCATTTCTTTTAAATGCCAACTGATCCTTGGTTCACAGGGTTAATACATGTTCCTGGATTATGTGTCACTATTTTAATAAACAGTGAATATACCTCAGTTTTCGAACGTCCCGGACTTCAAACAAATCGGAGTTAGAACAAAAATTTAGAGATTTTTCTAACAAAAATCCAGAACTCGAACGCCCCCGAAAAAAGCCGGAAAAAACGTGCACGGACCGATCAGCTGACCCACGATGCGCTTTGTTATTGTGTATAACGCAGCCTCTGTATGCAGACGTGTCCCCTTAGCTACATTTACAGACTGTTTTTTCTTCATATTGAGGTGTAAAACCTTTCCTGTCTCCACACTGGACCGTGGTAGAGTGTCACAGGGGAGGTGCTGGAGCGCTCACTCCAGGGTTTGATGTCCTGTTGTGGGCTGGAGCTGGGACAGGGATGAGGCGAGTCTGGGACAGAGCGTGACTTGGTTTATGACTTTGTCACAGCCAAACTGCACAGAAGCGCACATTCAGAGCTGGACACGCACCGGGCACCTCTTCACTTCTGGAGAGACGTCACTCACTCGGCAACCCCTCCCACATGCAGCGGCCACACACATAGAGGAGCAGCGCACCTGCAGCAGACACTCTACATTCACGCCTACAAAAGACTATGTTAAGGCTTGGAACGCATTAGTTCTTTTTCCATTATCCATTATTCCAAATAGCTTCTCAAACGGCCGTCTGGAACAGATTGAGGTCGACAACCAAGGTACCACTGTGCTTGTTTAATAATGTATGGTGTCTGAGTATCACAGTGAGATGATTTAAAAAACTTTAGGTTCAACAAAAATTCAAAATAGGTCCAAACAAAGGTCATCGCGACTCGTGACTGAATACATTGATACATTGGTCAACGAAAATAATGGCTAGTTGCAGCCCTAATCCATTTAATTTTAAAAGGAACCCCACCCCAAAATGCTGCATGTTACCTAACTCATGGAACACACTCAAAGACGCACCGCACTGCACAAATACCACTGTACTGACACACCATTTTATAAACTTTTAGCAGTGCTTGAGATAAGGTAAGATAAAGAAAGTTTTGAATTGACATGGCGAGAATAGGGTTTGATATGAGAACACTCCAGGTATTTCTTTTGAAATACCTAGAAGACATGAACAGTGGAGAATAAGAGCTGATACGTAAATCATATTCTGTCCCAATTTCCCATCCTCCTGTTCGCATGTTGTCGCAGTATGTATTTGATATTATTTCCCTTGGAGTCTATTTAATAAAGCGCTTGCTTTTCGTTAAACCTTCTTTATGGGAGCGTATTAAAAGCACAGAGCTATGCTCTAATCCAGCTGGGGTATTGCCCCTGAAGCTCCGCGTCTTTATAGAGTGGTGACATTAGCTTGTTTATTGGTTGCAGTGGAATAAAGATGCTATTCTTTTAATTGCTTGTTAATGCTCGCGGGATTCATGGAGATTACAGAGACTGCCGATGCCAGCATATTAGAAAGGTGATGGGAAATTAAATCAAGAAAACTTTGTATTTCTAATGGTGATGCTCATACTGTACATGGCTCGAGTGAGAAAATTGCTCTTTCTTGAAATGGTACTCCGAGGCTTCTCAGCCCCTTTTGGGTTTCAAAACTGTGAGTGTCCCAACCACTGCTGATAATAAGAATACCTGAGTTTGAAGTGTTTACAAACAGGTCAGCAACCTTTTTCTGCAAGCTTCTCCAAATGCACTGTGAGGCGCAATGCAGTTTTCAATACACTTCGGAAATAACTTTCTGCAGGTTATCATTGATGCATTTATCACATTATTGATTCATAATATTTACCAGTGTTGTACAGTAAAAAGAACGGAAACATAAAATTGAAGATGGTTATATATATATATATATATATATATATATATATATATATATATATATATATATATATATATATATATATATATATATATATATATATATATATATATATATATATATTTCTTTCTTTATTTATTTTAAAGTAAAGTAGCAGTAAAGCTTGGAGGCGCTATAACAAGACGTCTGTTACAGTTGACATGAGCTGGACACCTTGAAAGCAGAATTAAGCAATAAAGCATGACTCATATTAAATGGTATTTATGGCATTTATTTGGCAAAATATCTTTGGCAAAATATCTTGCACTGAAAAAAAAGCAAAATAACATTGGCAAAATATCTTTGGCAAAATATCTCGCACTGAAAAAAAGCAAAATAACTTTTCTTGGTAAGTTTTTGAATGAGCAATTTTACATTGACAAATGACAGTTTTTCTAAAATACGTTGCTGTGTCCACGTTCATATGGTCTATTGCCATTCCACACTTTTGGTGCTCTTCCGTCTTGTTCATATGCATGCGTTGAACTTTTGACCAAGGCTCTCTTGTGTGGCGTTAGTCAAAAGGGCTGTCAAGATCGATGAATGTAAATAAGTCTGTCTTTCCATTCACTCCTTCTCTTGTTGTTTGGTGCTTTCTCCTGAGCATCCTTTTCTCACACAACCATTTCAGTTCTTGGCTTTGGAGTGAATCAGCTTTTTACCAAGAATAGTGATAATGAATACTCAAACAGTGACTACACATTTCATATTTTAATATTTGTCCTTATAAATCTCATGCCCTCCGCATGTAATATTGAGCAACTGTTTGCAAACTGTCTCTTGCAGGTGAAGCATTGATTGGAAGAAGGTCGGTGTGGAAGGACTGATGCATATTAGCTGGGACATGACAGTGTTGCAGTGGCAGCTGTGTGGTGCCTCGGTCGCTGGGGTGGAACACATCAAGCAGGGGTCCCACATACCAGACCCCCCTCAGCAGCCTGCAGAGCAAATGAGCTGCCAGGCCAGACTAATGCAGCCCTAACTGGTGGTTAGGAGAGTGGGAAAAGTCAGGGAGTGTCTGGTGGAACATGCCTGCTAGTGGAATGGAGCTTGCATGGATAACCCTACAGCAGAAGTGGGCAGCTACATCTCCTAAAGGGCCGCGTTATAAACTGCGACTGTTGTCAGGGACCATCATGCCAAAAGAAAGGCAGCGATGATTATGAAATGTGACGGAAAAAAATCTCAAGTAGCTAGGACGAAATTAACCATAAAATGTTCAATGAAAGCAAGGATATTAAGAAGTGTAAAACGTGGCCTGAACCCTATCAAAATCATTTTACATGCATTTTATTTTCATGGAAATCATAATAAAACTATGGACCAAACATCAAAGATGAAATGATTTCAAAATATGTTTTGAATTTTCTTTCAACAAATTTTGAGGAAAATACTACATTGACAAACGAAAACAAGAAACAAAAAAATGTCATGAATGTGTTGTATTTACTGTTGAACTAGCACTGGCTAAAACAAGAACAGTATAAAAAAAAAATTGAATAGTTTTAGCCTGACCACATGAGGGCCACAAAAACACAGGCAATGGGCCGCATATGGCCGGCGAGCCGCACTTTGCCCAGGTCTGCCCTCTAGTATCCTCCTAGCTGTGTACAAAAACGAAAACAAAACACACAGTTTTTTTTAATTTAGTAAAAAAATCGCTCTTTTTGCTACGATCAAGTAACACCATGATACGTGCTACAGTGTCATGGTCTTACAAAATAAAACTATAAATAAATGTCTTATTAACTTGAATGAAAACAGAGCCAAGCGGCAGGGGAAGGTGTTTATAACTGAATAGATGCAAGTGGACCACTTTATAGCCACCGAATGCTGAGAGGTGTGCTGCCGGTTTTGTGAATGAATGAGGTCTTCAGCTCATAGTATGTTGGCAGATAGGGTGACGTCTGCCATGTGTCTGCTGGGATCGAAGTTCTGATGGGTTGTGATGTCTGTCTGCTTCCTGCTACCAAGCCACCACATTAGCTGTGTGTCCTGCAGTATTTATAGCAGTATCAGGATGTGGATAGTCTTGTTTCACTCCTCACGCAAAGCCTTCTTGTTATAGACACAGCTCGCCGCCCTCCTTCACTGAGAGTGGATATAGATCAGGGCACCTATCAGATCAGAGCCCCTTCATCCTCTGGTGGGCTTTTAGTTTCACTTCTGTTGTGCGTAGAAGGATGGTGATGTAAAATCATCTCGTGTTGATAAACGTGGGATGACCCGATGACACTTTTTTGCTAACTGAGTGCTAACATTTAAAAGCATTTGCTGATACACAGTGCCAATACAAGTAATTTATGATAGAAATACAGACATGACACCACTGCCACATATGTCATTTTTAACATTTCAAGATTAGCCTGGGAAATATGCTGATATATACAGTAATATGTAAGATCTTGGTCATGCCTACTAGTCTATGTCCATGTCAGGACTACGTGATAATTTTATTTTAATTTGTATTTAGTACTTATACATTTATATACTTATTTATATATATGTATTACACATTCAGATATTTTTAAATTAAACTAAATTTCGAAAAAAAATGTGAAACAACTGCGAATCTGCGTTGCAGCAACACAAACATTTGTTACACATTGCTATTTTGCTATGATATTTGTTAAAGTTTATGTTTCGAGAAATCAATATGTTAATTTCATAAGACCAAGTTTTTTCTTATTAAACAAATGAACATATTTTGCCACGTAAACACAAACAAAAGTACCAAACACTTGTACTGGTACCGGATATTGGCACTGTTTCCATACCTATTTAGGACACTCATACATATTAATACTTGTGTTGGAGCATTTTTTTTTCTTTCCCGAACTCACTGCTGAAAAGGTTGGTTTGGTGTCCATCTTTTTTAGATGGAACATTATACTTAACTCTGTATTTAGTTTTAATTTTACTGGACTCTGTATCATGCTAAAAGTTATCTTGATGACTTTCCATTTTTCTTCTCTTCCCAAATATCTCTGTTTTAATTCATATTTTACTATATATTTTTGTGAACCAGAGTGCAATAACCCCCCTTAGTGTATATGTGCCTGCTTTACCAAACACTTCTCAGCAACTTCAGGGGGCTTAAATCCTCTAATCGCGTAGATCTGGGAAAACATTTTGTGTCCCCGTCCAGAGCCTTGAGGAGCCACCACAACACTCTTATTTCTGTCCTTAAAACCTCGTGGAGGAGCAGCGAGAGAGCACTTCCACACAGATGGGCACCCAGGTACGAGAGCACGACCGCGACATGTGTGTCTGCGTGTGTGCCATCCAAAAGACAGCACTCCCATTTGCTAATATTGACATGGGTGTCCCCGTTCAATCTTGTTACAAGGATTATTGTCTATTGAGATCCCATTTCATTAGGCTAAAACACACACCTCAGGGTGCACACTGAGGCTACTCCGGGGGCCCCGGGCTTTTAGCTCTTTTTCCAGGCTGCCGGGAGGGGGGGGGGACCCGTAAGTGCTTTTGACAGGGATCGCTGTATCTCAGAGTGTATTTTAAGGCATCTCCTATGTGCCAGGAGCAAAGGAAAGGTGCGGGTCTTCTGAGCAAGTTTGAAGACCCCAAGCCACTTCTGAAGTCAGATATATGTTATGTTCTCTCTGCGCCCGACAGAAAGGCTCTTACTTGAGTTGTATCTTGAATGACTCAGAAGGCCATCCGCCACCCCGCGCATGGCCGCCCTCCAGATTATGTATTGATTTTTGATATGAGAGGCTCATTACATAAACAGAGAAAGCAACACAAAAAAAGCCGGCGAACCTTTGCATAAATCCTTTAATTGAATTTCCAGCGCTGGTGGTTTGAGGTTGTCTTTTTAATTGAATGGGCTGCTGGTGTTGCGATTTGCATGCATGGGAGCGGGTCCTGTCCCAGATAAAGTGCCATTGATCCTTATTAAAGCTCACCTCTGGCCGCGCTGTGGACTAACAGGGAAAATTAAATGTGTTCATGGTGCATATGCTTAGCTGCCCGCAGGCAGGACAGTGAACACCAGCTCCGTGAAGAACATGAGCAAGATAGGATGAAAAGAATCTATAATTATGCTGAAATTAGTTTGACTACTGTTTTTCTTTTTTCTTGCTCCTGTTCTATTAAGGCCATTTTGAGCTGGGCTCAACTACGGAAAACCAGATGAGATAAATGGAAGTTTGGTAGCTGAACTGATTCTTGACTGAATGGGAAAAAAAATCACGCATATCCTCACTGTGAACTCAACAGTAGGAACACGATGAAGGTTCACTGGATGGTCACTAGCAGTTGGCAGAAGCTTGTAGAGCCGCTGCTAGTCTGCTATCTAGAATCAGAGGTCAGTGAGGATCCCACCAACTAGGAAAGTGCTTAGGAACAATGTGCAATAATGAACAAAACAGAATAATAACAATAAAAAATGAATAAACAATAATAATAGCTGACGAGAAGAACCTGTTCCTGTGACAGGAGCTAGTGGACTGGATGGACCGTAGCCTCCTGCCAGAGGGAAGAGGAACAAACAGTCCATGACCAGGGTGAGAAGGGTCGGCTCTGATCCCACCTGTACGTCTCTGGGTCCTGGAGACATGCAGGTCATGAGGAGGTGCAAGAATGCAAGAGACAAGTTAAGGTTGTGGGCATCTCCCCAGAGTTCACAGCGTAGCCCCTTTTACTATCGCTTCTCCTTTGGCTGGGGACATCTTCATGGCCTGTGGAAATAGTTTCAAGGTGTCTTGAACTTGATGCTTGTCCCAAGGAAAAACTGGTTTGTGGTTGTGGATGAATGAGTGAGAGGTTAATATGAAAATGAAAATTTCATTTACACTTTAGTTATCTTCTTTAGAGTTTATTTATGAAAAAAAGAAAATATTTTATGATATTTACACGTTGTTATTATATCTATTTTATTCAGAATTTTATTCATGAGGTACAGCTTTTTCAATTTTCTCAACAGTTTGCATCAAGGGTATTTTTTTCTTCTTCTATTTCTTTAGCAAATTTGATGAACATGACTTGCACCTGATTCTGCTGCTGGTTGGACTTTTCCATGGCAAATATCTTTACGCTGATCACGTGGTTTCATGTCATTTCACAAGGTTGAAATCACAGTAATGAATCAGTTCTATTCCTTGAATGGGCCCTGGACCCACTTGTTCTGGAAAAGGTTGGCCCCGAGATCAACAAGGTTAAGAGCCCCTGATCTAGAATATGTTCTGAACATTGACTCATGACTTCATGTCCAGATAGTAAAGTCACCGTCTTCAGTTTTTTTCACCCTCACATTTGCTTTGATCACCACTGTGAAAACTGACAGTGGGGCAACTAAACAAGGGGCGTTCTCCGTGACAGATACTCTCCTTACTGACACATTTATTATTCGACGTGTCCCACCTGGCAAAGACAGCAGCAGTTAGCTGATAGAATAAGAATAATGCATAGCTAATGACGGCAAATAGTGGAAACATGTTCCGTCAGAAGCGATTACTGGTCATTAAACCGTTTTCACAGCTGGCTGCTTTGCCTTATTAAGTATTCTGCATCATGTGGCATGCAGAGAGGAATGGTATAAAAATGGTCACAGAACATTGTAGAGATGGATTGATCATAATCACAGCACTTTATGATGAGAAAACTGGGGAGAATATTGCAACCCTTCACAGTGGCTTCTAAGCCTTCAGCGATGTCCCACCAGGTCAGACTTCACACTACATACCATTATTTATGACACCACAGCTGGAGAAAAAGTATCCACTTACACTCTACTGGACATTGCTAATGTTTGCACTAAGCCTGGGTTAGGCGGTTGAACTCTTTCTCCGCCTGAAATCTGAAATCTATGTCAATAAACATCTGTAATTTCATTGGTTGAAGCTTGTTTGACCATAAAAATATGTATATGTTGGAGCCACAGGGTTCAGAGAGCGAGGAAAAAAGTTGCGGTTAGTCCAGGAATTATGGTTCCGGTGAGTAACTATGGTGGCTGGGAAGGATCACTAAAAATGTCACAATCCAATCACAGGATGCATACAAGTCACGTTCAACGTGAGGCCAGCTAGACTGCTAGAGAGTCTAAGTCTCGTTTTTGGCCCTAACTCTGGGTTTTCGCGTTCACGTGTCAGTGTAGCGTGTCCCGATACTCCTAAGACCGAGGGCACTCGCCTTTCACCACTTGAAATGATCCCTTCAGGCGGCTCCAGAGCTGTCTTGAAACCAAGTGGGAATATGACGTGCGGATTCCAGGATAGCAAAGTACTTTATTTAAAAACAGTGTTGGATAGGACAACAGGGACATTTTAGTTACAAGGACTACTCTTCCGTTTGTTGACTGTCTCTCGTATCACACGTAAGCGAGCCAAATGGTCTCACGTGCCTGACAACACGACCAATACAACATGTATGTACAACAGTGTGTTTTTATTTCTTGTTAACAAACAACAGTGGCCTAGCATTCAGGCTAACGTTAACATCCTCATACCTCTAACAGATCTATCACCGCAACATAGCGGCGAAGCCGGCTTCAGCTCCGCCCATTTCTTCTTAGTTGGTTCACCAAACCAAGTGAGATTATCAGCGGTTGGAAAAACGTTGGAGCTGGCATTTCCAAAACGTCTCCAACAAACAAACACAGCACGGCAGCCATTGTCTTTACGAGTGACGTAAGTGGACGCGTCACGCATAAAGCGTAACGTCGTCAAGTGTTGTCCCAATTCTTAGGGAAGTCAATTCACTTCACTCCGTTGTCGGAGGGCACTTCATAGTGGAGGGGACTCAAAACCAAGTGCTAATGTTAGGGTGAGATATGGGACACTGCCTTCCTGTCCCCAACTTGTGATCTGATTGGCTATCGCGACTATCCATCAACTATATGCACCGTTCACTCAGAGTGCACAAACGCCTGCACTGTTGATTCTGAAGGCCTTGGACTGGTATAATACAACATGGCAACACAAGCTACTGAAATCTGACTGGATAAAAAGTCAGAAAAAACATTGGAATATACTATGACATGAATCTGAACAATATATCTAGTTTATAATAACTGATTACGTATCCTATGTTTTGGGAAAAATACATAAAAATAGAAATATTCTCATGATTTCTGGTTATTTTAGGCCATCAGAGAAAGGCTTACTGACCCTGACGTGACAGTCTACTGAGTCCTTTGAGTCTCTCAGACACATGCCTGATGTTGTCTGTGGCCTGGACCCGCTCAGCACCACTTCCACGTCAAGCCAGACTTCCAGGAAGCTACTCTTGTTCAAGGAGGCTCCCTGCCACAGAAACACTGTTGTTGTTGTTTCTTTCATAGCTGTTGGCACCCCATAATCCTTCACTCTGAGTACACAGTCCTTCAGGCCAGTGTGTACTGTGGTAGGAATATACTGAATGTGGTGACAGGACAGAATAAGCATCAATGAGTTCACTTCATCCTGTTTTATGGGTGTAATATGCAACAAGAGGGTCTGCATGTGGTTCGAGGCTTGTCTGACTCAATTCTGGGTTCTCTTTCAATGGTGTGTGGGCTTCTGCTTGGCACACAGGTTTCCTCCCACAAGCGTACTTCGGCTTGTAGATTCCTCTAAATTTGCCTCTAAAAAATTGTTGACAAGTGACTCCCACCTTTAGCACTGAGTAGCTGGTTTATGCTCACGCACCCTTCATTTTACCTCACAGATCATGTAGCACAAATTTCCTCAGGGGCCAGTCATATATTGTGACCGTTGAAAGGGGCTGTCGAATCCAAAGAAAGGAGGGAGACAATTTAAAATAAAAATCAAGTGATGCCATGAAATTACACTTTAAAATTGTGCAGAAAATGTTGGTTTGTTGTATTTTATTTCATTTAAACCACATTCCATTTAAAGATTCTTGATGTGTGTCATATGTTTCAAAATCTACTTTCAATGCTGATGTATTTTAAGAGACAAGAAATACTCCTAAAATAGTCAACGGAAAAGACAAATTAAGAAAAATAATCAAATGAGAAAGTCATGTTTCAGTTGCATCATAAGGAACAAAAAACAATGCGCAAGACAACTGTCAGAGACAATGTCAGTTTTATAGTTTTACTGACTTCAGGAGCGGCCACATAAATACAGTTAAAGGGCCACATTTGGTCCCAGGTCCGCACTTGGTTTTGTAGCGGATGCTTTCATCCACTAACAAAATTGAAAAACTTAAGCGATATATATATATATATAAGCATTTGAGTTTTGGCTGCTTTGTTGGAAGTGTTCTATTGTCTGGTTAGCTCAATGGGTAAATCCATTCACCAAAATGCACAAGAGTTCCAGGGGGAGTTCATACCGAAGTCACTTTAGAAAAAGAAACAACATCCATCTTGCATATCCAGGATGGGGACTGGAGACAGCATCCCTCACACACATCCACCAGCTTTCCTGTGGGACGACTGCTGCATACCAAGCTATGTGTCCTGGAAATGTGTCCAGACTTTGCTTGAAGCCGTGGATGAAAAAACCACGAGAAGGACTGAGCGAGTGCTTCGCTGTCACCTCCTCATGTGTGCATGATGTTGCTTCATATAAATGCTGTTTATCGCTACAAAACAAAAACAAGGCATTGAGAAGAGGTGGAAGAAACGTTGATGCTAATACTGGCAGAAAAGGCTGTTTTGGATTTAGGGAAACAAATAGTTGTTGTGGACTCGCTGGAGAGAGGATGTCTCCGGTCTGGCCTCGGGATCCCCCGGGAAGAGCTGGAGGAGCTTTGTGTGGATCTGGAAGTTTGGGCCTCCTTGCTCCGAATGCTGCCTCCGCGACCCGACCTCGGATAAGCGGCAGAAGAAGGTGAAGGTGAAGGTGAAGGTTCATAACCAGAGAATTAAGCAAGAGTTGCCTTGAATCTCTCTTGAGTGCCAGTGTTCCCTTTTCCCCACATAGCTAGGTAAAACTATCCATATTTCGCTATACTTTATTATGATTTATACTCCAGCCTTGTGATATTTTTATCTAACTCTATCTATAACCAGATTCTGTGTGGGTGAGGCACTTTCTTAATCACCTATTTGGATGGGTTCTGATGAATTTGTTACAGCATAAGAAAGCCAGACATACTAGGTGTGTGGCACATCTTTTTTTTTTCTTTCTTTGCCAAAGCAGCCACGGGGTGTTTTAATTCACTTGTGCCCGGGAAGAAGTAGTCCCTTGTTCTGGAATGACAATGCTCTCTTTCAAGTGCTGGGACACACCTGTGGTGAGTAGATCAAAGGAACAAGATTAAGCGGAATCAAAGTGAAATTCCAAATTGGAAAATATAGGATGGGATTTGGTTGCTAAATCACCGCTGGTGTGTTGTCATGTCTTTGCTTTAGATGCTTTGTGTGTTTGCTGAATTGTTGAGGTGAAGTTGTCGGTAAGAGTTTTTATGATTTGAGCTTGAATTTTGACTCGAATCGAATGTGCTTTTCTCCAGTTTTTTTTTCTCTTTTTTCCCCTCTGACGTGTTCGATATACTGTGATAGTGTCAAAATGTGGGGTGCAGGGCATCTAACCATCTAAGAAGTGTAGCTGTCATATTAAAGCTGCGTGCTCGCTCACTTATTTGGCCAGTGACTGGGGCGCCCCTGTTTGTCTACACCGCTGTTCCGGTTCAGTGGAGAGAGCAGCCGAGGCTGGACGCGCTCGGCTGTCAGGAACTCCTCCACTGATCTTGTAAACTGCGTGTGCACTCACTGAAAGCACACAGAGCTCCTTAACTCCGAGGAGCCGTCTGCGAGTCTGCAGCCTCCAAATGCTGGAGGCGACGCTGGCACTTACCTACTGTGGTGTCTTTCATTATTGTTCCAATTAAAATCTTTCAGGCCCCTAATAAGGCCCAGTGATGACGCCACGCTCCGTGTTCGGTAACATTTGTGAATTAATAATAAAGCATTTAGTGCGAGTTAGTGGGGTTAATAAGGCCGGTCTTTGAGGTTTGAGGTGGTTGCACTTCACTGTGATGCTGAGTGTGCTGGGAAAGTCTCGCTTGGCACAATTGGTTCCGCCGGATACCAATAGAGGGCATTGTTGTCCAACAGCAGCAGCGTGAGGAGTCTCGTTTGAGCAGGTGCCTATGGAGGCTGCACTTCATCTCTCTCTCTGCTCAAGAGCAGCATTTGACTTCAAATGTCATGCTTTCTCATTTTCACTTTTTTAATGACTCTCGCAACTGGACTTGGCTTTTGTCTGGACTGACATTATACAGCATGTAATTTATGTATGGCCTTTTTTTCTTTGCAGTCCAAGTCTATTACAATATTGGTTTATACATTGTGGATTAAATCAATCTTCAGTTGTTTTAGATTGTTTATGTCGCTGATTATCTTCTATAAAACTTTACCGGTAACATAAAAAAATATATATAATGTGTTTTTTTTGTTTTTTTTTCACAATAGATTCTACATAAGCCGCCAGTTCAATTCAATAGACACATCTTAGGTTATTGAAAGCTGATGCCCAGGTTCATTTGTGGAATACATGCATTGACATGGCTGCATTCAAAGTTGTTTGAGAACACGCCACAGTCGCCCTCACACTAGGCTGAAGGAAGTGTTCATGGTCAGTGAATGTCAAAACCGTGAGCTCCATATAATGTTGATCTCAACAATTCTAAGTTGTAAATGGTTCATCATCATGATATTTTTGTACTTCTTACATTGCTTGTCACTTGGATAGTAAGACAAACTAATACTGCGGCACAATAACCATTTGCTAACGGTATTTATTTTATTGTATACTATGAAAACAAAAGTGAACTGAGACAAAGGTACAAAGGTTATTTTCAGTACTTTTTATTTTCAGTCGGTTTGAGTTGACAAATTGTAATGATGGGGTGCATGAACCACATTTCTTTTTCCTTTGGAAAGGTATGAATAAGTCTGAGAGAAACAGACGTAGATGTTTTTTGATTGTAAAAGCCACAGGAAGCATGCAGTGAGAGTACATTGAATATTTTCTTTAATATTGTGTGTGTTTAAACTGAATGTCTACATGACTGTAGGCAGATATTAGCATAAAGACGCACCATGGTTGGCAGCTGTCTTGCTATCTTGAATAGATGCAGAGGTTGCTGGAATTCAGTGCAAGGTTTTCTGGTTGCACTGGAAATAGTGTTGTGAAAAGTGTTTGTTCCTGAAACTCCTCATGACCTCAACACTCTCCCTCTCCATTTTTCATAATTGTCGTCGATGACCTCTCTACTTGCCCTTTTAAGAGGACCCTCTGTCTTCGCTAAATCATTGCAGTTTAGATATATTATCGTTCACATCGCTTAATGTATATTGATCTATTAATCTGATACGGAAATTTAGGAAAGGGCAGGCTGATTTATATTGAAGTTGAGTTTATCTGGTTAAAAGCTTCATTTTACACCCTTTTTTTCTTTTCTTTTTTTTTTAGCAGAAATTGTATTGTACTGAAGTCTAAAAATGACACCCTCTTAAAATCCGTGTTGAGCTTTTTTCCATTGAGAGCACTCTCAAAGACTCATTGGTCAAAAGGACAAAACTCACCCGCCTCATTTTAACACAATGGATGAGCATTCAATCAAACGGATGCCAATTTATTGACCGAAGGGAATACACAAAAGAAAGGATTTAAATCTTAGCCGATAGCCATTAACAGTGAATCTGAAGATAGACAGGCGATTGGTCATAGATCACAAATGGCAGGAAATCTATCTCCCCTTGCACGTTTCTCCTTTTTATTTCTGAGCAGTCACCGGGTGATTCAAACAACCCGGCTCAATGCTCCCAGCAGGATGCAGGAAAAACACATGCAAAATATCAAGGGCATTCTTTAAATCAAATACAAAAATTCTAAACATGATGACGTAAATTGAGGGATGCCTTTTGTCAGTGGATGTAAAGTCTTATATTCAACTGTTTAGTTTGTGTCCAGCTCTGGAGCTGCAGCCGAGAGAGAGAAAAAATCCAGTGTACACACACAAACTATCTTATTTCTGAGGAACAAGTCACCGAGCAAAGAGTATAAATTGATGTCCTGTTAATGTAATCAATGTATTCCCTGTAATCACTTTTATGACTTGAAATACGAGGATTGTCATTCATTGTTGTGTTGTTGTAATCTTCCCCCGGACAGGAATTGCTCAATACATTTATTTTCTTCTTCTCCCTCCTCCACTAAATAACAGGAAAAATATAATGGTGATTGTAATGAAATAGAAATCCATAAGCACTTGATGAAAACGTATGGCAGGACTTAAGACTTGGCAAGTGAGAAGTGAAATGCAAGGCGAAACACTGATGCCATTCTTGAATGTCGAGTCAGGATGGAGCTGGCGCTCTGGCCCTCGATGGACCCGGCACAGGGGGTTTTCAAAGGTTGTAAGGGAGAGGGTCAGGCAGGGCTCCACTCTGCCCACTCATACAAACATGCAGGTCAGGATGAAGATGGTGAGGTTCGTCGTGCAGGCATTCAGGACTGGTGGATAGGTGTGATAGAGGATGGGTTGAGGTGGAAGAGGCTGACTTGCTGTGGCAACCGCTGATGGGATTGTTGACTGAAGATTCCTCTGGGGGTCGTGAATGCTGGGAATTTATGTTCAAACACTGTGACGTATTGGTTGTTAATATGCACTTAACTCAATGTCTGCTTTTGATAACAGGGAATAAGTATTTTGAGACATTATTTTGGGGTTGGAAGGATTTTCAGCGTTACTCCAAATGGAATAATCCATTTTCAGGATTGCTAATACTTGGAAAACTGTACGTGGTGGACCACCTTGAAAGACCATGTCATACGTGCTGCTATAAGTGTCCTGCAGAATAAAGGGATATTGTTGGCTTTTGCATGTGTTTTTTAAACAACTTATACCCCAGAGTTGCAAAGGATATATGATCCAGAGTAGGTCAGTGTATTGATGACTGTGGGTACTGAAGCAGGTTGTCCCGGGCCGTGTTCACTTAAACCCATGACTTACTTACCAGAACCACACAATCTAATTTTCAGACGCTGGTGTTCTTTTGAATGCTTTTTAAATGCATAGTGTTCGTGTCTGTTTGGACGGCAAAACATCATTACAGCACTTGACAACTATCTCCGAGAGATTCATATATTTTTCGTGACCAGTGATCCCCCGCTCCCCCTCATTCTTATATTTGCTAACAAGAACATTCAGTTTAATTTTCATTTTCAGCCAAAAAAACGTTCTTTAAATACCTGAATATATGTTTCATGTATTCCATTTTATTGGGGTTGGACATATTAAATGATGAGTGTGTGATGTGTGTCTTTGACAGCGATAGAGTCAGATTTATATTTGAATAAATGGGTTCAGTGTGAGAGGACAGTCCTTCCACACTAGTGTAAGGATGTCCAGAGGGGTTGGAATGTGAGCTTTGCTGCGGTCTGTATTCTCAGGTGATGGATAGGGTGAGAGAATGGGCGGTGGGGTGGGCAAGCTTTGACCTTGACCATGGAACAGTAAGCACTAGCTCAGATATCTCACATGATACCCATACATAGCAGCTCATTACGGAAGAGCCCCCTTATGCAAAGTGCAGAGCTCAACACTGGCTGGCTGATCGGGGCTCGCCTGGCACTGCTGACCTAACAATACGACAACAGAGCCCTGCTCACCTCCCAAAAATAAGCCTGAGTGTATGGGTTACTTCATCAGCAGTGGTCAGCAGTAATCCAGTCAGGCATGGGTATTTGGGTTCCAAGGTTTCATGAGCGATGAGTTTTCTAAAACTTCAAGAGAAAGTGTTACTTTTCATCATGTTTTTTTTTTTTTTTTTTTTTTAACTTTGCTGACCAGGTGGAAACGCTTTCAGTCGGATTGTCAGATATTTCATTGCAGATATTCACCACAAATTGTGTGTGTGTGATACATGAACAGATGGCGTCCCTGTTGCCCTAAGTAGCTGGGAGAGGCACCAGTCCCCAGATAATGTGTGGAAATATACATTTTCTTTGCCTCTATCTGTATTTTTCAGTCGGGAAATGTCCTCCTCAAACAGATGACTTCGGTTTTTCGCTCTGACTTGAGATGGTGCAGACTCATGTCAACAGTGACTTGCACTGCTCTTCGTCATTGTGCGGTAACCGGTGAATCCACCCAGGACAAATGACGCGTGCGAGACAAAAAGTCAGCGAGTGGACTCCTGTGAATTCATGGTACCCTCACTCCGTACGTGCACGGGGCAGGTCTATCAGCTCCAGGGTAACCTCTTATCAGTGCCATTGGCATATCTTGAGCAGGATGACATAATCAATAATCAGAACTGTTAATCAATGGTATTCTAAATAAGCATTGATCGGGCCCACAAGGTTAGCCGGCTTTATCGGTTTACATTAAGCAAAGCAACACAATGGACAAAGGCCCATGCCTGGGACAGAGCTGTTTAACACCAAGCCATCCATCTTGGAGAGACAAAAAGAATGTGGACAGATAGATGCCGACTGTCTTTGTGCGCGTCGCCGCTCTATATTTGCTAGTTTATTGGTGACAACCGTAATTCTCAGGTTAAGTCTGTTTATGTCCGGTGGTATCTCTTCAATATTACTGTCACGCAAAAAGCCTCATTTGAATACAATGAAGCTCCAGTTGCATCTCATTATCGACATGGTCAGGTAGACAGAGGTCACTGATTTGTGTCACCTCTCACAAATCGGCCATCTCTCGGGAGAGAGAGCCAGTTAGATGAAGAAGGAGCAGCGTGGCGGCACGCTGAGAGTCTGTAACCCATGGGGGCTCCACATCTCCCTAATTACCTGGTAGCGGAACAGCTGTCTGCAGGTTAGTTGAAGATGACCCTGGAGAATATTCAGCTTTCCAGTCACCATGGACTCAGCTGGTTCTTTACAGACCAGCTAGTCACGGCATTTGTCAGCTGGGTTGGTTTAGCGCTAAGAGGGGCTGCCTCTTCTCTATTTCAGTGTCACACTTGCAGCCAAGCTAGGCTTCGCCAACCCGCGGCCCGCGAGCCGCATGCAGCTCTTTCCCCAGTTTCATGTGGCTCTTCAACAAATGAGCCGCCAAACTGGTTGCGACTTTGGTCAAGTTGCTATTGAGATGATCGTTTGTACAGGAAATGAGAGGCAAAAGTAAGAGCTATTCCGGCGAAATCAAAATATCGTTCAAACGGTTCAACAGTAAACCTTGGAGCTTGGAGCACGTTCAAGTGAGTAGCAGTCCTAAGACTTCACGACGATCAACACGATTTACATGACTTAGTTCTACGTTTCACTTTGTCACTCCCTGAACTAAACGTACGTTTCACCTATTATTCATTGTTGATCGTGATGAAGTCCGTAGGATTCAGTGGAGTGAAGATGAGACGCTCCAGTCTGCAGCGTCGCTCACGCACACAGACCGGGGCCACGTTATTGGTGGCATGAGCCACCTAAAAATATATTCAAATAAAATAAATGGCGCACACATTTCTATCTACGTTGCTTGATATTTCAAGGAGGATCATAGTAAAATGTATGGATTTTAAAAATATATGCACAAGAGACATGCTACGGACGCAAACCAGCAACCTTGTGATGCAGAGGAATGCGCTTTAACCGCTATACTGCCGCTAAGTCATGTGACCAGCTGTTCAGGTGAGTCTTACAGCCTGACATGTTTGTACCATGTGGCTCCTTTCAGCAACACAGTAAAACAATGTGACTCTTAGCCTCTGACTGGTTGGCCACCCCAGCTGTAGCTCGTCGACAAGTGTCAGTGTTCAGTGGAAAATTAGCAGAAATAACTCTTTTAGTCTCCCCTCACTGCAGCGGAGCTTAAGTACCCGATTACTGTGTCGAAAACACGGATAGTCCAATCATTTCCCCCCTTTGGCAGTGGCTCGGTGCCAGAGACCGGCTTAGATTCGGCCCTTGAGAGAGAAGTCTTTCTCTGCCTCTGCACAACACCTGGCAGAGTACATTGTGCACATTATATCCAGAGTGGATTTCTCCATTTTTGTCAGTATGAAGGCCTGTCTACTAAAAACACACTAGATATCTACATCATCATCACTCACCATTGTACATAGTGTACCTTGAAACGTAGTATAATACATGCTGCCATAAGTATCCAGCAGCATAAAGGAATATTGTTGTCTTTTTCCTGCCTTTTTTAAACAACTTATTCAATGTATTTATTTGCCCCCAGAGTTGCAAAGGATATATGATCCAGTGTAGGTCAGTGTATTGATCACTGTGGGTACTGAAGCAGGTTGTTCTGGGCCGCGTTCACTTAAACCCATGACTTACTTACCAGAACCACACTAATTTTCAGATGCTGCTGATGTTTTGAATGCTTTTTAAATGCACAGTGTTCGGAAAAAAACACATCATTATAGAACTCGAGTTGCTAAATATTGACCCGTGTGTGTTCACACTGTTGATATACACAACTGGTCCAACTATCTCCTGAAGAGGAACATGTTTTTCATGACCAGTGAGTCCTCGCACCCCCACATTCTCATAATTACTTAAGGGAGTCATATCTAAATATGACTGTAACAGTCGCCATGAGGTTGTACATTATTTACATGACTCCTACGTATTCTGTTCATGTCACACCATACCACATGGGCTTTAAGCCACCAAAGGAATTGATCTACACAGTAGAAGTCAATGTAGAGCTGTGATGACATCTAACACAACTTGTAAGACTACTTTTGCTTTTACTTCCACTGCAGATAAAGGGCTCTAATCCTGCCATGTTGACGTACCAGCAGATTGACCTACGTTTTCTAACGCAGCTAGAGAGGTGTGCGGAAGCAGTGTAGGATGTTGCAATGATCCTAATCATATGTAAAATTGTGCAATGTTAAACAAGTGCAGGAGTCATATGGACATGTTCATCTTTTCATCTGTGGGAATCTCACATTAAAATCAAATGTAGTTGTCAATATTTATGGGTAGTTTCTTAACTTGAGCTCCAGTTTACTAAATCCTCTACATATGCCTGTTTGTCTATGCCTCAAATCTATGTTCTTAAATGAACCTATAAGGTCCTGTCTCCTGAGATGACTCCCACAAGTGCTCATTGCGCTGCAGTACATGTGCGATGCACTCAAGTTCGAAACAACATTTACCAAAAAGAAAAAAATGGACATGCACAACACGGTGAGACACGGCGAGAAACAGAAAAAGGAGCACTTTTGTGTGTTGACAGTTCGAATCACATTCTGGCTAACTCAAATATTTGCTCGCGCAGATGAGCAAAGACAAAAAACATATTCCGCCAAATTGGGTATTTGTATGGTTTGTTATTTATTATTCATGCTGAAAAGTTCCATACCAGTCCATTTCAACCATCTGAGAAAGGAAGGAGAATTGGCAGCGGAGGGCAAATACGCTTCTTTGATCTACGCTCTGAAGAGCTACGTTGATTTTTCCACCCACCCCTCGTGTTCTCCGCACCCCTCTTCCTGCCTATCCATCCCTTTCTTTCTCTTTGTCCCTTGTGAAAGCCCCTGTCACCTCTGGCCCTCCCTTTCTCCTCCCCCTGCATGAGGCTATTACAAGCAGCACTCCTCCCTCTCTGCCTGGCCCATGTATTACCATTAGAAGACATGCATCTTGGGAGCTGCTGCACACTCCTCAGTGTTTTGATTAATATTTTAGCAGCCGCAGGGAGGAAATGGGTCTTCCTCCAAGCTAATCCGTTATGGGCTGGATGCTTGGGCCAGAGGAAAAGAAAAGATGATGGACGAGTAAGGTCAAGCTCCACAGTTATTATTTTCCCTCTCAGTTTCGAAGAAGACATTCAACACCAGCATCAAGTTAATGTCTGTGAAAGCCAGAGTCAATTGAGATTCATTTAAATCCTGATATATTGAGGCCTGTTGATTCAGATAAAGATATATATATATATATTTTTTTCATGATAATAATAAAATGTTTTCTTAGTCATTTGTAGTTACAATGTAACATTGCAATTCCCAGTTGTGTCATGTAGTGTAAGCACGACATTTGCAGTGAGGTGTCAACTTGTTTGGATTCACCAGTTAGAGTGGCCAATCTGTACAACTTTGACTGAATTTAAAGACCTACTGATAAATACCTGCCGTTTATTTGCATTGATATATTGTCAGTAATATTCTTGATGCTTCTGGGCCTTCCCAGAATGAAGCAGCATCGTGTGAGATAAGTCCATGCCACTGGCAGCTGAGGCTCTTGAATAGAGCTGCTTGGGAAAATTGGATTTCAACTCCATTATACACTTTTATGTCAGGCTCTTGCTACTTAGATGACTTAGCATATGATCGGGTCTGTTGTAGCATTTTAATGAAGCCAGTCTGGGAAACACTAGGTGCGCTATGTTTTATGAAATGCACTTCTCGATCTGAACGGTATTATATCGAGTCGATGAAGTGGGCCCGGGATCACAAGGTGGAGCAGCTGTTCATCACGGTGTTAGAGTCACAGTAGTATCTCAAACATATCCAGACTTGTGCCCCTTTAATTCTCATGTCCTGCACATGTGCTAGCGATGCTTCAGCTGCTCAGCCTGCGCTGCCGTTTTATGCTCCTTCTCTCATTGATTCTCACTCCACGTTATTTATGTTTGTTTACTGAGCTGCTCCAGTCAAGAACTGCCTATTGCTTTTATTGTCGAATGCAATGAAGGCTGCTTTTATCACCATTTGCATGCGGGTCAAAGGGGAGCATGGATACCAATGGCCAAATGATACACTGATGGACCGACTCTTCTGATGCTACAGAAGGGAAACTCACTGGGTGAAGACTTGCAGTGTTGTATATTGAAGCTCAGATAAATCAGGTGGAATTTAGATACCGTACTGTTAAGTTAGAATGGCCTACAATTTTTAAAAAATCAAACGATGAACTGTGACAGGGCCACCGATCCAGGGAGCCCCAGGATTCAGCCAGTTGTAGCTGGTGTCAGAGCAGTCTGTGTAACTCCGATATACAGAGAATATGCAGCAGAAAGTAAATAAACTAAAGTCTGAATCACTCACAGCCATGGACTGTTAGAGCTCAGAGCTCAGAATCAGATTTATTGCCATGGTCAGTGGGGAGCCACTGACTAGGAAAGTGTCTTGGAATAAAGTGCAACAAAAAACAAATAAAATAAAATAAAATAAAATAAATAGAATAACATAACAACAAGGCTGTTCACGAATTCAACAGTGTGACGGCCGAGGGAAAGAAGCCGTTCCTGTGACGGGAGGTTCTGGTCTGGATGGACCGTAGCCTCCTGCCAGAGGGAAGAGGAACAAACAGTCCATGTCCAGGGTGAGAAGGGTCGGCTCTGATCCGACCTGTACGTCTCTGGGTCCTAGAGGCATACAGGTCCTGAGGTGGCAGGCTGCAACCGATCACCTTCTCAGAAGTGAGGTATCGCTCATCCCTTTTACATAAATGGCCTTCCTCTTCTGTCTCCAGTCACGAGACTGAAGTCTGAGGTTAAAACCTTATCATATAGCGTTGAACAATCTGTTTAGAGCCTTTCTGCAAGAACTTTGACCCAACAAGTCTATTTAAAAAAGATGACCAGGAAATGACCAGCTCACTGAAGGCTGATTTTATGTTTATTTACTGGAGGCTTAAACGCAATTTGTATCACAAAACCAAAAGAGCACTGTATTTTTTTTGTCTGCATCATTTGCTATTTATATCAGCCACTTCATTAATAGCGTTAGTCTGTAGGTCGCGGTTGTCTGCCCTTTTTTTTCCCAGCTAACATTTGGTATTTATCTCCGATAACACTCAGTAACCTTGGCTGTGAAACATGTGGCACCTCGCTGCTCTGCGCCGCTTTGCACATTAATTCTGTTGACCAATATATGAATTGTTCCGGCTGTATTGTGTGAATTTATCCCTGTGGTGTTAGCGTGTTGATTAAGTGCTGTATGGAGGTCGAGTTTTGGCAATTACTCACCGTGTGTTTGGACCAGTGGGCCATATACAGTGGCTGAAGCCGGCGCATTAGGAACATACAAATGAGAGCCGGTCTTTGTGGTCGGAGGACTTATTTTAAGCTTTGCCAGCCCAGTTTATCGTGCGTCCTTGGGGCTGAAGCTATTTTGTTCACCTCTGATATTTGTACATGAAGGCCAAACTTCATTTAACTAGAGGGTACCTGATAAGAATAGCAGTAAACAGGTAGCAGGTTATGAGTGAGAAGCTCATTTACAAGCACAATTGAAGGCAGAATGGATTTAAAAAGGCATATATGCTTTTTGTTAACAGCAACCTAGTAGACCAATGCCACAACTGAGCAACTGAACAGAGTAATGCCACACCAGATGGTGCTTCTCCTTTTCCGCCCTCGATGTGTTGCAGAGTATTTTGGGGTGCAGTAATGCTGGATGGCCACACGGCGGCCGAGTGGTTAGCACTCTCACCTTGCAGTAAGAAGGTTGCACGTTCAAGTTGGATCAACTTTCTGCATGGAGTTTGCATGGGTTTTCTCCGGGTTCTCCAGTTTCCTCCCACAGTCCAAGTGCTCACTAGGTTCACTGGACACTCTAAAATTGTACACTTGTACACATAGCAGTCACCCGTGATGAGTTGAGAGAAAGTCCAAAAAACTCAAAAGACAATGATGAATAGGAAAATTATCTGTGAGTTTGGCATATGACTTCACGGCAGATGATGCAAAAGCAAATTAATGCTAAAGAATTGAGTCTGTCTTGTGGACAAAAGGGTGATGGATAAGAGGAGGTAGTGTGTTTCTCACCAGATGATTTGAACTGACTGCCGTTCAGATGATCATTTATACAGGAAGTAAGATGAAACAGTAAGAGCTATTCTGGCGAAATTCCAAAATATTTGTAATACTTTGACTTTAACTTAGAAATAAAAACAATAAACCTTGCCGCACAAGCTCCAAGCCGCGCCATGTTATTGGTGTAAAAAATATATCTGTCTACGCGGCTTGATATTTTGTGTTGTGGTTCAACCGCTATACTGCCGCTAAGTCATGTGACCAGCTGTTCAGGTGAAGCCTCGCAGCCTGACATGTTTGTAGGATGTGGCTCTTTTCAGCAACACAGTAAAACAATGGGGCTCCTCTGACTGGTTGGCCACCCCTGGCTTAGATTGTGCGAGTTTAAGATCTGGTATTATCCGATGTTCACTGCTGTTCCCTTGAATTTTCATGAAAAACAAGTCACATTTAGAGAACTTCTTTCACCTTCCATTGTGTTGAGCTAATGAGTCACTCATTTATTTTAGCACTGGAGAAGTGAACATAGTTGACTGAAATACAAACCTTTATATCCGAAACTATCACCATATAATTGTTATGGCCAACCCGATGTTAAGTTTATGAATGAGTTCAGCGAATAGGCGCTTCATCAGTACTTGTTATTGTAGCATATTCCGATGACTCCGCCGCTCGAGAGAGTCATAAAGCGCTACTTTCCTGACGTTTCAATCAAAATTTCAGAGTGGCTGAATTAAACTGCTCCTCTGCCTGTCGGTGTCGCTCTGCCTAATGTGGAGAGGTTTCTTCATTAAAAGTGACAGAGGAGCCGGAGGCCATGGGAATTGTTACAGCGCCGCAGACCTGTCACCACTTTCTCCACAACTGTAATTTAATGCTCCACTGTAATTGAAATAATTCTTTCATTTACCAACACTGCTGCCAAATCGTGAACCAACTACCTGCAGACAGGAAAGATAATGCATTCCCTCATGACATTCACTTTTTGAATTTATTTTCCCGACTAATGCATTAATGAATAATATTCCTAATGGTTAGTGCGAGGCAGAGCGATGGGCTGCTTCAGAGATGGTTCTCTGAGAAGGTGTTTGCAACTTGCAAACTGTGTATTTGTTATGGCTGTAAACTAGTTTTCACGTCTCCCTATAGTCTAAAACTTGGTGGGACATTAACCCTTTTATTATCATGAGGGGCGTCTCCGCTGATGTTTATAAAAACAAAAGAAAAACAATGAATGAAAAATAAATACGTGAAAAAAAAAAGTTTTTCTGATTCATAAAGACATTTCAACTCAAACCGAGCGAAAGATTAAATCTTGCGACGGCACCTTCTGAGCTGCAGGTCACGTGGACCCCGTGCAATTATTACTTCTCCTGACACTGTTTGTAAATTTGAATTTCATTTTGGCTTCATTATTCATCGAACCATCACTTTTAAGGCTGTTTTTCTCCAGTCAACTATGCAGCACATTATGCATCACATCTCAGAGCAGGATCCCTGTCACATTGTGAAGCTGGAGAAATAAATGCCCATTTTTCAGTTGCTCCTTTTAAGGGCAAATCTCTGTTTGATTGTTTTCAGAAACTTTTCTAATATTTATTTAAAAGTATGTTAAGATGCCTTGTTCCTTAAACTGAAATAGTTTCTGGTATATATATTAGATAAATTTGATGAAAAATTACAGGAAAACGTGGCTGGTGGTTCCTATTACACAAATAACTGCATCATCCATAATGAGCTGAGAGAAAGTCAGAAAAACTAAAATTCAAATTATCCATAAATTTGGCATATGAGTTCACAGCAGATGATGCAGAGCAAATGAATACTAAAGAATTGAGTCAGTCTCATGGAAAAAAGTGTGACGCATAAAAGAAAGGGAAGTTTTGCATAACAGTGTCTCCTGAAAACCTTTTGTTTTCAAAATGACTGACTGTAGTATTTTGCTGTCTTGTGAAAGTGAAGAGCGTTTCAGTGCCATTCCACAACTAGGATTGTGCTTATGATCAAATATGATTCCCTACATACGTGCTAAATAAATAGACACATGCAAAAGTAGTCAGATTAGAAAATGATTTCCATACTTTAAAATTAAAAGTTAGAGGTGCGGGGAAAAAGTTAACTTATATATTCACGTGTATATTTGTTTTTACCTCAAGATTACATGTAGATATTTTATTACTTTTCATGTTTTGGCGTGGCTATGATGTGATGGTTTGAAGGTGAGCGAAAAACTTCCTGAGCCCCTGATCAAAAACACATATTTAATATTTGAGGCAAACCTTTATTTTCAAGTGTGGATCAAACAAGGGCTTGAGTCAAATGTAAACCTAAAACATTTAGCTGGATCCTAGTAGATGGTTGGGGCGTAAAACTACGGAGAACTTAGCATACTGCGTTTACTGCTGTTCCTTACAAAGTCAGCCCCAAAGTTTTACTGACAGATCGTGATCTTGCACTTTGTGATTCCACACAAACTATAATGACTTCCACTTTAATGAAGCATTTTTTTGGCGGGAAACCAATTTTTTTTTTTCTTTTAGCCTATCACTCATATTATTTCTAGATGTTGATGATTCAACTTTGGTTTTTTGTTGTTTTTTGGGTGAAATCGAGTAGAGACAAAAGCATATCGTCCCAGCTCTATACAGAGTGACGTGTAGCAAGTGAGAGGGAGATTTCAAAGACAACATGCTGCATTTAGATAAACAAGACATTTCACTTCCTTTATGTAAGTTGGGACGTGAAATAATTTACTTGTTGTTTTTTTGACACTTGTAGTATTACAGACCGATAGAGGAAATGAATGGGTCAGCCGGAACTCTGTTCTCTACCAGTCACTGCCAGTTTAAAATTCACTTTCATGATCTCACCGAGTGTTTTCCTACATGTACATTCTGTCTGGAGTTGCCTCCAGAGGACACCGCAATCTTCATCGGTCTTGGAAATCTTTCATGTTCCGATGCATTCCAGCACCCAGACAGTCAGTGGAGAGTAACCTTTATTCAGTCATATTATAGCACCCAGATTTCTTTTGAATAAAAACAAGTGCCTTTAACATTTTTCTTGTCTATGTATTCTACAGGCCACTGGCAAGACGGTATGATAATGTCTTTCACTCAAACATTTGCGTCCACCTGGAGGTCAGATCTCAAACCCTAATTCTTGCAAATGCACCACAATTCATCACGGTTGTCGATTTGAAGAAATGTGCGATGGATTGATGAAGCTTTTATCAATGGAAGGATCGGCAAACGACTGCCAAAATCCACTTACATATCAGCGAGGCATTTTTATCCCTGCTTCCACCAACATGATTTACGAAGGCAGTCAATGCGAAAGGCCGCTTACACGTGACTTTGTAATGAAATGGCGGTCCAACTTAGCCGTGCACAGGCGCTCGCACTCAAGAGCATTTAGTTAAGTGTAGAGATTAGCATAAGAAAAGCAATCTCATAACACAAGCAGACCACTCTAATCGAGCTATTGTTCATGTAAGCAGCGTGATTTCCTATTTACTAAGACATAAGACTTCTCCTTCATTTGGACTGATGGCAGACACGGTGTGTGTAGTGTGTGACCTCCAGACAGCGCATGGGTTTATGCTCTCTGAGGGGAACTGATCTCAAACAATGCAAGCAGAAGGGAAGATCGTGAACTGAAGCTAGCTCAGACAATATTTAAGATGGTGCGCGATGGAGAGCATGGATCCGATGTGCTTTCTTAAGTGTATTCACCAGTGTTGAATGTGAGGAACATTTCTTCTGGTTGTGCTTGAACCACTCCTTCCATCAAACTTGGTCAGAGGTGAGGATTGTTTCACCCTGATACCTGCGCCCACTAATCTCTGACTTTGACTGGAAGCTCTGTGGGTTTCAATAGTCAGGGCTGCTGCAGAAGAGAAAGCCAGTGTCTCTGGTGGCTACACATGTGGTCTAAATTATATTTAATGCATTGCCCCATAATCCATCTGCACCAGTGATGCTGTTTGCCTATTCAGACTGGACATCATAAACCTGCCAATGAGACAAGCTGTCTTCTCCTATGCACCGTGGAGGTGATTCTCGGTTCTAGGAGACCAATGTTATTGTTGGTGTTCTAACTTCTGGGAATAAAGATCCAGAGGTCATTACACAGTTATAAAGTGTGCGGGTTATCCCGGAGCAGATGTTATTATTTTAGAATCTGTTATCGTCTACCATAACCACCAACAGTTTTTCCTCATGGTCCAAGGTTTTTATGGAAACAGAGGTTTATATACTTCTGCCAGAACCTTCAACCTCCATCTGCCATTTGGACGACTCCCTCTACAAACATGGCTGCTTCACACTGTAATGCTTACACTACAAACCAGTAAAAAAAAACATCCTGAAACTTATTTTACAATATTTATATGGCTTAAGCAAAACTAGCTGCAAATTCGAGTGGATGTAAAATAGATTTGTGCTGAAGAACTCCATGTGTATTTCATGAAACATGCCACTGAATACTGGATAATAGAACATGATTGTGTGGGGTAGCTGAACAACAGTGAGTCTGACAGGACAGTTCCGGCTTATCCTGTTTCTTTTAAGTCTGACTGAAACCTGATTTGCTGAGATGTGCCAGGTACAATTACATGAGGTTTTCGAGGAAGTCTGGTGGCTTACAGAGCATAATACCAGCTGTTGCTGATTGTAGCTATATTGAATCATGTCTTGGCTTAAGAGTTCCTAAAGATTATTGAGCCAGACTGAGTTCAGAAGTTGACAACTTTTGCAGGTAACAATATTTTGAGTGTGAAAAACCAATTTGAGTTCTGGCGTACAAAAGACAGATTTTTTTCAAAAGACTTTTGGTCTATAGAATGAGGCCTTGACCATGTAGAATACGTCACCCACTGCCTAGTACGAGACGGAAGACAGATATTAGCATTATAATTCTGTGAAATTCAGTTAGATAAAGGCTATTAATGTAAGACCAGAACGGCATTTTCCCAATCCAATAAGGTTTTGAATATCCCTCAAGTTCCAGTATAGTTCTGACATTGTTGTCACCTACTTAGTCCAAAAGCCAAAACACTGTCTAACTCATCATAGTACAGATATCTGGGTTCGGGCTTCAGCCTGTTACTCATCGTCCTTGAAGCAAAGAGATTAAATTTTGGGCTTTGCACCAGGACATACTGTATCAAGGGAGGACAGATACTGCGAGATTTATTTGTTGGTTCATGGGCCTCAGAGGTCTTGGTGGTTCTAGTTAGAAGAAAATAAATAATATATATATATATATAATGACAGTGGTACCTCGGTTCTCAACCACCATCCGTTCCAGACGGCCGTTGGAGAAGCGATTTGTTCAAAATCTGAATTGATTTTTCCCATTACAATGAATGGAAAAAGAAATAATGTGTTCCAAGCCTTAAAATAGTCTTTTGTAGGAGTGAATGTAGAGTGTCTGCTGCAGGTGCGCTGTTCCTCTATGTGTGTGGCCGCTGCATGTGGGAGGGGTTGCCGAGTGAGTGACGTCTCTCCAGAAGTGAAGAGGTGCCCGGTGCGTGTCCAGCTCTGAATGTGCGCTTCGGTGCAGTTTGGCTGTGACAAAGTCATAAACCAAGTCACGCTCTGTCCCAGACTCGCCTCATCCCTGTCCCAGCTCCAGCCCACAACAGGACATCAAACCCTGGAGTGAGCGCTCCAGCACCTCCCCTGTGACACTCTACCACGGTCCAGTGTGGAGACAGGAAAGGTTTTACACCTCAATATGAAGAAAAAACAGTCAGTAAATGGAGCTAACGGGACACGTCTGCATACAGAGGCTGCGTTATACACAATAACAAAGCACGTTATGTTTTTTTCCAGCTTTTTCCGAGGGGTGTTCGAGTTCTGGATTTTCGGTTGAAATCTGAAACAAAAAAGTCTTGAAATTTTTGTTCGAACTCCGGGACGTTCGAAAATATATATAATTAATATTTATATGAGTGTCCATTCCTTAACTGCATACTTCATCCCAAATTATATGCGATATCATTGTTAGATTAGATTAGATAAGCTTTATTAGTCTCACACATTTGACATTTGTCATCTGTGAAGTGGCAAGCTTGAATGAAAGAGCATGTCTGTGGGCTAATGTTTTGTTGTTCTTCAGCAAATGCTCTGCCCAGTGCTGTGGTTGGGAGGACAGCAGTGCCCCGTTGGTGTGTTGATGCAGGGCAAAATCTTCTTTCCTGTTCTTCATGCCTATGTGATGCCGGAGAAAGACACACAACGGATGTGTCGCGCGTCCATATTAGACATTGATCTGCAGCCTTGTCGAGAGTTATGTTCCTGTCTGTTTGTGTTTCTCCGTCGTGGCGAAATGAAACAAAACCTCGGTAATTAATTCATCTGCTGTGACTAATAAACACAGATTTCAGATTCACAGGGTGATATTATACAGCCATCCCTACCACAGGCCCCATCTCCAGAGACGATCCGGATCTTCCAGTTTCCGGAGGCTAAATTTGCATCTCCCTGCCTGAAACTGAAGAACCCCATTACATCTTTTCATTTTTCCCTCCCCTCCGCTCTCTTGGTGCACCCCCTTCCTCGTCCATTCTTCTTTTCCTTCCCTGCAGAACATCACTGTGGCTTTATCCATTTCATGTTTTGCCAAACTCCCCAGAGGAGCCGACACACGGAAACCAGATGATTGATATCTTAAACAGAGGGCACGGTGCCAGCACTTCTGCCGGATTGGAAAAATGGTTATGCTGGAGAGGAACATCCTCCTGAATCAAACAAAATGAATAAATAATCGGGGTTGCAGACACTCTTTCATACTTGCGGTACACGTCCGCCGGGGGTTGCTTTACCAGCCCGAGTGATTACTCCTCGGAAAGAATTGTTTGGTTTCACGCGTTAACGTGTGATATCATAACATCAGATCCGGTTCCTTCTCATGACGTTTCCTTGTCTGTCATTCAGTTGTGAATTTGTGCTGTGAACAAACAAAAACAAGGCAAATTTTCAGCTCATTTTAAACTCCATTATGACCATTACCCCCGCGAGATTCTCTCACAGCTGTCATACAGTCAGATATGAGTATTTTCTCATTGAAAGTGACTACATGCCTGATGGTGCATTCATAAACAGCCAGGAAGAGATAATGTTTTTCAATGCCAAATCGATTTTCATAAGGTTACGTTTCTCATGTTTATATTTCAGCAACCTCTCTCCTGTTTATACAATGCAGGGTATTAAAAGGGAGATTAAATTTTACCCTCCTGAATATAATACAAACATAAAATTATGCTTCTATTTCCAGGGCAAGCCTTGCATTGTCATTTATTTATGAGTTTTGCCCCCTTCCCTCCCCATTGCTTTTCTCACTGAACAGTAGATATGGAAATCGTGTTTGTCAGTTTGTGTAAATACACATATGCATGCATGCATTCAGAGATGTGTGCTTTTGTGGAGAAAGTGTTTAATGTCTGGCTTTTTAGCACATTGAATGCCAGCTTCTGCTGTTCCACCGTAGAGGAGACGAGCAGTGAGAGCGCTGCTCCACAGCTACAGTGGATAAACATTTGCATGGACGTGGATCTGTCTTCTTTCCTCACGTGATCAGACACTCTTTTACCTCCCTCTATGACAATGCAGCCAGGTCCTTGTTGCCTCTTTTGCCTTAAGCATCTATCCCCACCTTAAAATTTAGTAAAAAAAAGAAAACAATGGTGGAAGATTTGTGTCAAAAAATTGGATGGCAATTGTTATTTTTTTATATTTTCACTGGACACGTCCCTTAATAATTTCATTGTGCTTCGTATTTGCCATTTAAAACCTTTATTTTTTCATAATTTAGATCTCATTGAGGGCATTTATTGTTTTACTAATAAAAAATTGAATTGATGTTTTGTGACTTTGGCTGAACAGTTTTAATAGTCTGGTCCAATTAAATTAATATGTAAAAAAATAAATCCGTAAAAAAAAAAAAGAAGTTATTTAATGGGATCAACATTTCTTTGACAAAAATATTTCACTCTATTGTTTCATGGAAAAAAAATCCATTTGTGATCACGTAACAGTGTTGTCATTGTCAATGAATGTCCTTGCTGTTAACTGAATATTCAAAAATATGAAGGTGTTGGATACTGACAATTCAAAGGTCAGCTATGTAAGAAATTATTACAGTGGTAAGAAGCAGGCATTTTTCTGGCTTAGATATTGTGTCACAATTGGATGCAATGAACAGCCAGGTTATCAAAAATGCCAATAAATTTCCTGCAAGAAGCTGTTTTTTTTACAACATTACTTATGTGTTATACAAAATACATCTTATTTTATCAAGGCATTCCGTTTCCCAGTGTTCACACATGGCTTGAGCCATGTTGGAACACCTCATTCATCAGAACTGTATGTGTCAGACGCACATTCAGCTAGTGCTAATCCACTTTCAGTTGTTTTCCATTTGTGCATTCTTCCTGCTCCTCTTATTCCGACCTGGAGCTACAATTACTGGCACAATTCTACATTTCCACAGGGTCAGATCATTGAAACCACAATGCCAGTCCTCAGTAACTTTAGAGCCCCTGCAGGCCCACTTTAGAAGACCCCCAGAGCTCTCACTGTCAACTTGCTATCTTGTTTGAGAAGACACACAATTGAAGGACTGCACTGAATTTAGGATGGTGCATGACTTACGGGGGTCTGAGCTCTCCTGTATTTCCATCCTCAAAATGCCACACTCTGTATTTTGGCTCCTTAGTCATTGTGAGTTGACTAACTTTGCAAATATGTTTTTCGGAGTTCAGCAAATATAAGAAATGCTCCACCATTCCAGATCACAGGTGGACCCTCCATTTCTCTTGACTTCGCGTGTTGTCATTGAGTATTTGTGGTTGTGTTGTTTCCTGTTTTCCTGTTGCATTGTTAGTGACCAACTTGAAAGAATGGTGGAGCTAAATTATATATTGTTATCACATCCATATTAGAATGTGACCATTCAACATATTGATATTGTCAATACAGTCATAGCAAGATCAGACATTATTTTTGAGATACAGTAGCACCTCAGTTCTCGACCACAATCCGTTCCGTTCCGATTTGTTGGAAATCTGAATCGATTTTTCCCATTACAATGAATGGAAAAAGAAATAATGCCTCTCAAAGTCTTAAAATAGTCTTTTGTAGGAGTGAATGTAGAGTGTCTGCTGCAGATGGCTGTTCCTCTATGTGTGTGGCCGCTGCATGTGGGAGGGGTTGCAGAGTGAGTGACGTCTCTCCAGAAGTGAAGAGGTGCCCGGTGCGTGTCCAGCTCTGAATGTGCGCTTCTGTGCAGTTTGGCTGTGACAAAGTCATAAACCAAGTCACGCTCTGTCCCAGACTCGCCTCATCCCTGTCCCAGCTCCAGCCCACAACAGGACATCAAACTCTGGAGTGAGCGCTCCAGCACCTCCCCTGTGACACTCTACCACGGTCCAGTGTGGAGACAGGAAAGGTTTTACACCTCAATATGAAGAAAAAACAGTCAGTCAATGTAGCTAATGGGACACGTCTGCATACAGAGGCTACGTTATACACAATAACAAAGCGCGTCGTGGGTCAGCTGGTCGGTCCTCACACGTTCCGACTTTTTTGGGGAGAGTTCGAGTTCTGGATTTTTGTTCGAAATCCGAAGCAAAAAAATCTTCAAATTTCTATTTGAACTCCGATTTGTTTGAAGTCCAAGATGTTTGAAAACCGAGGCACCACTGTACTCTCTAATTCTGGTCTCTTAATGTCCTTCTTAAATAGTTGAAATATGGACTTTTTGAAGACGAATATGAATGTTCTGAAAATGACCCTGCTGCACGGTTTGGTGCCACAACAATAAAAGTTGACGTCTGTTTCTCTGTCGGACCTGGTGCAGATGCCTGATAGAGATCTTTCGCTGCAGAGTGCTGCGTCAGCAGGGCCCCATCATGTTCCTCAACATGGTCCTCTATTTCCTCCCAAGGTGTCCTCTTCCTGCGCAGGGCTCTTTGAAGGCTGTCGCTCTTATAATGGAATCGCTGCATGCTTTCTGGACGCAGCGTGGTGATGCGCTAATTCCGCGCTGATAAAGATCCCCCTTCCTCTCATTTCATAAGGCGTCCACCAGATACAAAGCAGTGCCAGATTAGATACAACACTTCCCCACCTCCTCCCCATCCGCCGCAGCACAAAAGTCTTCCCAAGGTTCACCCAGAATAAAAGGGAAATAATTAATTGCTATTCAAGTGTAGGTGAACAAAGGGGAAGTGCGCACATACTGGGGGTGGAGATTGTTTCATTATTTTCTTCAAAAGAATTTAGAAAAGAAAAAAAAAAAAAACTTCTGTGTTGTTGGGAACGATGGGCTGGAGGTCATCTTCAATGACTGTTCAATTCACAGTGTAGTTGTCAGGCGTGTCAGGCTCTCTCCTCCTCACATGTCAACCAACGCAGGCTAGTTATGTAAATGTGACCCAGTGTGAGGTGAATCCAGCGTGCGCTTTCAGATGGCAGCGCTTTACACAATAATAATGAAGTTAGAGTGTTAAAGACAGGTGTCAGACTTGCTGTACACAGCTGATCTTTCACCTCTTGGAAGTATGAAAGAAAAAGGTCATGCAAAACAGAAACACTCTCCCTGGATTATTTGGACAACAAATGTAGATCTTTACTGAGCTTACTTTTGTCTAAGTCATATATATTTTTTTGGATAATAAAATTAAAATGTTTACATATTAAAAGATTTGCTTTCAATTTCCCCTCCCTGAAATGAATAATGCATTGCTGAAGTCATGACACTCTCTTCTTCCGTTTGCCACACTACAGTAGATTGCAAACGTTCAATCGTCTGATGTTCCGTCTTTAATTGTTTTTTTTAATCCACTTCCAATTGCAAACTGTCATAAGCTGTTGGAAGTATTGTGGCGAAACAGCGGAAAATGTAATCACAGATGACAATATACACAACACTGTCTACAATATTAGATTTTTTTCCCTTTTTAAATTTGTTTTTGATTTATTTTTTGGCTTTTTTTCCCCCTGAAATTAATTAATTCCATTGCAGAACTGATGTCATTCACTTTTTCCTGTTGCCACGTTTGATTGCACAATCTCTTTGTCTGATATTTATGATTCAAATGTATTTATTTCTTTTCAGCAGGAACACACGCTCACTTCCAGCACCGTGACCATCAGTGGCTCACTGTCGTCCTGTTAGACTGGCTACCTGCAGATGAATCTCAAGTTAAGTGTCATACTTTACGCTTCCAATATGGAGTTTAACTGGACTATGAGATCATTATACTCTTCTACAGTGAATGATTGTACACGTAAAAGTCAGAATTTATATTGGTGAGGCATTTCTTTTAGACAGCAGAGCAAATGGTTGTTGTCAAAACACGATGGTGTGGTGAGATGCACACAGGATGTGGAGCTCTTTTAGACAAACTAAGGACTTCCTAGTCAGTGTTGTTTTCTCTCCTCAGTTTCAGGGAAGTGTCTGATAAATGCCAGCTCATTTGAAATGTTGTGTCATTTCCATCCAAGTTCTTTGCCGCTGTTCTCTTCCTTTTTCCTGTTTCTTCGTGCCGGCTTCAAGGAACTTCCCTCCAGATGTGAAGGCTTTAAACCTTACGCTGTTTGACAGCTGTGTGATCAGAGACCAAGACAAAGCAGGAACACAGGTCTACATGACCATGGTGTGTCATGACGCTTGTATAAATACCATCAATGACACTTTGCTGCTTGAATCAGCACTTATTTCTATGTAATTTGAACATGCTGTTGTTACTTTTTTTTATAGTGAAGCTGTGTGGAGATCAGTGAAATACCTTGTTTTCACGATTGCTTCGATTACGAACAGTCAGGGATTCTTAAAGTGTTTAAATAAGATAAAGCCGGATCACTTTTTATGTAACTCTTGATGGGACATGGTCCTCCACCCGCCTGTGTTTGAATTACATGAAACAATACGTCACAAAGTATTCTTTTCTTTGGTAATAGTACACATTTTACTTACTGACTATATATCAACAATGCACTTTGCGTCGTAATGGTGGCCTCAGTAGATTTCAAATGAGCATTTACTCACTTAAGAAATGAATAGCAAAAATACAGTGGAAGTATTGTGGAGATGGAAGTGCGCTGAAGGCCTATTTATGTTCCCTTTACATACAATTTGTATCCGTCCGTTTCAAAAGTTATCACCACTGATCACATGCTTCCATCTGTTCTGTTCACCAATATGTCCACCAGGGGGAGCAGCCAAGAGTCAAACGTTTCTATCAATGACAAACTTCATGACATACATGTGACTGTGGAATAAGTATTGATAATGCGTACATCTTGTACAAAACGGGGGGCAAAGTTGAAGGAGGCAGACGTTGGTGAGGCTGTTAAATATATCGCAACTGGAGAATTTCCAGCATTGTTATGTCTTCCTTGTGTCGCATCAGAGCTACGTATCAAGTTGTAGCAGCAACACTGCCCTCACTGTTTTTGGTGGTACTGCACCATTTGGTCCTTATCGGTAAACTTTGTGGAAACGTGCAGAAATACTGAAAAAAATGAACACAGAGCACGGACAGAAGGCTCCGTCCGTATATGGATTCATATGGAATGTTGAGCATAAATGTCTCTTTAGTCTTAGCCACATGCGCCATGTTTATAATCCCTACATTTCCATTCATCTTCTGTTTTTTTTCAGATCCCGTTCGCAAATTTTGTTAATGTGCTGTGTTTTGGTGTGGTACTTGTCATGACTCACTGTCCAGATGTGTAAGTATACATTGCTGTTTCACCCAAACATGTTGCCTATAGTTGTTTCTTGTACAAGACGGATCAGTGCAAGATCTTTATAATTTATTGAAAAACTTAATGAATGATTCCAAACTAATGTAGCCACCGACTAGTGCTGTTTTTAATGTTTTGTGAGCAGATATTAAAGTAGTTTAGATGAAGAAATACAGATCCTTCCTGCTAGCGGAGTTAAGAAATATGCTTGTGTCTATCATTTGGAACAGTCCTCAAACACTACTACATTTAGTTATTCAAAATATATTTTAGTGAATAGATTCAATTTGGTGTATATCCTTAGGTGTCTCCCGGCCATACCTCGCGATACATTGTTGACCGCAACCGCAGGGCGATCGAAAACGTCTGGCAGGTATAGGATTGCGCGTGTCTACGTTGGAAGCATTGATATATATATTTCTTTATTTAAGTTTTCGCCTGGTCACCAATAATTGTGAAACTTCAGCTACTTTTATTCTGGCTGGACACGCGAGCTGTCAGGCATCATATTTCCCTCAGGTTCAAATATGCTGTGTGCTTTGATAATAATGTGGAGGGCTCAGGTGACCACGCTCCACAGATTGGGAGGTAAGTGAGGGGTCTTTCAGGGCATTGATATGAAAACAGTTTGGCTTAGATATGACTACGGCTGCAATGTCTTTTCACTGACCTTCTTTAACAGCGAGAATGTTTTCAGCAAAGTCTCCCAAGGACCGCTGACGGGGACACGCATCTAAATGTTTGATCAGTTGTTGGGCAGCGGCCCTACATGACCTAAAAATCCAATCGTCTAAAAGAAATATAGGAAAAAAACTTTATTCTATCTTTGTTAATTTTACTGAGGCTTTCTCAACCCAACCCAGATATGTTAATATGTGCCTTTATCGAATGTAACCTAGTTCATTAAGCCAGAAATATCTTGTGTTGAACTGATGAAACAAGGCAAAACCAGGACATTGTTGTGCAGACCAATTTTCAACACAGCTACTAAATGTTGCACGCACCAAACAAACAAAGCAACAGGAAATTTCTGGTCTTGCTTTTGTTTGTTTGTTGTATTTTCAGTTCGCACACGGATTAAACATTGTAAATGAATGTGATAATTAACGGCAGCTGTGTGTAGGCACTGGATTCTTGTTTGTTTGAGATGAAAGGAGCAGATTTCTTTATATAACAAAAAGTGGGATTGTACTCGCTGCATCATACCCACTTGTTTTCAGTGGGGTCTCAAGGGGGGGCGCTCTCACTGCACCAGCCGAGGGTTATTTAAAATAGTCCAGACATACAGAGCACCATCTATCTGAAGACCTGGTTCTACGTCGGCAACTGGTCAATCGATCCACGATAAAATGATTCAATGGTGGGGGATTTACACTATAAGTATTACTGCATATAATTCATAAAGTCACATAAATATAGTTTCACAAGGTATTTATATGCAACCATTACATATAGTGTAGAGTAAGATCAAACTGTAAACAATATTTTCTTAAACATTTCACACCACTTTCAGTGTGTCATCCTGAAGACAGACCTGAAGTGCAATGAAGGGAAATGAATGCTCTTTCATTCAGAACAGGGATGAGCCATTACATTTCCTAAGGCACCACACTAAACTGTGTAGTCTGATATATATGAGGGCCCCTTAAAAATGATTTGAAAAATATATAATAAATGTGTAATTACGCCCTCATATTATATGCTTAACATCCGTTTTTGGATTGTACATATTATTGCATTTTTAAATATGTTTTGTTTGAAAAAGGTTTAAAACAAATCTGAAATGTTTGAAAATCTTTTTGAGTCGGGAATATCTTGTTAAAGGGTCTAAACATGATGTGAAACATGACATGATTTTTTTTCGTAAGTATTTATTATTATTATTATTATTTATTATTAATGGAGAAGATAGTGTAATAATTTGCATTCAAAAAGAACAAAAAGGAGGGGGAGAGAAAGTACTGAAAAAAATGTAAATACAGAACAAAAGAAGAAAAATGAGGAATTTGTGATGAATAATCAATACAAAGCACATTTTCTATCGTAGTTTTAACCTTGTGAGGTCTGTATAAATACAGGTGGAGGACCACATGTGCACTTGTGGAATGCAGTTGTTGCTTTAGAATAATATTTGTGATGGCTTTAATGTTAATGCACATACACAAAAAAAAAAAATCAGAATGAATGTACATAAAACCCGCTACATGAGGTGTGCCTTTATTTTAGCGCTGAAAGTGATGCAAACGTTAAGTATGTGCTGAGCACTTGGCTGCCAGGGTCATTTTTGTCAACCAAATGAATTATTGAATTAAGGACAAAGCATCATTGAATTTACTTGTGCATTTTCAGTGACTGTTTAAACAGTGAATTTACATACATTTACAGCAACATATATATTTTTCATAATGTTGTGGATGTTCATTGTCCATTTATATGTTGTCTAATGTTTCTTTCCACCAAGGAATACAAACATAAGAACAACACAAATTCACTCACACGCATGTAAAGCGATGAAGTGCAGAGCGAGAAGTTGCTCCCCCAATTCAAATCAAACAACAGGACTCTGTCTATCTGTCCTGCAGGGGAGAGGAAATGAGGAGGTTAGAATGAAAGAAAGGGTAATGACAAATCCCAATCCAGTCAGATTGTGGCGATGTTCATTTTAATTAAAAATTTTTAGTTCACAGCAATTCACTCAGAACGGGTCCCTTGTTGCTCAGAGGAAAATAAAATGATCTGCTGCGTGTCGTCTCTTCATCCTGCAGTGATGTTCTCAAACAGCCGCCGCGCTTCCCTCCGACTGCACTGTGAACTGTGAGGACTCTTCAACACTGATCTGGCGATTGAGGTCCTCCGCCGCGATCTGCAACACTCACTCACGTTTTTACCTTTATTGACATTGACGTCAGACAAAAGTCACACCCTTTGTCGTGATGGTTTCCATTTCACCAGATGAGCACGTGTGTTAATGGGTCACTGCCATGTTGGGGACGTATTGAAAGATGTTGAGGAGGCATCTGAGGATATGGATTTCTCTAGTGATTGGGTCGGAGTGACTAAAGCCCTTTGACTAATAGCCTGTCACATCCGTTCTCAAATCCACTTGGTCACACTCTTCCTGTCATTTGTCCCTCCTTGTCCATCCTGAATGTGTACTCTGAGATTGCAACCTACAAAAAAGGACAATAACAACGATGAGAAAATCATCTCATTCTTCCACAAACTCAGAAATGGACTTGATTCCTGCTCATGGACTTAATAACCATCGGCTTTCTAACTCCCTGAATCGTCTCTTTGTCCTTGAGTGAGCTGTCTAGTCATGTCCCACACCAGTCATGAGTCAGCATCGGCAAACCTGTCAACAGTTATTATTATCATTATTTTTAATTTTGATTCTTCTTTCTCTTCCAGCTTCTCCCTTCAGAGGTGGCCACAGTGGATCATCCTCCTCCATCTCACCCTCTCCTCTGCTTCCTCTTCTCTCAAACCTCCAAACCTCATGTCCTCCTTCACCACCTCCATCAATCTCCTCTTTGGCCTTCCTCTCCACCTTCTCCAGTTTTTCTTCTTCTCATTCTCCATTCTCCAAGTGCTGGACCGTCTTCCTCCATCTCACCCTGTCCTCTGCTTCCTCTTCTCTCAAACCTAGAAACCTCATGTCCTCCTTCACCACCTCCATCAATCTCCTCTTTGGCCTTCCTCTCCACCTTCTGCCTGGTAGTTCCAACCTCGGCATCTTCATCTACCAATGTACTGGCTCTCTCTCCTCTGTACATGTCCAAACCATCTCCATCTAGCCTCTCTGACTTGGTCTCCTAAACACCTGAGCACATGTGCTGTCCCTCTGATCCTATCATCATCCTGCTCACTCCCAGAGAGAAGCTCAGCATCTTCATCTCTGCTACCTCCAGCTCTGCCTCCTGTCTTCTCCTCAGTGCCACTGTTTCCAAACCATACAACATTGCTGGCCTCACCACCCTTTTGGACACTTTCCCTTTCATCCTTGCCGACACCCTTTTGTCACACATCACACCTGACACTTTTATCCAATGATTCCATCCTGCCTGCACCCGCTTCTTCACCTCTTTCTCACACTCTCCATGGCCCTGGACAGTTGAGCCTAAGTACTTCAAACCTCCCACCTTCTTTATCTCTGCATCCTGTAACTTCACTTGTCCACTTGGCTCCCTCTCATTCACACACATGTATTCCCTCTTACTTCTAACCTTCATTTCTCTCCTTTCTAAGGCAAACCTCCACCTTTCTCGTGACATCAGTTTTGTGTGAGGGTTGCTACAGCAATAAAAGAGAAACCTAACCCAGGTGCATCTTTGGTTCTCTCAAACCAGTGGATGTTCTGTACTATATAATATGCAGAACAACTATGAATGACTATGAACAATATTCTAAAATATATATGCCCAGCTTCCTGACCTTATCACGAAGGAAGGAGCGACTGTAGATCTCAGTAAAGGTGCTTAGACATACCACTGCATCTTCTCTTGTCTGTCACTTTTTTTTCCCTTTGAATGCCAAAAAAGAAAAATATCCTCCGACTAAACAGTAACTGGAATTGACTCTGTCATGCATCAGGGTAATAGCTGAAAGCGACGGTTCAATACAGCAGAGTTGGGACAGGCTTTGCTAATGGAAGAAGTGACGTGGTTGCTGCCCAAACGTCATTCATCAGACCACACACTGTTCGTTAGGGGCTACAAAGCCCTGCCATCTCCCACACTGAGGCTCATCTATTAACCTAAGGTAACGGCAGCCGCCGGATTATGGGAATAACACATTCCGAAAAAGAAGAACACAGACAGGCCGCTCATGCGGAAAAGATTGGTGTCAGGAGAGAGTTGTGAAAATGTCTGCCTGAAGGGCTTGAGACTGCTTCTTTTCTCTAAAGATCTATCTCTGTTACGCCTGAAGAGCGAAGAGTTACGTCAAGGGGGAAGCCTGCGCCAGACGTTATGGCCCCACTTATTACATTTCTAACCACCGCTAATGCTGCCTGCTGACTGCGGTCTCCAGGTTCTGCGTCATTGAATGGACTCAGTGTAATTCACAAAGATATGAGACTCCATGTCTTCATTCATTGGAAGATCAAGTGTAAGAGGGCAAGGGAAACACTGACTGAAAGGAAGTTGAAATGTGTGTGGAGATTTAGTCCGTGTCATACTCATGGAACCGAACAAATTAGGTGTGTTTGATCGGGTTTCCTTGCAGTGTTTGCCCCACAATGCTCCAGGGGCGGCGCCTGACCACCAGGAGGACATCGATGTAGCTTTAAACATTGCGCCACATGGACGTTTCCCTTCCTGTAGAACAGCTGTTTAGCTTGTTCTACTGTTAAATAAACTCAAAAACCTTGGTATTTATGTCCCATTTACTAATTTCTTTCTCCGCAGATTCATCCTTATTTCCGTCTGATGCTCTCAGCGCGGTCTCGAATCTATGCGCGGCCATGGAGACACAGTCTCCATGTCAAGTCTCGCATTCAGCGTGTGACTCACTTCTTTCTGTAAAAATCGCTTGCTGAAAATGTGCGTATACATGGAGCAAATTAGGGATGGAGGGGTGACACATATAAGCGGCGGAAACTAGAGAGCTGGACCCCGGTGGTACTGGTTTCAAGCAAAGAAATTGAGAAATAATTACCAGTATAGTCCGTGTAAGAAAGATATTTGTTGTTCATTTTAACCTCAACAACACAGGCAGGCAGCACTACGGTGGCCTCAAGTGGACAAAATGTAAGTCTTACAATAGACGGAGTCATGCAATTCATCAATCATTTTAAGAAAGAATTGTAAAAGTTGTAAAAGTTATTTGATGTCCAGCATCTTCAACTGTGTAATGTGACTTCAATATCAAGATGGAACATTGTTAGTTTACTTGTATGTGAAGATTCTAGACATATACAGGTATTTTGATATTACACCCTGGCGGTTAACTCTAGAAAATGAATTGGTTTTCGTGTTAAATTGCAAACAAAAACATCATGGTTTTAGACTCACAACGAAAGCGCTGTCATTCTATTTCAGTCCAAGTTGTTGTCAACTAAGTTCATTTCCTGTGTCATAGCTTAGGGTGACCAACAGCAGAGGGTGCTTTCCCACACAACCTAATCGTGAAAGAATGACGGCGCTGTACGTCCAGGCTGTTTGACAATAGCGGTGACATGGCAGGATGATCCTGGGCGCGTGAGCGGCCTGTTTTGAAAAGCCTGCCCTAGATGCTGCTCTGCTCCGGGGATGACGTGATGTCACATGCACCCAGTTTTAAACAAAGACTATGTGAAGTCAGCGATTCACAAAGTCCGTGGCTTTGCCTGCTTCTCTGCCCACAAAAGGCCCGCGCGGCTTTGTGAGCATTCAAAACTCAACAGGTGTTGAGTGACTTGTGTGAGGTGCAGTAATGCTGCCTTTGTTGGGAATAAATCACAATGATAACAACATGTGATTGACTGGTATCTGATCGTTCATTTTGTCGCAGCTGACTTCTTTGTCTTGACTTGTTTACATGCTGGTGGAACAGGTTACTGTTTCTGTCCATCTCAACACTCAAGCCACAAACACTGAAATGCAACATGATGTTTGACTCCACTATATTAACGTAAAGGAGTAGCAAACTTCTTATTTGAATCGAGATGCTTTGAACGACTGTTGTACGAGGGTCATTTGTCCCCTTTTTAAAGAGATATGTCGCTAGACAGCAGGGGACACTGTCACCCAGGATGACAGGTTCAGCAGCTTGCAAACCAGTGATATTCAACAGGCTTTAGACATGTGCTACATTATCACAAGTGAAAGGCATTTACAGAAACTACAATTTATTTTTTATTTTTTTTCAAATGGCTTTCGGAATATTAGGATTTTTTATTATTTTTCAAATGTCAAAGAATGTTTTCCGAGGCATTTTAGCAATTTATTTAGAATAAAACTAACTTGACTATTCAAAGTTGAAGTGAGAAATATTGCTTCTCCAACATTTGTCTCTTACCCTCTCCTGAGTGCAGTTCAGCATTTGCTATCTCATGTATTTTTTCCCGAGCCGTTCCCCAGTTTTGATGTTTCTTTTTAATCGACTCTGCAAAGACACATTGCAAGCTGGGTGTTCAGCACTTACCATGTTCAAGTGATTTAAACTATGTTTTCAATAGCAAATATGTGTAAAAAAGTAAGCCTCCCAGGTGTCAGCAAGTACACAGGATGATCTCTCTCGTAAGTGCAGAGGAGCTTGTGGCGCATCAGTCTTGGAGTTATGTGGCGTGGATTTCACTCCTGGAGCCAAGCTCTGATTCTAAATGGCTTTGAGACTCCCTGCCTGTTTAATGCCTGGATTTTCATAAACTTCCACGCTTGTGGCAGGGTTCATAGATAAGGAGATATACACCCTGCCTCTTCCTCTTCACCACAGGAGAAAGGAAATATGTGTTGCTTTTAAACATTAAAGTGGAACTAGAAGAAGCTAAAATAAATGGCTGTGCCAGTCATTTCATAATCGGAACTACTCTTTATTCCAAAGCATGGAACGTACTCCTTTTCTTAGTTTTACTTTAGATTTATTATGGTTCAGACTGTTTAGGATGGAGTTTCACCACTGCTGCATTCAGTATAACGTAGGAAATTCCCTTGGCAACATGAGAAACCACTTTGGTTTCTCGACTCTCGACACTTGTCCCTTCCAGCCTCTTCTCTGTTGAATTGCGATCGCTACTGGTTCCATTCTTGCTCCTTTTGAAAGACTTCTTGACCCAGAGTCACTATCTTCAGAAGTCACTGGATAAATTCCGATTGTCCTGTGGAGTTAAGTGACTCATGATCATATTCAAGTGTTATTGAAATTGGTTGAACTGAAGGGAAGTTGAAATGTGTGTGGAGATTTAGTCCGTGTCATACTCATGAAACCGAACAAATTAGATGTGTTTGATCGGGTTTCCTTGCAGTGTTTGCCCCACAATGCTCCAGGGGCGGCGCCTGACCACCAGGAGGACATCGATGTAGCTTTAAACATTGCGCCACATGGACGTTTCCCTTCCTGTAGAATAGCTCTTTAGCATGTTCTGCTGTTAAATAAACTCAAAAACCTTCGTATTTATTTCCCATTTACTCATTTCTCTCTCCTCTCTCTGCAGATTCATCCTTATTTCTGTCTGATGCTTTCAGCGCGGCCATGGAGACACAGGCCGGTGCATGGCACCTGGCTCTCAAGTCTCGCATTCAGAGTGTGACTCACTGAAAATGTGCGTATACATGGAGCAGATTAGACATGGAGGGGTGACACATGTAAGCGGCGGAAACTAGAGAGCTGGACCCTGGTGGTACTGGTTTCAAGCAAAGAAATTGAGAAATAATTATCAGTGTAGTTTATTTTAACCTCAACAACACAGGCAGGCAGCACTACGGTGGCCTCCAGTGGACAAAATGTAAGTCTTACAATAGACGGAGTCTTGAGATTCATCAATCATTTTAAGAAAGAATTGTAAAAGTTGTAAGTTATTTGATGTCCAGCGTCTTCAACTGTGTAATGTGACTTCAATATCAAGATGGAACAGTGTACTTGTATGTGAAGATTCTAGACATATACAGGTATTTTGAATATACCCTGGCGGTTAACTCTAGAAAATGAATTGCCAGTGTAGTCTGTGAAAGAAAGATATTTATTGTTCATTTTAACCTCCACAACACAGGCAGGCAGTTATTTGATGTCCAGCGTCTGGACATCAAGCAGGTGTTGGTGTTTGAGTAGAGACAGATGTCAAAAGCCACTTTATTATGTGACAAAAATGATACTCATAATAGCTTCAAATACATTTATGTTAGTCGATCATTTTCTACCGAAGCTCACTCGCTTTCAGCTGAAATCTGCGGCGTCTACTAGTTGCAAGTTTCAGTCATGTTTATATTTTCATTTTCATTGATGGCTTACGTTCCTCCGTAGCCGAGCTCTAACAATGAACACATTAACGCAAAATACGGTGGAAACAACGTTGCGACTTAAATGTATTCACCCACCTAAAATAGCTTGAAGGCCCTGCTTCGTAGAAAACAATGTATTTTTGTTCTGTATGCGAGAAAAAAACGGTGAAAATGTCTAATCTTCCATTGTAACTACAGTCTCTTTTAATTACCTGGAGTGCGAGCCCAAGCCCTGCTGCTGATACAAAGCCTCAACAAACAGGCTTTCTTCTGACCCAGCTAGCCCTGGGACTAATTATCATCTTATGGAAATGTGGCTATTTCTGCAACTTCCATATTCCTAATTATTTCTGTTATTCCAATATCAGCCTGGCTTTGATGTCCCAAATCCTGTATTTAAATGCCGTAAGAATCCTTTTCTTTGTGCCCTTAGAGGATTGTTCATGTAAAATACATGGACTCCATGTTGGTATTACCAGGGCCTCCAGGGGCTGGACATGCCAGGTCCACCGCTTCCCCCTTTTTTCCTTTCCTTTCTCGCCGCATGGGTCTGTGTGCTGGGACAGTGTAGTCACAGGAATGTGGACATGGAGATTAATATTTGTCTGATGTCTAAGGTTCTGGTTCAAACAAAACAGAGGAAGGTGTTGTAGCTAAAGGAATCAAAGCATGTTTCCATGACTTCTTTTAGTGGAGACAAGACTTTTGGAAGCTGAGATCAAACACAAAGCAGCCAAACTTATGGAGAATCACTGTCACCACTGGCGTGTTTGTATGTGTTTATCAGTGAGATTCATGTTGGCTTTCATGTTCTTACAGTGGAGGAAGGTGAAAAACCTTTTTAGCTTTCACATTTTGTGCTTGACGTTCAAATGTATTTTTACTACAGTGGTACCTTGGTTCTTGACCACAATCCGTTCCGGACGGCCGTTTGTTATGTTTGAAATCTGAATCGATTTTTCCCATTACAATGAATGGAAAAAGAAATAATGCGTTCCAAGCCTTAAAATAGTCTTTTGTAGGAGTGAATGTAGAGTGTCTGCTGCAGGTGGCTGTTCCTCTATGTGTGTGGCCGCTGCATGTGGGAGGGGTTGCCGAGTGAGTGACGTCTCTCCAGAAGTGAAGAGGTGCCCGGTGCGTGTCCAGCTCTGAATGTGCGCTTCTGTGCAGTTTGGCTGTGACAAAGTCATAAACCAAGTCACGCTCTGTCCCAGACTGGCCTCATCCCTGTCCCAGCTCCAGCCCACAGCAGGACATCAAACCCTGGAGTGAGCGCTCCAGCACCTCCCCTGTGACACTCTACCACGGTCCAGTGCGGAGACAGGAAAGGTTTTACACCTCAATATGAAGAAAAAACAGTCAGTAAATGTAGCTAACGGGACACGTCTGCATACAGAGGCTGCGTTACACACAATAACAAAGCGTGTCGTGGGTCAGCTGGTCGGTCCGCGCATCTTTTTTCGGGGGCGTTCGAGTTCTGGATTTTCATTCAAAATCCGAAGCAAAAAAATCGTTTGAAATCGAAATTTTTGTTCAAACTCCGATTTGTTCGAAGTCCAGGACGTTTGAAAACCGAGGTACCACTGTACTTCTTAATCGTAGGTACAGCAAAACTCTTTCATATGACTCAAAGTAGTCAAAGTTTGCTTTGTTGCCAGGGCTTTAAACGCTGGCCTTTGCCTGTTGGAAACACAATTTGAGGAAGGGCATCGCACGGAAGATAAAGCAAAGGGTGGATGTTTTGAGGAATGTACAACACACTTTTTTGTTCATTACATACATTTTCATTCATAGCTTTGATGCCAGTCGGTCCGTGAGAATCATGAAAATATGAGACAGTATGGCCGAACTTTTGACTGGTAATGTATTTGAAATCCTTTAACATGTGTAACCTGCTGCTAACAAGTAGATCAGCCTGATAAATGAGTCAGTTCTAAAGTATTGCAGGTGCGGGATCTATGACATATTTACTCTCTTTGCGTTACTGTCCATACGAGGGTAAGCTGTAAGGTGGATACACCACTGTCGGTTCAGCCGTGCCACTTGAGTCTAATGGGAGAAGCAGTCGACAGAGTCTGGTTCCACTTCTGCGGCTGCCGATTGAAGTCCAGCTATGGAGGGAATGCACAGACGCTGCAGATTCTCACTGGCTCCATTTAATTTTAATTGAATGGTGGCTTTACACAAACTTTTGGCCGAACGAGTGAAAAGTGTCGAAGAAAGACATTCATCTTTTGTGCATAAAGAGATGGTTTCATTAATTAGTCGGGTTAAATGGCAGCGCACCATATGGCCTGCCGCCATCTTGGCCGCCAGTCAGTCGACTCTGAAACTGATGCTGGGTTTTCTAAGAGAACTGCGTCTCCCATCACATGTTTGCCATGCACGAGCTGCATCAGGACTTGTTTCACCTGAAAGAAAGTTAAGCCACAGACTCAACATTATAAGTGTTTGCGCTCTTGTATTTCTCACCGCGTAGAAGCTTCGTTCTAAAAGATGAGTGTGTAAAACCATCATCATGTATTTTCATAGAGATGAGCTATGGCTACCTGTGCTCCCAGCCATGCTTTTATTAATGGGGGGCTGTCGGGACGGGGATGCTCTGCATATTCGCATATTAAACAGGCGTGGGGGGAGACGCCTGTTTTATTACCGTTTGATATAAATCAGCTTAAAGCATCTCTCCACCACCCGCTCCACCTTTTTTTTCTTTTGCTCTGAAGGCAGTCCCTCTGCACGCGCCCTCGCTCAGGTCACGTTTGCTTTGCTTTATTCATTTAGAAGCTACTGCTAACAATGCGGCTTTATTACGATGTCTGATGAGCGCGCAGTGATGGACGAAAGGTAAAGAAGTCTTGACTTCAACATGTGTCCTGATGTAGCGTTAGAATTTACCTTTGCAAAACTGACCCTTTCATTTATAGGAGGCCTCACTGTCTCACAGGCGATGACGTGAGGAATGAAAAAGTGAAAGCAGATGTGATGAATAGCAAGGGAGAAGGGCACTGAGAGCTTTATAAACCAATAAAGTTCTTGAAATCTGGAAGCCAATGTCGAGATTTTTAAATTACAGTTATTTATTCTGTATAAAAGGTTCTTGTGAGCAGGCTTAAGCATGCCCTACCTTCAGAATACATTTATTTTGGTTTATTAAAATTTCATAAAAAGGTGCCTGACAACTGTTGTGTGGTCCTATAACTGACCCCTGAGGTGCACCACAACAAGCTTATAGCTTCTAGACACAAAGATCACACATTTTCTATTAAAGTGTTCCTGAAAGATGAACAAATTCTGGTCTTCTGTGTCAAACCGAAACTCTACATTCTACAAATGTTGACAGTGGTGCAAGCGTGCTATGATTTTCTTTACTGAATTACTGAGTTGTATTTTTCTTGCAGTGTTTTGTAAAAAGAGCAGAGAAATACATACTTCTTTTGACAAACAAAATGTGTATTTTAATATGTGCGCATGAACTTGTGGGGACCAATTCTTGACTAAACAGGTGTTTGTGGGGACCTTATGTTTTTGTGGGGACATATCTGCCGATTCCCACATTTTGGGGAAGAAAACTTCAAAATAACTGGGTCATTATAATAGGGCGTAAGTTTGGTTCAAAGTCCTCCTTAATGTTTTTGGTTTTGGGTGGTTAACATTAGGGGGAGAGGCTGGGGAAAGGGTTATGTCAATGAGCGGTCCCCGCAAGGTTAGAGATACGTACATCTGTTATATGTAGCTATTGGTTGATTTGACAAGTTAGACTATTATGTTGAATTCATGCTGCTTTACGTTCGGTGTTTCCGTTCTGCAAATGGGAAAAATAATATGTCCGAGTAACGTCCGATTTACAACCGTAAGAGAAAGAGTCAAATCATTCAAACGGTGTATGTATTTAGCGATAGATGAACTGTGAGCTCTTGAACTTCTCATAAACATCCAAAAAATAACATTAAAAAGTGACAAACTTATTTAAGGGAAAGAAAGTTCCTCTGAATGTTACAAACAAATGAGAAGTGAAGCGGAGACGTATTGAATTTATCTGTGTTATAGTTTACTTTTTATAATTCTTATTGTGTCTATTGAGACAAAAAATACATTGTGCATTTCCAAATTTTAGAGGTCCTTTTCCAAATCTTTATGGTGGCACATTGGTCAGGGCCCAGATAAAGATAATAAACACATCGAGGAATGTGTGTGAAAAGTTTCAATTTACGACGGTAAGTACAATGCCATTCAAAATAGCCGACATGAGGGTTATAGGTACTACTGTAGTGGTAGATCTCTGTGTGAGAGTGAGATGCTGGGATACTGTGCTGCCGTAACTGTCGTACGTGTTGCCGGGCTGCTATGTGCAGCGGTGCCAGACATTGAATAAAAATAAAGAAATAAGCATCTGCTGGCCGTGGTCGTGAGTACGGGTGGACGTAAGTCCAGCAGGTCGTAAGTCGGATGTTACTTGTATTGGATTTTGAATGTTTTCCACACACTGCGTTTCCTCTTTAAGCCGAAAACCTTGAGAACTTTTCACTCTTTGCCAAATTTTAACCTGTAAACATTTATTAAGGTTCTCCACTTTCCTGACTGTCAGTGTCCAAATTTCAATTGCCAGTTAAAAGAAAAGGCAAAACAGAGGCAGAGGAAAATAATATATTCCTCCTGAGAGCAGAGGCGCTCTGCGCCGCATGATGTGTCTCTAATCGTATCTTTAGCCTGATAGCGATCCTGACATGTTTTGTTATAGCCTGTGATACTAAATTCCTGCTCCTCTGGCTTTAGGGCATATTACATGTGGGAGATTTAACCTTTTCTATCTCATTTATCTCTTACATTTACCCTTCTGTGTTTTCCCTGTCAGTTGCTATATTGGTTCTCATTCCTCGCCATAGCTTTCTCATCATCTCGCCGATACTCCTGCTGCCGATTAATTGATAAAACTGTGATGAATGGTGTTCGGAGTATAAATAGAACGCTGCCAAAATGTGAGTTTCAATTACAACAATATTGCGCTTTTTCCAGGATTGTCGTGTTACATAAATCAGTGATCATATAAAAATGATTTAGCCAGTTGTTTTCTCAGTGAAACAATGTGAGGCCCTCTGCGTGTGCATCCTGTTGTGTAGGACAATTCGCGTCACTTACAGTGAGAACAACACAAAGAAAAGACCGGCAAAAGGGTGGATTGTGTTTTAGAGCAGAGAAACACTCAGCGCAAGGGAAGCTTTCATTCACATCTAGACAAATAAACCCAGATGCCTGTTTGCCTTTCCCCCCTGACATTTGCTAACTTACAGAACGTTATTATATGAGTCTGTTTATATTATAAACTAAATATTACTATTTCCCTTTTTGTCTGTGGGATTAAAAGAATTATATACTACAGTTGTGTGTGTTTACTTGAGTTATGTTTGAGTCATAATTTGTGTGGTGATTTGAAACATTAAAACACTAAAAAAAAAAGAAAAAAACAGAGGCCGGACACCATTACATGTACCACTGCATGTAATATTTATATGGGTTATAAGGCATGTGAATGTGGTAGCTATTAACAGTAGAGTGTAAGTGTAAATCCCAGTTCCTGATCTAGATGTCACTGCTTTGCCTCCCAAAATAACAAGGACGATAGACTCAAGGACGATATGTGACTTGAGGCATTGGAAATTAACCCTGTGAATTCTGAATCCGTGCTGACTATTGCACCTCAACATCACCCTGAAGCTCCGTCAGGGCAGGTGGATTCAGTAGATTAATCTGATATACAAGAGCATTTGCTAGACAAACAGCTTCGCCATAAACCAAGACTTTATGCAGACTTGGATTTGCGACTTTGCTTCAGTACGTCGAGCTTGCTAAGTCAGTGAGCCATTTTGGATTTGCAATTTATCCAAGCGGTTTTAACTGTCATTGAAGGTATAATACACAAAAGATGCGCTAGATGTTGAAGAATCACAGACTCTAATACGCATGTTGTTGTGAATGTTCAGTCTTGTCATGAACTGGGACACTTCAAAAAATAAAATAAAATAAGCAAACATTGGAATGAGTGTTCCAACTCTGCTCAGAATGGTGGATTATAGTCGACACTTTTTTCTCTCTCAGTTGGAGAAAGTATGAAAGAGTTGACTTCATTTGTTGACCTTTCCTGATGACTACCATTTTTCTTGATACAGATTTCTTTCTTTATACAGATTTCTTCAGATACAGCTTTGTAAAACTGAGGAACCTCAGGTTGTTTTGCAGCAGTTTTGCAGCGTATTGCCATCAATGAAAAACAAACATGATCAAGTATTTAGCTGGACAGAAAAAAACGATCAATTTTAATTTTTTTATTTTAAATTTTTTATCGACTTGCTTGTTTTGAAGGTTTTATTTCCGATTATTCATGCTGATTTTTTTTTTTTCGACCACATCATATTACCCCTTCTCCATATTGCCTGTCGTAAACATCTTCCACAGTCCTGTTCATGTCCTCCTTTATCGTGTCCATGAACCTCATTTGCAGTCTTGCTCACCCTCTTCTCCTCTACTTCCAAACTCTCGACTTTGGTCGAGCAATATTTCCTTCTATGTCCCTCCAGTTCATCTGTTCGAGTGTGCTCTTTGTGATTCTGACGTGCGTGTTTGACGTATGGTGGGGCAAGGTGCCCTGCCTGATGCTCACCCCAGCAAGCAAAATTCAAAACATGCAAAACATTGTCATTTTGTTCTGAGAAAGAGTCAAATCATTCAAACAAAAGTGTATGTATTTAGCGATAGATTAACTTCGAGCTCTTGAACTTCTCATAAACATCCAAAAAATAACATAAAAAAGTCACAAACTTATTTAAGGGAAAGAAAGTTCCTCTGAATGTTACGAACAAACGAAAAGTGAAGTGGAGATGTATTGAATTCATCTGTGACATAGTTAACTTTTTAAGTGTTAAACGGAGTCAGGCAAAGGCCTTTTGGGGGGTCTGGTACTCAAAATACGACATCCTTCGCAAAAAAATATTGTTGTTATATTATCAATTTCTTACTCTAAAGATCAACTTTGTGCCTATTGAGACAAAAAATATATTGAGCATTGACAAATTTTTTGAGTTCCTTCTCCAAATATTTATGGTGGTATTATAATTTTTTTTTTTTTTTAACCAGAGTCATGCTGCCAGTTGGAGGATCGCAAAGTACAATACAGTGTGGTACCTCGGTTCTCGACCACAATCCGTTTCAGACGGCTGTTCGAGAAGTAGAGTGTCTGCTGCAGGTGCGCTGTTCGTCTATGTGTGTGGCCGCTGCATGTGGGAGGGGTTGCCGAGTGAGTGACGTCTCTCCAGAAGTGAAGAGGTGCCCGGTGCGTGTCCAGCTCTGAATGTGCGCTTCTGTGCAGTTTGGCTGTGACAAAGTCATAAACCAAGTCACGCTCTGTCCCAGACTGGCCTCATCCCTGTCCCAGCTCCAGCCCACAACAGGACATCAAACCCTGGAGTGAGCGCTCCAGCACCTCCCCTGTGACACTCTACCACGGTCCAGTGAGGAGACAGGAAAGGTTTTACACCTCAATATGAAGAAAAAACAGTCAGTAAATGTAGCTAACGGGACACGTCTTCATACAGAGGCTGCGTTATACACAATAACAAAGCGTGTCGTGGGTCAGCTGATCGGTCCGCACACCTTATGTTTTTTCCCGCTTTTTTCGGGGGCGTTTGAGTTCTGAATTTTCGTTCGAAATCCGAAGCAAAAAAACTCGAATTTTTTGTTCAAAAAACGTTCGAAAACCGAGGTACTACTGTACTTGCAAAACTACTGTACTGAAAACAGAAAATACATCTTGACCTACAGCTCTACATGTATACATGTCAAAACCAGTGAAGTGTTGTCCTCCTTCCACTAGATCTCAGTGTCCCAAAATGTCCAGGAATAGACACTCTGATGCAGAAGGACTGAACTAAATCACCGTGAAAAACAACAACAAAAAAACAACACTTCACTGGAAGACCAGCAGGAGCAGCGTGGAGAAATAAATATCAATTGACATCTAAAGACGATTAGCTAATTCAATAAACAGATTAGTAAATGTTCCGTTTAATTCCCACGTTTTCCCCCTGTTGTACAACATGGCCTTCGAAGCTTGCTCTGATTTTCTTGCTGTCAGATAGTTAAATGAATTCTATTTAAATCTATGGCAAAATGGATTAATTTGAAGAGAAACAGCGTTTTATCTTCGCAGATGTGGGAGGAAGTGCCCTCCAGTGCCATCTACACTTTGAAATGTGAGCTCGCGGCTGTGACTTGGTAAAAATAACGCCCCTCTTTTCCCCACCTCGAGTAATTTAGCTCCACCACTCATTACGGCATTATCTGGCATATAAATATTCATTCACTGATAGGGAAGCCATGACCTCAATATAAGACATCCGGCTATTGTAAAGCCAGACTAATTGATCTAGATACGTTTCTGACTCTCGCCCTCCTCTGCTGCTTTCTTGCGTAATCCGACAATGCAGCACTGTTTGAAATAGGCTCAACTTTTACTTTTTTAACTTGTTTTTTTTTTCCTAATGGAGTGAAACTCTATATTGAATCGAGTTTTCTCGCATGAAACACTGTTTATTCTGTATTCTGAGACTGCACTGCCATTGTCATGAAGCTCTTTAGTAATGCAGAGTTACTACCCACTGTAAGTTAGACATAAAATTCAGAAAAAAATCAGATCTTTGCAGCGAAGCCTTGCCGCTGACCCAACACACTTTTATTTACATCTTGCTGACTCATTCAGAAATGACTTCATCATAGTTATTTTGTGTTTTAGACTCACATATATAGAAAAAATGTTTGTTTTATGCATTCAATGTATTGGATAAAAGGGCAAAAATCTGTGTAAACCAAAAAAAAAAAAAAAAAAAAAAATTGTTATGGATCATTCAAGTGATTCACGAGTGTTTGTTTCTGTTTGTGTCAGTTTCATGGTTACGCTGCAGCTCTTGGTCTGTCACTGACCAGACCGCTCTGTGGTCTTTACCCAGCCTTGAATACACAACAAGCGATCTGGTGTGGTTTGTGGTCATCACTGACTTTAAACTATGGAGAATGACAGATGTCATCACTCAAACTGAACTTGACGCATGACATGCTTGTAGGCCAGTTTTATGGGGGAACATACATATTTTACGTTTAAAAAAATGACTGCTAAACTTACAATTGGCGCCCAGGAGGCTATGCAAAAGTTTGGTTTGATGTTTAAAGTTTTCCTTTTTGTTCTCTGCTTCATAGAAATAAAAAAGAAAAATCCTTCAGTCGGTGAATGTGCAAAGTGAGAAGACACTGAACTCAACACACCTAGAATTTGCTTTGAATAAAACTCAACTTCACCGCTTTTGTAAACCTCAATGTATTAAAAAATCATTTTTTCGGGTAATATTTTCTCGAAGGACAATTTTTATCGATAATATTGACAATCAAAGATCAGTGGTAAGATTTGAAAGCTGCTCTAAATGTGGTGTGACAGATGCTTTATTTCAAGGAGGCTGTTTTCCACGCAGAGCTCTGAGAGTCTATTACACACTTTCAACACATGCCACAATTGCTTGCAGGTTAAATGACAGTGGATGAAGCCAGTGGTTAGTTCTGTGAGCAGATCCAGATGTTGGGAGTGTGTGTCTGAGACATATTTGGTTTCACAGATGTACAGCGAGGGGTTTTGTGTCCGACTGCGCCGTGTTCTGATGTTCGACAGCCTCCAACAATGTCCAGTTGATGCTAACAGCAGCAGATGAGTTATTGTATTTGACTTATGATCTGCATTGATCTTGTGCTCTTCTCTTTGAACTGAGCAATGTCATTTGCTCATTTGTCAATTTGGATTCAAATATCAATGAGTGTGTGCACAAACAGGCTTGGATGGGTGTTTCTACTTCCCTTATGTCTTTTTGCTGTAGTTCAGAATGGTTCATTGTTTGTTCAGTTGTTAGAGACAAGAGAAGCGAAACACACAGTCATTGCATTGCATTGGTTTACATTTTTCACTTCAGACTATTAGAAAATGTGACCACAGAATTGCTGCATTAAAGACATAGAAAGGAGGAATTTTCAAATGTACAACTATTAAATTTTTCCTGGAGCTATCCATCCTGTGTGTGTGTTTCTTTTCAAGCACTCACAAAAGACAGAACCAGGTTCAGTGACTTGTCTGAATGGTATTTGCTCTGCTGGTGTGTTGAGGTGGAATCAGAATCACTTTTATTGCCAATGTCAGTGAGGATCCCACCAACGAGAAAAGTGCTTTGATACATCATGCAAAAATAAAATAAAATAAAATAAAATAAAATAAAGAGTCCAGTGACATGTAGATGAGATGAGTCTTAAGTCACACTGGGTTTTATTCTCCAGATGAACAGCTTATTCCATATTTTTCTCGCATGTGAGAAACCCATGTTCCTGCAGTAAAGTGGAAAGCATTGAAGTACGCAGTGCTAACATTGTCCTCACTGGTGCAGTCAAGGATGGCCGGAATTCAACCTGTTAATGGAGCGTAAGAAACAAATTGAAGAGTCCCATGCGCTTGACACGTGTTTGTCCAGCTCCATTTATCCTCTGCCTGAAGTAATTGGCTGATATTGAGAAAGTTAAGGAATCAGATTCTCACCTAGTGGCCTGACTTGTGAGGGTGTGTTGCAGGTAGGTGATGACTTCTGCCCAGCTCATGGTGTCTGTAGTCACGCACCCGAGGTCTGAGACAGTGCTTCTCAGTTATTTTCTTTTGCTCCCCTCAGGAAGGAGTAAATGTTTTGCACCCCCAACACTCCGCTGCCTCTGTAAATATATCATTTGCCTAAAAAATTATTATAACCACACCTCTGCACAACATTGTATCCTTGTTAACGTTAAATATTTGAGATACTATTTGAGAAGGACTGGTCTAAAATAATGCAGAATCCATCTGTGACTGTAAATAACAATGTGCTTTCTTCTTATCCATTTGTTTTTGACACTGACTTATTTTGCGTACTCTTTTTGAATGGACGGTTTTCTGTGACTAGCCTGAATATTTGGACCATGAATTACAAAATGTTAAGAACAAGGATCCAACTTCAAAGTTTTTGCGATTTTGACCTGCATTCTTCATCCATCCGAGAGAATCTTTTGGGACACCACACGGTGTAAAATGTATTGGCGATTCCCATTTTAGGCATCAAGAAAAATACTGGCTGGAGGAAAGAAGTGTATTAAAGTGTAGGTTCCGCTGGTAAAGCAGACGTTTTAGAGCTTCAGGACACTATCGGTATTTAACTGTTGCTGGGGTTAACAACTGTATGTGCTGGGGATGTCATGAGTCACATGGAAAATGGTGCGATGTTTATCGTAGATTTACAGTTTTAATCTCGCAGGTGTTTATGTCGAGTGGCTTTACAGTCAATGAATGCGTCGTGTAAAATCAGATTTTCAAGCCTATTTACACAGTGAAAACGTGAGAGAGTTTGATGTTAATAAAAGCCCAGTCATTATGCTGGATTTAATGAAAAGACGGCTCCAGAGTTGTTTCATATCCCTCTGCTCTCTGTTTTTCCCATGAAATGATAAAGATTTAATCCAATTAGCCCGGCACTGTTTCAGCAGACTGCGGAGGGGAATAGACTCTAATTGGTCTGAAGACAATTAGCTGAATGAATTTCTTCAGTAGTTGGAGAATATCATTGAAATGAACCAATATTCCTTCTGCCAATTCATCATGCTTCCCTCTGTTTTATTTAATCCACAACAACAGTGACTCTGTTGAGCAGAAGGAAACAAAGGCTCACGTCGGACAAAGAAAGCTTTTGAACATTCAGCAGCGATGCATGTCGCAGTTTTTTTTAACAATGATTACCATAAATATTTACATGGACTCTACAAAGACGTGAATGCTGGAACCTCTATTCAAGCATTATTAACTTTGCTGTTGTATTTTCCGTCTTTGCTGTTACTGCAGACTCATCGATTTACTTGTGAATTCATTGAATTTATGGCTTTGTTTCACTGAACCATGTAGCGGTTGTTGTGAGGACAAGCAGAGACACTGAGTGACACATATTCACAAGACAGCGGAGTTGAGTTAACAGACAGCAATGGACCCTAAATGAAAAAAAAATAGATTGAGTCAATGTGTACTGTATCTACAGTAGGTTGTTACCACTATTTATGTGAAGCTTTATTAAATATCTTCTTCTTTTTCTTTCAGCTTCTCCCTTCAGAGGTGGCCAGAGTGGATCACTTTCCTCCATCTCACCCTGTCCTCTGCTTCCTCTTCTCTCAAACCTACAAACTTCTTCACCACGTCCATAAATCTCCTCTTTGGCCTTCCTCGCAACCTTAAATATACAGTGGTGCCTCGGTTTTCGAAGGTCTCGGAATTCGAACAAATCGGAATTCTGACAAAATTTTCTAGATTTTTTTGCTTCGGATTTCAAACGAAAATTCAGAACTCGAACGCCCCCGAAATAAGTCGGAAAAAACAAAACGTGCTCGGACCGATCAGCTGACCCACGACGCGCTTTGTCATTGTGTATAACGCAGCCTCTGTATGCAGACGTGTCCCGTTAGCTCCATTTACTGACTGTTTTTTCTTCATATTGAGGTGTAAAACCTTTCCTGTCTCCGCACTGGACCGTGGTAGAGTGTCACAGGGGAGGTGCTGGAGCGCTCACTCCAGGGTTTGATGTCCTGTTGTGGGCTGGAGCTGGGACAGGGATGAGGCGAGTCTGGGACAGAGCGTGACTTGGTTTATGACTTTGTCACAGCCAAACTGCACAGAAGCGCACATTCAGAGCTGGACACGCACCATTAATTATCAGGGGAAAAATCGATTCATATTTCGAACAATTCGCTTTTCGAACAGCCGTCTGGAACGGATTGTCGTCGAGAACCGAGGTACCACTGTACTTTATAAATATTCTATACTATACAAATACTGAGTGGATGCTTTCTTCAGTGGCCCACAGTTGCTCAGCGGGGGTGTGCGCTCCCAAACCTACAGCACCGATCCAACACATCCAAAGAAGCCAATGTTACCAAGTCCATAACACAGTACCAACGTGCCTCTTGCTCAGGCAGTGGTTGGGTAAGCATTTGTTCTTCCCGCCCCCACTTCTGCTCCACGAACAAGACGTGCAAGTTGAGGGCCCTTGGTTGGCTCCAAGATCAATAGAGATGGCGAAACTCTGGTCAGGTTTACCTTCCCCCTTTACTCTTCTAAACAAATGCATTTCAAGCAGGCCCAGGGAGCACCCCTGCTAACAATGACAAATGACAGCACGTGGAGTTTTCTCTCTTTATTAACATAAAGTAATACAAACCGAAGGACACCAGTCTATAGAGAGAGTTAGGGGCTAATGTTCCATATCAGATGTGGACAATGTCAGGACTGAATACAGATTAGGCTGTGTCCTTCTCTCCCGGGGGGAATTAAGGGGTTGACACTATTCCTGCTGCCAAGTGTATTATTATAACATGCTGGTGCCAGGCATGTCCTCCCTGGACTATTAACCCTGCTGTCCCCAAAGCTCTTTCCCACTGTCCCTTACAAATCCCAGGTAGCCTCCTGGTGGCTACAGCTGCTGCTTGTCTCCCCCTCCTCCAGGTAGTGCTTAAGTTATGGAAGACTCTCCGCAGGCCACTGCTCTGTTACTAAATTATCCTTGTCAATGTATTGTAAATTACACACACATATATTACGATTCTCCAATGTGACAGTATCATCAGTGGAGCTTGCACTGGAGTCGGGTCATGTCGGGTTTCAGTGCGGACATCGGCCACCTACTAAAGAAAACCATTTGCATTTCTTTTGCTGTCATTTGTGTTATACTTAGGCTGATAGATCGATTGAAAGTAATGACAGTAATATTCTCACACTAATACTGAAACAATACCTTTGAGTCACTGCTGTTTACCGTCGTGCTTCAAGAGGGGTCTTGAATGCATCGGACTTGGTACCCAACGCATGAAGGACTAGACCAGGGGTGGCTAACCAGTTAGAAGTGTGGTGCTGCAAAGAGCCACATCCTCCAAATATGTACTTATGGAAAACAAGGCTATGAGGCTCACCTGATCCGCAAGTCATCTGACTTTGCGGCAGTATAGCGGTTAAAGCACATACCCGTATGTGGCGTATGGCTCTTCCAAATATGAAGCGACGTAGATAGAAATGTGAGCACCATTTATTTGATTTATATATTGTTTTACGTTGCTCATGGTGGCAATAACGTCGACCCGGTCTGTGAGTGTGATCGAAGCGTCTCATGTTGACTCTTCACTCCACTGAACTAAAGAGACTTCACGGCAGCAGTGATGAATAATACACAAAATGCATGCCATACAGTACGTTTCGTCTAAGTCATGACAAGATGAAACGCGGAACTAAATAAAATCGTGGTGATCATGGACCTGATGATGATCCATGTCTGAGGACCGCCACTCACATCGGTATGAAATGAACGCAATTCAAGTCTTTGAAATTCTCTGAATATCGCAGGAATAGCTCTTATGTTTTCAACTTGTTTCCTTATTTTCAGTGACTCCATGGAACGGCTCCTTTGGTGAGGAACCTCATGAAAGTGGGCAGAAGGCCAGGCATACACGAGACGGACATGTTCTAATACACCTACCTGGGGGCCGCACACTTTTCAGTTCACTCCACCCATTCGTCTCGTGGAATTCTCCTGACTGATCCACCCAAAGCAGCCCTGCACGATTTCTATCAAGCCAGTCACCAGACTTCCCTGGCAGTCTTCCTCTTCCTAAGTCAGACTTTGCACTTCATTTTCTTCTTTTACAAATTAGGGTCCTACTCGCCCTGCGCCCCGAATCCTTTATTGCTATCAAATATCATCTTCCCAATGTTTTTAGCAGGAGTTGTACTTCTCTACTCACCTTTGTCCTGGAAGCTACATCCTCTCAGACCCAACGTAGCTGATGTTACCGCAGGTTTAACTGCCACCACAGATGGAAACATGTTACAGCAGGCGATGAGATACTGGTCCTGGAAAATTCCATCCAATAACGCCTGTGGGTGTCTTTGCCATGTGAGCGATAATGTGTGGGCAGAGGTTTATTTTCTCTTTAATATGGCCGTGCCCACACTGGCACCCGCAGAGCCCCTGTTTGAGCGTCATAATGAAAGAAACAAGCTGTCATGGCGGCTGGGGTTTGAGGTGTTGTTAAAGTCTTTGAGGTTTTCTCCCAGAGGGCCTCTGTCTGCTGCCCGGAATAAGAGGGTCTTTGTTAGAGTGGCGACAGAGGCTTTGTCGAAGCACGTCCGACAGACTACTCCGTGTCGAATCCTCAGGGGTGCTTAAATTGTACGCAGAACTCGCACTGGTCTGATCAGTTCCAACTGTACATTTAAAGATCTCGTGTGATAACTTATCGGATTGTTTACTTCATGTCTTTGGTGTGATATCTGTGACACACCAGTCGATATTTGACTGTATTAACAAGGGATAAACCAGTTAGCCAAAGCTTCAGTCATGTATAGGTCACTGCTTAAACTGCAGCAACTGATCTTCGTCCTTGTTCTTTTGTAACTGGATGTTTCCTGGCATAATCTCAAGGTCATTCATCATTGAGTCCCTCTACTAGCAAGCAAATGCCCACTATAATATCTTTAAGGCAATGCACTGTTTTAATACTAATGTTTGTATATAGAATTCTGTTCGACTTTCCTGCATGTGTGACTCCAGTAATGTCCACTTGTTGTTATGCTGTGTCAAGTTAAAGGCACCGTGACCTGTTTTCCCTTTGAACCCAGCAAAAGTTCATGTGAGTGCCCATCAGGAAAAGTCAGCATTTCTCTGCTCCGCTTACTGGAATTCTTACAGGTCTGCTGGGAAGTGTTTTCATTTTTGTCCTTTTCCCCCATAAATCTCACAACAATTATGAACTGAACTGGTTATTAATGTAGAAGTGGCCAGTTCTTTTTTTCAAATTGTCAAATCTGTGATCTGTCGGGAACCAGCACCTTCCAGGGCAAGTCGTTTTTCATGAACCCGCTGAGAGAAAATCCCCTCCCCTGTCGCATCAGTGGGTCAGGCCTTGTGCATGCAGCCCTGTCAACCGAGTGTCTCATTCTGCACCCTCTCTCGTTTTTCTTCTTGATGTCCAGTGAGCTCCTCAATGTCTCAGCATAATCAAAACACTATTAGCTACCGGTTCCACTGCAAGAAGATGAGAAGAATCCAAGAGGTCAGTTTGTTTAGTGAATTTTATCAAGGCATTTTGGAGTAAGGCATGTCTGATCCAAAGTAATATCTGGTTGATATTATCTGGGAGGTCAATGTGGATTTGATAGAGGACTATAGATATCTCCTCATAGAAAATATCAGAGTCGTCTTTACTTCTTGAGGAGGCTCAGGTCCTTCAACGTCTGAGGATGTTTTATGAGTCGGTGGTGTCCAGTGCAATTCTGTTTTCTGTGGTTTGCTGGGGCAGAAGATTAATGGTGGTGGACACTAACATACTCAACAGACTCATCCGCAAAGCTGGTGATGTGGTGGGGGTGAAACTGGACTCCTAGGAGACGGTTATGGAGAGAAGGATGCTCCTGAAACTAAGGAGCATCCACCCCCATCAGCTCCTGGTCCAATACAGAGGCACACAGACCAACAGATTGAGACTACCCTTCTGAAAGACTGAGCGCCACAGGAGGTCCTTTCTCCCTGTGGCAATAAAACTGTACAACTCATCCCTGAAATAACTACAGCGACGGATTCCTTGGCACATCTTTTCTGTTGACTCTGTCCTTGAATATGCTTTTTCTTGCACATTGTTTCTAAGCTCTTTTGTATTGCTTTTCGCACTTTCTAATATCATTTCTATTTTACTGTAATATGTTGGGTACAGATCATGTTCCCAAAATAATTTCCTTGGGGGTTAATCAAGTTTTCTGATTCTGATAAGACAGTTACAGACTTAACTCATGCGGTCAGTCAATCTCACGGTTGAATTTGATTGTCAGCTCGAGCCCACAGAGCCTGTGTTTGCATGTCTGTGTGGGAGTGCTTATCGGGCAGTGGAGGGGTTTGGGGCAGTGCCATGCCCCCTACAGTAGTTTATCTTGGGCTTGTACATGCCCCTCTTGGTAGGGTCGATCCTCAGGGCGCCCTGCCCCAGCACACCTCCATTAGCGGGTGTGCTAACCTTGCAACAATGCTGTGACACTCTCGTTTTTCATCCGCCCTGCATTCTCCTCCCCGGCCCCCCCTCCAGCATAACCCAGAGGCTTCCCAGATGAGACAGAGGTGAGATGGGCACTCCAGTCTCACTGTCAGAGACGCGGACCACTGCCACCTTGGACATAGATACAAATCTTAGGATGCTGAAGAAGTCTCATCGGTGAAGAAAGGGACACTAAAGTCAAGGTCCAGGCAGGTTGAAACGCTTAAAAACCTAACAAACAATGAACCGTGAAGCCTTAGTCAAATAAATGACCTTTAAAAATCCCAGCTTCCCACTGAGTTGTCAATCTCTCCTCACCCTTAGCACATGCATACCTTTATGTTTGACTCTGGAAAAAGGACAAGAGTCATGTAAGTTATTCCCGCTGTAATTGAAATGCAGATAACATGTCCTGTAAAATCGATTCAAGCCAAGATCTCTAATCATCATCAATCACATCATCAGTGTAGATACGTCTGAGGCGATGTTGTCTCTCAGGTCCTTTCCCCATTCATACCGATCACACTTCATGAATACATTTATCCAGGATGACCTTAATGGCACAGTTTCATGTGGGTGTATTAAAAAAGGCTCTGAGTGTTTGGAGCTGGAGGTTAAATAAGGCCCAGAGCACCAAGATGGATATGTGACTGGGAATCATGATACACCTGAAGAATTCCTGTGTAATGGGGGAGGGAGAACCACCAAAAATTCTACCGTAATTCCAACTAAATTATTCTGGATTTGCGAGAACAAACTTAATATAGACGATGTTGCCGTGAATTATCTTTGACATGTACAAAGATTTGTCCCCCACAGCTGTTTCCTGATGACCCAGGACATACGTTTATGTTTTGCAAAATAACAAATTTCATTGAAATGTTGAGGAAGTATTGATGTTGTGACACGGAATGTTAGGCTGTGTCCCATTACTCACCCTAACTCTTGCTTTTGACCCTGACACGTTTTGTACGTTCACGAGTAAGTGTAGTGTGTCCCAATACTCTACTCGCTGTTCACCACTTGACATGATCCCTTAAAACCGAGGGGGCTCTGAAGCCGACTTGAATCCAAGTGGGAATATGAATTGATAGAATTCCAGGATACCAAAGTACTTTATTTCAAAACAATGTTAATAGGACAACAGGGACATTTTACTAGCAAGGACTACTTCGGTTTATTTACTTTCTGTCGTATCACACGTTAGCGAGCCAAATGGTCTACTGTGCCCGACAACATGAACAATAGAACATTTATGTACAACAGTGTGTTTTTATTTCTTCTTAACAAACAACAGTCGGCTAGCATCCAGGCTAACGCTAACATCCTCATACCTCTAGCAGATCTACCACTGCAACATAGTGGCAAAGTCCGTTTCTCCTCCGTTGGTTCACCAAACCCAGTGAGATGATCAGCGCCGATGCAAGAGGTTGCAAAAACGTTTGGCATTTCCAAGACGTCTCCAACACTGGATAATCTGGGAACAAAACACAGCACGGCAGCCAATAACACGTTGTCTTTATGCGTGACGTCATGAAGTGTTGTCCCAAATCTTAGGGACATCTGTTACTTCACTTGGTTGTCGGAGGGCACTTCATAGTGGAGGACACTCCAAACCAAGAGCTAGTGTTAGGGTAAGAAATGGGACACGGCCATAAACTTTGGTGGTGTTTCAAGGAAACATTTGAAGGGATCAAGTTTAATTTACAGTGCCTTCAATTGAATCAATAAAATGAATAAACTTTTACATTGCAAACGTTGTTGCATACTCGGAACTGACCATGTTAGTAGAGGGTCTTCGGTCCAATCGGAACCCAGAGCCATAATGTACTGCCACTGTTGTGTACCATTACACTGCTAATCGATATAGTTTTGAATATTGCGAATGTTGCTGGCAGCATAGTGGCTCTGACTTGTTGAAGATACGTCCTTTTTGCCGTGATCCAATTCAATTCTTGAGGATCATCCGTTTGGTTGTAAGCCGTTCATGTGAACGAACCCCCTGTTAGCGGTACAGTATGTCTTGTTTCCAGTGTTGACTAAAACTGGACATAGGCTTTAGAATTGGCTGTAATAAATGGCAAATAAAGCTCTACACCTCAAGCTTTGTTTTTGGTATAAAGAAGCATCCAAATGCTGGAGTTTCCATCCCGAATCTGGTGTCATTCGCTGAGAAAGCCGCAGTTCCATCAATACTCTGCATACTTGGAGTTATTTGTCTGTGTAGCTCAGTAGTCATCCATTCCGCCTTGCTCATTGTCTTCTCGCATGCTTTTCGTTGTCAAATGAAAAAGCATACTGCCTGCTCTTCTTGGCAGGTGTTTTACAACGCTGCTTGCTGGTTCTGCGTACATAATCAATCTATCCAAAGCTTTTAAAGGCAGTGGAGACGGAGAAAGCAAGGCCCACCTGCCTCCCTCACACGCACGGATGATTAAATGGATGTAATGTATATTCCTGCACGTTTTGGCCTCACTGTACTTTGTGTTGCATGTCTATTCATCCCAGACACCAGCGCGATCCATCATTCGCTCTGCTGATGGATATCCATGCCCTTCCAAAGCTGCCTGGACACATACTTATTGTATCCTTTTACTGAGACAGAGTGATGAACTCCTGTGGCCCTGATGCAACAGTGGCAGATACTCAATAGAAGAATAAGTGAGCGGGGTTATAAAATGCCAAATTACAGTGTGCGATACCCACCACACTGCAGAGCTTGAGAATGCTTGAAGAAAGAAGGATGAAAAGACATGAATAACATGACAAATCAAAGACCTCGGAAGTGGCAAATTCGCTAAGGAATTACATGGTTGTTACAGCTCTTTACTCGAACAGGATGAATGAATTAGTTTCCGTTTGCCGCCACTCTGGATTTTCTGTGATAAAACATTCAATCAAAAGTAGCCCAGGGTGATACTATTTTAGCGCCGGGTGCGGTGCTCTCTTGAATTATTCTTTCGAGGGAATTTAATCTGATTTATGATGAAGCTGGGGACATAGATGAGCGCTTCCTCTTGGTGTTCTCCTCTATTGCGTGGACATAATACAATTCTCGGCCTCACCATTCGATATGTGTCATTGACATGATAAAAGAACTCATTTGACACAGACTCGTACAGAGTTTTGTGATTTGTTCAAAGCGTCACTTTTAATGCGTCGGCCTCTCACGAGGGGGAAATATTTGAAAGCATTAAGTTGCCGTAACACTGGCGATAAATGGAAAGCTTCATAAAATGGCCGGTGCTGAGAGGCATGATTTGTACAAAGGGAATGATTCATGACTTCGGCCTCTTATCTGAGGACCTGCCAGCCACAAGCTGTTATCAATAAAATAATCGGATCTAAGTGAAACACAAAGATCAGTGTATTTCACACAAAGTTGCCTCGGGCGGTGGATTTATCACGTAGATCGCACTCCCTATCATTTACAACTAGCTCAGTTGGGAAGTGAGAGCCAAGTCTAATATTAGTGGGATGTCTCCATCTGCTATCCCCTGTTTAAATTCCAGGAGCAGCACTCTCCTCAGCCTCGATTGTAGATGTAATCCCCCTAATAAAGAGGCTTACGAAGCAATGAGAAAAGGGCCACACAATGAATTAGCTGCTGATTATTTGCAATCCTGCCACTATAATCTTTTGGAAGCTTCCTATTGGCATGTCTGTTGGCTTTTTTTCCCTCTTTGACTTGTAATGGTTTTGCCTCAAAAGACTCATTTATCTTTAAATTCTCATTCCAAGCCATGTTAATAGGTGATCTTCTAATGAGGGATCACAAGGATAGAGACACATCATCTTCATTTCACGGGTTTATCTTGTTTCATCTGAGTTTGTCATTTTCACATTCAACAAGTCTCCAGCCAAATTCTTTTTTTTTTTTTAAGATATATGCAATGGAGTTCCACCCAAGACTCCATGAATCCAAAGGTGTGATTTTAAGATGGCAGTGGTGAGCGATGCCTCTCACCCGCCGTTGTCATTTCAGTGCTTTTGGACGGACAGTGTCTATGATAAAAAAACGATGGCGGATTGTGTGTGTGAAAACAAGAACCCAATTTACGCGTGTTAAAAATACTGTATATAAAACACAAAAATTATCAGCTGGAGGAGCAGATGCAGACCTTTTTATACCATTGCTTATAAGCACTAAAAGTCATAAAAATGTTAACTCTGTAGTAACTCATGAGTGAAATCTTGTGCATTTTGTCGGTGCCAAGTTTGCTAGCCTCGAAATGTCAAAAAGATGAAAGAAAGAAAAGAAGAGAAAGATAAATAGCCTCAAATCTTTTTTTTTTTTAACTTGCAATGGGCATGGGAGATTTTATGTCATTCTAAAAGTCATGTTTTACCATGTTTTCTACACGTTTCATTCATTTACATCAAGCGTGCTCGTCAAAACCACCAGTCTCCTCGAGTCCTGCAGTTATTGGTGCAGCTTGGTTAAGAACGTCGCCAGACCGAGAAAGTTTGATACGTGTTTTTCCAAGGACTTTTGCATACGCTACTGACAGGCGGGGCTTGTGAAGTTCTCAGGTGACCCTGGCTTACCCTGGAGAGCATGGAAAGTGTTGTGGGCACAGGTGTGCTTGGCACTGAGCTGATGTGGAACAGCGTGTCCCATGCAGTCTCGCCAGCCGGTGTGCCCTGGCAAGAAGCCTCGTCCTTCCCCTCTCTGCCTCCGTGGCCGCATGAAGACTTCATGATATGATGACTTCATTGCTGGAATCAGTTTGAAGCAAATGCTAGTATATATTTCTTCCGCACATCATATCGTATTTTTAATATATTTCGTTTTACGAGAATCATATTTCAAACATACCTGCCCAGCCCAGAAGCAAAACAGTATGTGCGTCTGTCCAGTCTGTTTTCATGTCTTACATCATCACCTCAACACACGGTGAAATCGTTTTGAGAATAGTGAATGTTTTTGTTCATTCAACCTTCCGGAGGTCTATCAATTGGCCTTTGGAGCAGGTCATTGTTTATCACCACAACTCCATCCTTGAACTTGTGGATATTAAATAACATGCTGATTTTCTTGGGGTAATTTGTTCTATATGGTGCTAAACTAAGTTTTGTAAACTGCATATTTCTGCAAACGCACTAGCATGCTGTTTTGCACAGATAAAAAAGACAAACCACTTGTGTTCTCTCCTTATATCGCTTTGTCCATTTATTAGCCAGCAGGCTTCCCTGTATTTTTGCACAAGAATACCTTTAGTAGTTCTTTGTCAGCCATTGTCGGGGCCCTCATGACACATTGATGGAAATTATAATCAGAATCAGAATCAGAATCAAATTTATTGCCATGGTCAGTGGGGAGCCCACTGACTAGGAAAGTGTCTTGGAATAAAGTGCAACAAAAAACAAATAAAATAAAATAAATAGAATAATATAACAACAAGGCTGTTCACGAATTTAACAGTCTGATGGCTGAGGGGAAGAAGCCGTTCCTGTGACGGGAGGTTCTGGTCTGGATGGACCGTAGCCTCCTGCCAGAGGGAAGAGGAACAAACAGTCCATGTCCAGGGTGAGAAGGGTCGGCTCTGATCCGACCTGCACGTCTCTGGGTCCTAGAGGCATACAGGTCCTGAGGTGGCAGGCTGCAACCCATCACCTTCTCAGCAGAACGTACGTAATGGCTTAGTGCAACATGACTCATGATCCATGATTGAATCTTGATCTCCAGGAGGTCTGGAATCGAGAAGCAGCCGCTGAGACCGGCAGTGGTGTCGGAACTTTGGGTACGTGGCCGAAAACAATGCATTTTGAGGGCTGTTTAATGTGAATAAAACATGTGAGACGCTCTCTTGAGACAAAGTGCGTCCTGCTCAAAAGTCCGATGTGAACTCAGGCGAGTCGGACTTGATCCCAGCTGGAGAGCTGCACCTTGTCTATTGTGAGAGCAGCGTGGATAAGTCAAGACGCTCCTCATTACGCTATTTCCTCACTCTCGATGCTGGACCCTTGAAAAGCGTTTTTAAGCCAGTGCACCAATGACCTATCTACAGCGTAGACAGCACCACTGAACCTGCGGCTTATATATGTACGGAATCTATTTTCCTCTTTAAATTTAGTGGGTGCGGCTAATATTCTGGTGTGCTCTATAATTATGATACATTTATTACAGAAGGAGGTTTTACATCTTCAGACTTGTACATCTGCATGAGTCTTTTTTAAGTATCTGAATTAACATGATGCATCTGAAGTAACATGCTTGATCCATGATTAAATCTTGCATCAAATGGCTACTTATCTGGTGGATAAATATTCGACAACTGTTTGGCATGATCAGTCACGACACTTATAGTTGTGACTTTTCATATTTATATGATTCTCTTGCTGTTCCACGTCATACGTATCACTGTCACTGTTGGACATATTTTTAAGGACCGATATCACACTGTTTTTCTTCATCATTTCTTCATCATCATACACACTACATCTGTGTTTCAACTTGCTCTCGCGGGATTTCTCTGAGAAGACTCCTCTCATCCATTTCAAGGATATTATTCATTATTGATACGTATTTAACTTTTCTTTATGAATCACAATGTGCCTTTTGAGTCCTCATTTGTGACTCATCGTGCAGGACTTTGAGCTCCTTTCTGTTCTATTTGTAGATGGCTGTGCTCTGCTCCAGCGTGTGTGTGTGTGTGTGCGAGAGAGAGAGAGTGTGTGTGTGTCCATGTGTGCACCATGGGAATTGTCTTGCTCCACTTGTATTTTGACATTTGATTTATGTTAGTGTGAAACCATTTTCATGCAAGCCATTATGCAATCTATAAAAGCAAGCGTGTGGTTTTGACGGAGCATTGGGACCCGCCGCCGCACCGCTGGCATACCAAGTGGCTCTTCTTCTGTAAATTTCATTAGACTATAGACTGCAGCTCTGACCACCAGCTAAAGGTGCCATCGGCTAATGAAGGAGAAGGCTGCGTCTAAGTGCAGATGGATCCTGGCATTGCTGAGGTGCGGCATTATAAATATCTCCGCATATTTGTGAGAGATATGAGAGGAGACTGACACCGTTGCTTTGCCCACAAACTGCGCTTGCACTTTACTGACTTGTAAATAAAACAATATCCATCTGCATAAATGAGGGGGCTCGGGAGGGAATGAGTGAAAGAATGGATAATTGCATGGATAGAGGTTCCAGAGTGGCAGAAGGAAGATGGAAAAAAACTGAATCCAACTACTTATTGTGATTATAAAGTTTCAAAAGTCTTTACGACTAATTACATCACGGTGATAGAAAGTTCACTCAGCTTGTTAAGTGCTGCATCATGCGTTCGAATCAATACATGGGACTTCATTTAAATACCTCAAGGTATTATAATGGTTTGGCTCATGAGAACGCCTCATTGATTCAGGATTTCTTTTTTTTTTCCATGCTAGGTCGGAAAAAAAGTGACTATTAGCTGCTACTTTTTTCTCGCGGACTGAGCCCTGCGGCTTATATAACAGTGTGGCTAATATTTGGATATTTGCAGGATGAAATCGATGAAATCTGAGGCTTTTTATTTACCCTTACGCATGCAAAATACGCTGTTCTTGCCCGTGTGTCCACAGCTCCGTCAACAGAGTCGATCTCCTGGAGGTCAGGAATCGAGAAGCAGCTGCTGAGACCAGCAGTGGTGTCGGAACTTTGGGCACGCAGTAGAAAACAGCGCATTTTGAGGGCTTTTTTATGTGAATAAAAGATGTGAGGCGCTCTCTCGAGACAAAGTGTGTTCGGCTCAAATGTCCGATGTGAAAATAGACGAGTCTGACTTGATCCCGGCTGGAGAGCTGCACCTTGTCTATTGTGAGAGCAGCGTGGATAAATGAAGACGCTCCGTATTATGGAGATTGTTTCCGCTATTTCCTCACTCTCGATGCTGGAGCCCGTTTTCAAAACTAGTTTTGAAAAGCATTTTTCAGTCGGTGCACCACTGACCTGTCCACAGCGCAGGCAGCACCACTGAACCTGCGGGTTATGTATGTTCAAGATCTATTTTCCTTCTTAAATGTAGTGGGTGCGGCTAATATTCTGGTGCGCTATATAGTCTGGAAATGACGGTACGTCTATTACAAAAGGAGGGTCAGAGCAACCGACAGTTAAGAGATAATCTATTACATCTTCAGACACGTACATCTGCATGAGTCTTTTTTTAATATCTGAATCTATTTTGGTCTATTGGTTGGGCCCTGTGTGCAAGTACGAGCAGAATATTGAGTTATATTGAGCAGACCCACTCAGCCCCATTGTGAAATACCGGTACACAAGTGCATCTTTATACTTCACTGGACCTCTTCAAATCACTTTATAGCTGCCTGCACAAGCCTGTGATCTATTCATCCACATCCCTTCATGATCCTGAAAAGAGATGCCTTTTACATTTAAAGGCAATACAATGACAATTAGATTATGGTGGCTGCACTTCGCTCTTCCGTGAGGCTGCTCTGGACCCAGTGATTGGTTAAGCAGCGACTGCCTCAGCTGGGGAACAGAGGTGCTACTTGTGGCAGCACCATTTGTTCGATGGGGGATCCCTTTGTGTGCTGTGGGTGTTACCTCTGATGCAATTTGCCCGTTCGCTCGTCCTCACTCAAGTTGATAAAATGGTCCTGAGGAAGGCGGCCCATGCACCTGTTGAAGGTGGGAACAAGGATATATATATATATATATATATATATATATATATATATATATAATGCGTTCCGAGCCTTAAAATAGTCTTTTGTAGGAGTGAATGTAGAGTGTCTGCTGCAGGTGGCTGTTCGTCTATGTGTGTGGCCGCTGCATGTGGGAGGGGTTGCCGAGTGAGTGACGTCTCTCCAGAAGTGAAGAGGTGCCCGGTGCGTGTCCAGCTCTGAATGTGCGCTTCTGTGCAGTTTGGCTGTGACAAAGTCATAAACCAAGTCACGCTCTGTCCCAGACTCGCCTCATCCCTGTCCCAGCTCCAGCCCACAACAGGACATCAAACCCTGGAGTGAGCGCTCCAGCACCTCCCCTGTGACACTCTACCACGGTCCAGTGTGGAGACAGGAAAGGTTTTACACCTCAATATGAAGAAAAAACAGTCAGTCAATGTAGCTAACGGGACACGTCTGCATACAGAGGCTGCGTTATACACAATAACAAAGCGCGTCGTGGGTCAGCTGATCGGTCCGTGCACGTTATATTTTTCTTCACTTCAAGAACATTGTTACTCAAGCCTGGAGCCTTTCTCGTATTGGCTAAGTATCTCCCTGTGGTGCAGTTTTGTATCTGGTGCAGGCAGTACTTCTCTCCTGTCAAACATACAGAGAACACATAGGCCAGCTGTCAAAAAGTGTTTTCCAGCACGCGGAAGGTTTAAGAAAGAGAGACAGAAGCCGAGCAGCATACAGGCTGTTTGCTCCACACCTCTCACGGCTCCTCGGTACGTGGGAGAGGAGCTGTCTGACAAGACCACCTCTCCTGCCAGACTCAGACATCAGGTGGGAGTGGATGAAAGCAGAAGGAAGAAAGCAGAGGGAGAGAGGGTGAAGAGCCAAAAGACAGTTGCTCCTAATCTTTATGTATTAACAAAAACAATATATTCACCGCGGCTTGCCAAAGCTTCCTGAAGGAGGAGACTTTTGGACGAGATTTGTTTATCTTCTCGGTGGGGAAAAAGTGCGCTTGTGTATGGGTGTGTGAGAGTAGCGTGAGTCTTTAGTGGTTTGAGTGAGTCAATGTTTGTTCTATCAAAATGCCTGTATTTATTCAAACATCTCAGTGTTACCCTGTAATTAGGTGGTGTTATCGGAAGGGCACCTCTGTAACAATAGTGCGTGAATTTTTCATTTTGGGGAGAGTCAGGCGACCCCCCGAAAGATTTGTTCTGTCAAGGCTTAACTTTATTTAGGTGAGAAGAGCTCGGAGCTGAAGTTTTCGGAAAACTTTTTGGGCTTTTGCTCTTTCATCGACCTAAGATAGAGGCTAATATTTTTCATGGCACCTAGGGCAGAGTGATCTACTGAAATTTTCTTCTTACTGAAATTTACTACGATAGCCGACGTTTTACGCATGTCGGTAAATTTGGTATTTTGATAAAAACGAAAATAAGAGTTGCTTTTTTTTGGTGGGCAATATTCATTTTACTCTTTAAGACGGGACCACGTGTATAGTCACGTGACTCCACACATCCAGTCAGATCTGAGCGGACGGACGACTTTTATTTACGTCTCTTGAAGGCATCACAAATACGTTCAGGAACATGGTCAGTCGAGCAACCAATCAAAAAGACGTTCAGTATATGCGACAAAAGTTTATTTTCAGACTTAAATTAAACAATAGCTTGAGGCAATGTGTAGCACAAACTTGTATAAGGACCCACGTGGATGATGCTAATCGCAGTTAGCTGCGCAATGCTAAATTAGATGGTGCTGCTCAGTCTCCTCCTCCGAGCTTTTACATGCTCAACACCGTCAATGTGATCGAGGGTTGGTCTGGGGTGCAGTACTCCGGGGAAATTGGCTGGATGTTGGTTTAATCCAGATCATAATCGGAGGTCTGCCTTTTTGATGCTGGCTTGTAGTCACTGAAACCATTTATCCCCTAACTTTTACTGCAAGAAGTTGTTCATGCACATTACAACATGACTCAAGAAGGTTACTGTCAGTTATGGCACATGAACAGCTTTGCTTATGCATAAGGAGTAAATAATACTCTTTATAAATAATATAATATTAACTGAAACCAAGGTTGAATGTTGTACTCCGATGGTGTGGTGTTTCTCTTGTACACCACGGCATCATATTTTTCATAAACTGTGCTTTGCGTACAACACTGAGAGGGGGGGTTGTCATGCATTTATCATTATCAAAATAAACAAGCAATTTATCGTGATATTGATCATATCAGATCAGGTCATATCGCCCAGCCCTACATGACACTATTCTTATCATTTTGGCCCTGAACACCACCGCAATGCATTTCAAATGAAAAAGAATTTGAGGGTACTAGCATAAAAAAATGTTAAGTTTGTAAGTGTCTCTCACGTTTTAAGTGCCCAAAAGGAATGGGTTAGTGTTCTGCTGTTGAGTGGTCGAGTTTGTGTAATTCCCTTTTTGGACGCTCACGGTTAGTGAAACCAACACGTACTCATTCCTTGCAACATTTGCGAGTAGACTTTTGCGCTCAGGTGAGACGCTGAGTTCATGTCGACACATTAGGCTTTCAAGTGAAGCACATTACATCTGTGGACCCGAGAAGGAGGTGATGGGAGGAGTATGAAGAAGTGAACTCGTGACATCATGGGATCAGTGAAGCATGGTGGTGGTATGTATGGCAGCCATTGGGACTGACTTTCTTGTATTGATGGTGGGATCCTGACAATATGAGCTGAATGAATTCTACATTGTTCCTCCAATACTATCGACGCTTCACATGCCAGATGGACAATGACCCGAGCCATACTGCTAAAACAGGCAGAGTTTTTAAGGCGGAAAAGTGGAGCGCCATTCAGACCAAGTTAGTCACCAGGTTTGCTACCCACTACTCCCGACCACTAGGGGCCACTGTTCCTGGGCGTAACTGGCACCTGTGGCGTGTAGAGGGAGAACTAAAGGGGAGTTTATTTTGTCTTTTTCCATCTCAATTTAAAAAGACAAAGAAGTGTGATGGTCGTGTCTCCAAGCGTGGAAACTGGATTTTTCTCTTGTTTATCATTATTGTCTTTTGACGCCAAAGAAGACCCGAACCATTACAGCCTGAATCAGATGGGGTCTGCATTTTACTTGCTAAAGACATAACAAATTTGTGACCTGGTGGCCACTACACACCACGCTACTGAGATGAAGTATGGACGAAAAGAATTTTGAGTCCGTCATGTGCAAAAGTCAGTCTTGCACTCGCTCATAAAATCTTACATATACCTCATATATCTGTTCAACTGGGCCCTTCTCCATCCTTCCCTGACTACGGTGATTCTCAGGGGTGACTCAGGTTTTCCAGTCAGTTGATAGCGCACGCCTCAGTGCATCGCCGCTCCTAAGCTGTGATTGAAACTTCAGACAAGCAGGATGGGACCCTTGAGAGGCCGCCCGTCCCACATCAGCACTCAGTGCCAAGTTTTATCACACGCCGGGCCCGACTCCCACATGCATCAGGTATGCTCAGCGGCACCGGTGTGTATTAATCAATGACAATATGATTACCTCTGAATAGGCCCCATGCATTATTTAAAGCACTGTCCCCTGGCTTACAGTGTGTCTGCCTTTCAAATTAAACTGAGAGTCAATAATTAATGTTAAGATTAACTGAAGCCACCGCCTCCTCCAGGCGGTGTTGAGAGCACACGGATTCTGTTCAAGAGTGTAAGACGGGGACAAAAAAAATATCACGCTTGCATGCAACCATGCGTGCACACTATTGACACAGAGGCAGTCATGTGAAGGAGCGATCATGATCTTGGCTCTCTGCCCCGGGGGATGATCTTTACCAGCCTCAGGCAGAGAGCGAACACTCCCTCATTTCCCTGCCTCGATAGGAAGGATCCCTGCTCTTCATAGATATGAGAACCACACCAACGGAGTCGGTACACTGTTTTTCTCACGGTGACGTGTGGGCTAAAGACTTATTTCCATCTCTCTGAGCCGGGGTGGGGGTGGGGGGTTGGGGGGGGTCATATTGTCTACGATGGAGCTTGGACTTTCTCACACGTGGATGCACCATTCAAGGCCCCTGAAATCTGTCTGGGTGATAAGCTGCCAGTTCGCAGAACAACGGGAGATAGGGCTTTTAAAGCAGTTCAGCTTGACTGGAGGGCTTCTGTCTGCCTGCCAACAGCCTGATTACTCAATCCTGCTTTTCTGTCTCTCACAAGCTGCCCTAAGAGCTCCAAGGGCCAGGCCCCCATGTCTGCCTGTCAGGATGTGATGCCTTGGCATCAAGTGCTGCTTCACAGCAGGAGGCTACAAGAAGTGTAATGTTACATTTCACACGTCGCTAAAATGTATGAGGGGTGGAAGGTTGGCCGTGCGTGGTCAGCGCTTGTACACATATTTCCCAAGGCTTTTTAAGATCTCCAAAAAGCACGTGAGTCACAAGACAATCTGGTGATGTGTTTGAATTTATTGGGTTTAGTTTTGGTGAGCTGCAACATAAAAAAATAAATAAAAAAATACAGCGATGAATAAATGCCCTACAGCAGGGGATGCCCTCGCCAGACGCCTATAATCCTTTCCGAATCAGTTTCTGACCAACACAGGTGTTGTGATTTCAAAATGCAAAACTAGGACTAGGGGGTGAAAATCGCATCGCATCGCAGTTCAGATATGTACGATTCACTCATTGAAATGTCCATCAATGTCCACCTTTATGAGCAGCTCCATAACAACAAAATGAGCACACACTACGTGTCATAATAAAATTAAAAAAATGACGCTGCTGCTTCCTTATAGTATCAGAAGTTGAAGAATGTTAACTTTAGTTGCTTAAAGCATCGTCTTATGTGACAACCACAGTGTTTTCGGGAGTTTGTCTGCTCATCTACACTATGGATCAAATCAGAAAGTCTGCTTCAGCTTTGACCAATTCTTAAACGCTTATGCCAACGGACCGTCCGTTGGTCTGACAAAAGACATTGGAAATTATTAAATTACATTGTTTAAAATCATCAATTGGTGAGTGGTCATACATTGATATATCTAGAAATATGAAAAAAAAAAAGTTCAAGAATCAAATTGTTGCCCCTCAATAGTAATTGAATTGTGCATTGCCTGAAGATCACTGCCCCTCGGAAACTGCAGCACATCATAGTTCCACATTCAGACGTCCAAGTTTTGTTTTTGGAAACCGGAGGCCTCAGACTGAAATTTGGTTGCCATCATATAGTGATATGTTTTTGTGCAATGGCAATAAAGAAAGTCTAAGTCTAAGAGTGATAGGAAAATATATTCATGTTACTGTGAAACGTTTTTAAAAAATTATAATGTGTAAATTTTTTTTTCACTTCCATGAACTCGTAGTGTGCCAAACGTTTTCCATGTTACCTGTATTTATGAAAATGCAACTTTTAGGCGCAAGTTGGTCGTTGGAAAAAATAAAATAAAATTACTGTGTCTTTTTACATTCACGACTGATCTTTTTAGAACCTTTGGGCATCAGGCGCTTAAAATATCTCACATGAAATTCTGTCTAAACACCATCACGTGCTGTTATGCTCCATTATAAATAATGCCTGTAGTGTCACGGTGTAAGTGACACGTTTGAATTTCCACATGTAATAAAACTTTCCCCCACACGCTGCGATTTTCAAATGAGAAGAAAGAAAATAGGTCAGTGTTGATTGCTTCTGACGACAACAGATCTTGAACTCGCCGCAAAGTGCTGGTGTTTTGGTGCCAAGAGGGGGCCCAACTCAAAACTAGGCAGGCTGCCACGCTGTTAGATCTGAACATTGTTTTCTGAAGTCGAGCCTTGAGAGTGTAACAGTATTTTCGTTCCCAACTAATGTATTGATTCCACTCCCGTAAAAATTCTTTCAACATCAGTCATCATGATCACAAACAGAAAAGTTGTGTTGGATGTGTTTCTGCATGCAAACAGCGGCACTGTGGCCGGACGGAAGTCTGTTGCGGTGGAAACATTTAATTCTCCGCGTAACGTCTTCAGTTTTCCGAGTTTCTTCACTGGCCTCTTAACCTATTTCTGGAGAGTATGTTAGCAGTTTCACAACAGACACACAGCCTCAATTTTTGACTAATAGGACGACAATTGGCCCATTTATTTGCGGTAGCAGACATTTTTGTAACAGCGCGCACTTCTTGGTTGAGCTGTTCGACGACGTGAGTCCTCGCAAACAAACGGAATTTTCTAGGGCAACAACTACACTATTAATATTGATTTTTCTTCAGACACGTTTTAGGTGTGTTGTTTAGCGTCTTCTCAGGAAGAATTCGCTGATGATGGTTTTCGTTCTGCGGATCAGACCGCGATGATCCGTGCGCACTCGAGCACCTTTCCCTGTAATGACCCTCCTGGCACGGTGTTTTGGTGGAGCTGAGGTGAACATCCTCCCGCTCCTCCTGCACACTTTGGGGCATTATCATAAATACAGCACATTAACACTTGTTCCTGCCTTGTCAGGATATAAATGAAGTCTGCAGGTGTCCCACCGAGGTTTACCCCTGGTACTAATTAAGGCATGATAATTAGGTTTGTTAAATTCCGCCCGCTCACTCCTGATTCCCCCCTCGGAATACAACAGTCGTGCAGACAAGAGAAGCTTGAGTGAATCTTTTACTAACACACCAGAACAGACCAATGAATTCCTGATGAAGTGATTTGCCAGCGCTGGAGGGAATACGGAGCGGCGTAATTATGATTTTGTGCGTGACAACTCTCATTCATCTGCCTTGAATGTGATGTTGTTTTGTGGAGAGGCAGGCCATGGTTTTGATGAGGTTCTCCTCTTCAACCCAGAGATAGAGCAATTCCTTTACACCAGAGAAATACCCCCCCTTCTTCTGCTCCTCTCTCCTGTCTGCATGACCTTGACGGTCGTGGTGCCTTATCAAGCAAGAGACAAGAACAAAGAACGAGAAGAATACCAGAAGGTTATGGCAGCGCTTTAGAAGTGCTTTGAAAGCGTAAACATAAGTTCTGTCTCTTTTAAGACGGAAACAATGTCGGTATAGCCGGTGATGCTCAGCCTGTTAGGTGATTCTAAACATGGGAACTGTGCAGGTAAACACGAGGTTAAGAGAAAGACAGCCGTACCATGCAGCTTTGGAATTCATCAAACGCAAGTTAATCGTCATTTTGCAGATATACAAAAAACCCTATTATATATATATATATATATATATATATATATATACACATATATATATATATTAGTGGTGGGACTTTAGCGTGTTAGTTACGATTAATTAATTACAACAAAAACACGTTAAAATATTTTAATTGCATTTAATCGTTTTATAAATTAAATTAAATTAAAATAAATTGAACAGTTTTCTCTCCAGACACCAGGGAACCTTAGTCAGTGCAGGAGTTCCTGGTCCACTGATCACATTGATGCACAAGACATGTGGCAGCTAGGATGAGAACAACAACAACAAACATGGAGGAATCCCTGAACAAAAGCAAACAAAAGCATCTGTTTGCTTTGGTTCAGGGATGTTTTTCTCTACACAATGGCCAGGGTTTCCACTACTCTGAATGGACTTGAAATTCTTATAAAATTGAAATTCTTATACAAATATTTTCAAGACATTAAAAGAGCTTTAGTTTAAATCAGGTGATATAAAAACCTGAATATAGCCACCATCGTGACATATTGTGGTATTGTCAAACTGATGCAAAATAAACAATATTTTGTTGTTTAAATGTATGTATCATTTGATTCAGTCATATACCAAATTCATTCAAATTGAAAAATGTGGCTTCTTGTAGCAAATATTGTTATACAATTTTTATATATATATATATTATACAATTTATACAATTATATATATATATATATATATATATATATATATATATATATATATATATATATATATATATATATATATATATATATATATATATATATATATATATAATCTTCTCAGAAATAAGCTTTATTGGATTAAGGTTATGTTTGCGTGGATAGTTGTCACATGGAGGCAACTCATGTGTGCTTCACTGTGCAAACCTGAGGCTGCACCCCTATTGGCTCCCCAAAAGTTTCTGGGGTAATTCTGCAGGCGGCTGCCATCCAGGGAGGAATAATGTGTTCAACATAGGAGGTCAGTCTTAATGCTCAACTTTATGCACAGACAGACAGACGGCAGTGTGGTCGAGACACTTCTCAGTCGTTGTTGACCAGAGGTCTTTGACCCGCTCCTGAAAAGGCCAGAGTGTGTGCAGGTTTTTGTCCCAGCCAATCACCTGTCCACCCATCAGGAGTCTGAAGACTGTCTGCTGCTGCTTGCTTCAGCTGACACCTGATGGTTGAAACTGTGTGTGCAGCCCTCGCCTGGTGATGTCTTATTCCTCGTGGCATATATGCTTTTTTAGGTATGTTATTAGTGTCATATAGATTCTCATCAATATTAGCAACTGGAGATTAAAAAAATAGATGCACTGTATGTTTGTATTTTGCGCCCTGGGATGTACATTTTAATTTATTTAACACGACAGCGTGACACTCAACAATGATTAATGGCACCGAGGTTGTTGTGATGTGTCATTGTTCATTTGCGACACCTCTCTCCTCCCCTGGCTCCCCGATTCAGTGGTCCTGCCAGACGGAAATGAGCGAAAGGTGAACTGAGGAGAATGACGAGGGAAGAGGAGAAAGTGAGAAAGACGAGAGGATAAAGGGAACAAGGGGACATTCCTGCTGCTAAAGAGTCAGCTGGCTCGGTTGTAGAGCTGTTCATCATCTTTCCCCCGGTGACTGCAGCCCGTGGACCCTTCCATGGAAGCACGGGGGGAGAAAAAAAAAGCCAAAGTGAGGGAGGAGAGAGAGAGTGGGAGATGAAAAAAGGGACAGAGATATATAGAGTGTGATAGAAGGAGAGACAGTAAGATTAAAAAAAAGTCAGAGGATGGGAATGATCCCTCCCTCCTGTGCAGTCCAGATGTCAGACAGTATGCAGGCCTCCCAGTGCAGGCCTCTGGGACGGGCCCGGCCTGGTGAAGCCCACTGACAGCACGGGGAGAACAGCTGTGCACAGGTCCTCAGCTCTCCTGCTCGCCGCTCAAATGTGGGACAAACAGCTACCGCTCCTTGTTTACACATGGTTCCTGTGTATGCGTTGTCCCTGTTTATATTACTTTTGTGTACGTGTTGTTTTTTGGGGCGTCCCGTGACAGCTATCGTTTGCCTGGTCATCATTTGTTTAAAGGTCTTTTTTGCAGCTGATGGCCCTCCAGAGGTGTCAGAGGTGCACGCAACAGTGGATACCCAAAGCATTGTTGCAGTTTTTTTTTTTTTTTTTTTTTTTCGCGGGACTGCACCTGATGTCTCTGTACCCAACTCCACTTTAGGCCTCACGATTTCAATCCTCTGTCGATCTTTTGTTTTCGCTTTGCCCTACAAACACGGTCCATCAGGTATGGACGACAGTTTTCCATCCCAAAATCTATGGAAGCAAGCAAACAAGCAAGCAGCTTGAACTAGTCTCCTGTAAAGCCTCAGACTTAAGTCGAGCGAAAACAGTCCGCTCTCCTTACAATATTGAGACATGTAAAAAGCATCCTCCTGCAAAAAGATGTATATGCAAGGCAAGTTGCAGCAGTTCTCCCTCACTAAATCCTGACAATGCCTTTATATATATATATGTATGTATATTACTGGTACATTTTAAAAATTGGTTTTAGGCGCACGTGTGTCCGTTTTGGGTCATGCCACACCAGTCCAGGAAGTGTAGCGGATTCGGCGCCGCTCTCCGACTACTTCATCTATCTGACCGGTGGTTTTATGTAAATCCCTGATAGACTCAATGTGGGCACGAACCAAAGAGCCATTCATTATGAATGAAGCGGCAAGAAGGGGGTCTGAAGTGAGTGAAACTGAAGAAGACCAGATAGACTGCTGTAAATCACTGGTGACTTGACTTTGACAAGAAACAGGTCTCATGAAGTTCTGTTGCTGTAGTGAAGAATTACGACTCTTTTACGTAAACTTTTCTCCTGGTGAATGATGGACTACCCTCTCGATAAAAACTGCTGGACTTAAAGTCGACTGAAGTGATTCCCTGTTTAGAAAACTGTGGGCTGAAGCTTTTTAGATTACTTAAACAATTTGATCATGACTGCTGAGTCAGCACGTTTGTCCAACACCGTCTCACTCCCAAAATATATGGTATTTGGCAGAACAGCTCGAGGTCACATTTTGACTCGGCTCCATGTCACATTGTTTGTCACGTGTTCGAACATGAATGTGACATCGATCACCAACTCTTGTGAATACACCCTGGTATCAAAGCATTATGTGGTGGTGTGTGGTGTGTGGTTATTATTGTTTTTAAAAACGAAGAAAATGATTTTTAACAACATAAACTGTCACAAGTGAGTCACAAGGTGCTCAGTTCAACTTGTGTGTTTAAGGCCTGTGGTATCTTACACAATGAGGCATTCTATAGCTCTACCGTCATGTTGAGCAGTGATTCTTAACCATAGGGCTAAGGCCCCTGGTTTTGCCGCGAGCGCCCCCTAGAGGGCCGCCTAAAATTTTGGGTTTTACACCTCTGAGGCGTGAGGGCCGCGAGATGTTCAGTTTAAATACACTTGAGCATTTTATGGCGATGCTTTCATTTACACTTTACTTACCTTCTTTAGAGTTTATTCATGAATGTTTTATTATATTTATTTTATTCAGAATTGTATTCATGACGTATGACGTTTCCAATTTTCTCAACAGTTTGCATCAAGGGTTTCTTTTTCTTCTTTTTATTCTTGAGTAAATGTGATGAACATGACTTGCACCTGGTTCTGCTGCTGGTTGGACTTTTCCATGACAATATCTTTGTGCTGATCACATGGTTTCATGCCATTTCACAAAGGTTTGGTTTGTTTACATGTGTGGTTATTGAACACAGATGAAATCAGTAACTCTGAAATCAGAAATCACAGTGTTGAATCAGTTCTATTCCTTAAATGGGCCCCTGACACACTTGTTCTGGAAAAGGTGGGCCCTGAGATCAAAAAGGTCAAGATTTTTTTCCATTTTACACAGCAACACACGAACACTGTTTTCCGACGTCACCCACTTAACTCGACTTTTTAGAAAAAACAATTTACAGTTTGAGGCCAAATCCATGGTAAACGTGGCATCAACCTTGCACGGTGAGGATGCTGGAGGTCTGGAGGGTCCAAGGCTGTATCCTCCTCAGAGAGAAGGGGGCAGGGCCATCCTGAAGACTCCACCATCCGACACAAACAAAGGGGTCTGAAGCCAGGAAGCCTTAATCGTTGCCCCTGCCATTAGAGTAATGAGACCTGATGGATGCACGCTCTGTGAGAGACCAGGGAAGAGGCCCTTCACTTCTCTTTCCTCACAGATGAGAGCTAATAACCCCCCTTCATCCTGTCAGTGTCGGCGTGCTCTCTTGGGCATATTGACAAAACAACAGTGGCCCTCCTGCCATTTTTCAGGGACTTTCTCCCTCATATGAATTTTGCGTTGCTGGAAGTTGCGTTGTTTAAATCAGGGGTTCTTAACCTTTCTGATCTCGGGCCCCACCTTTCCCAGAACCAATGGACCCGAGGCCCATTCAAGTAATAGAACTGATTCATTACTCTTTATTTCATTTGTGATCAACAACCATATTGAATCTACTTATGCGTAAAAAAAACCTATGAAATGACATGAAACAATGTGATCATTGCAAAGTGAAAAGTCCAACCAGCATCAGAACCAGGTACAAGTCATATAAAAAAAAAAATAAATAAATAAAAATAAAAAAAAAAAAATATATATATATATATATATATATATATATATATATATATCAGATTAGCAGATCTCCATAAAATGTAATTAATTTAAAAACAGCTTCAACAAGTGCTTTCATGAAAAGTTTTTACTATTTCTTTCTTTATCATTTTTTTCTGTTCAATAAATTCTCCATAGTTGGTAATTGTCACAGATTTGCAGCTGTCAAGTCAATTCAGTGACACACGACTGCCACGATACGTGGCTAATGTATTCAAACTGAGCGTCTCACGGCCCAAATGTGTAGAACCAAAAAGTTTTAGCGGCCCTCGAGGAGGTGCTCGTGGCCCAACCATGGGCCCTGGCCCCAGCCCTATGGTTAAGAATTACTGGTTTAAATGGTTGTAAACAAACAAGAGAATTGGTGTGAAACCTTCAAGCAAGACCTCAAGACTTGAAAAGACCTCAAGGCAAAACATGTTGTATGTAAGAGTAGGTTGAGCACATTTTGGTCTTTTGTTCTTTATCTGTGGAGTTCACCACAGTTTGGGGTTGATGGTTTTTCCTGCTTGGAATGTTACAAATTCACGTCCTAGAAGTGGGTTTTACGCCAGTAAAATTGATGTAGTGTTTTCCGTCTATTTAATTTAAGCTGGGGATTTGTTGTTTGGTGCAGATAGAAATATCTGAAACACAAGTAATGGATATTTTGCAGAAAGCAAAGAGCCCATGTGGAGGCCGTCTTTTTTTGAGAAAAGGCACCTTGATGTTGCATCATGGTCAAAGTGGCGATTCAACTTAGCAGAAGTTTTCTAACATCACAAGCTGGCAGACCTCTTGTCTGCCTGCGTTGGCTAATATCTCAAGCAGGTTTCATTTTTAAAGCTCTCAGCGGGCCTTTAAATGGTTTGCTGAGACTACGGTGAAGGCATCCCTCTGATTTTCCATTTCTCTCTCCTCCTATCCAGCGTCCTTTTCAGGGCCTGATTTATGGCCCACATAAGTGTGCGAGAGACGCTGAGATTTCAGAGGAAGTCATAAATAGAACCAAACCAAGGAAGACAGGAGAGAAGAGGAAACCGACTGAAAAGGTGACAGGGACACGCAGCCGGAACACAAATGCCGGGGAGGGCAAACTGAGGGTTTGTTTGTGCGGACGGGTGATCTTATCTCTGAACTTGTCAGTGGACTAAACTCTCTTCGCCTTTTTTATTGAGGGTCAATCCAACACACGTCGGCTGTGATGGCTTGAAGACGTTTAAAGGACCTTACCAACTAACTATTTGCACAATCAGATAAGGAATGTTTTCACCTGACAGGTGAAGTGGTCAGAACCTGGAAATAAGTTCAGGAATACTGTATTCCAGGTATTTGAAATCAGCTCCTCATAATGTCAGCCCAATATTTTCCTGGCTTCTGCTTTATCAGGATGAGAGTCGGAAATTGAAGCTCATTGGTTGAATATTGGATTTCAAATGTTCCGATTTTATGAGTTTGTGATTCATTGATCCACAACTGCCAATATATTTTTGACTTGACTTGAAGTCAAGACTTTTTATTTTGCTTTGCTGCTGGTTTAAAACACGCTTTTCACCCCAGTTAGCCATAAAGGTCTGGCAACTGAAGTTTTTTCAAACTGCACCCGAGCCTTATTTTGCATCACCACCCCACTGTCCATGACAAAACATGAGGCAGACTGCTGTGCACATTTACCTTTCAGGCAGTTCACACAAAGCAACAGTATATGGCAAGCAGGGCTGCCAGTTCTCACAGAATCAGAGTGTTGAGCTCCAATCCATTCACCTTCCATCCATTCATTTCTAAATAAAGTTAATGCATTTTAACGTGAGGCCAGTTCAACACATCAGACTAAATAACAAGGTCATTCACTCTGTGTATTTTAACAACCAATGAAGAATCCAAAAGGGTCTTAACACATGTATATTTCACTCAATACTAAGATGGTTAGCTATGTCGCCTGAACCCTGCCGTCAATACCTGGTCCTCTTGCCCCTGCTGTTGCTGCAACCTTTTTTTTTTTTTTAATCAAAACATAGCAAGAACAGGAAACAAGGCAACCAAGGAAGTCGCCACCAAAACGCGGAGTGAAGGAAACACACAGGGACGGGGAAAAAACTGTAACAGAAAATGAAAGAAAATTTAAGTCAAGCCTAAATAATGGGGACAACAAAAACGCACTCGGATAAAACCACGAGGCCCAAATAACGAAAAGTATTGGTGGTGGAATAAACACACACACACAAGGGAGAGAACCCAACAAGAGAAAACGAAGGTGAGCTACACAAACACTCACGAAGCACAAGGCTAATAGTTAAAGGCAGAATACAAAACGAGGATGAAACCAAGAAGGCAGCAAGACACGCACGCACAGTCAAAGAGCTATCGAACATGCAAGAGAACAAAGTCACCAGAGAGAGATCTTTACCGGTGGACGCGAAGTAACAATCTGGCAACACAGACTGCAACCAAGGTGCTGAAATCAGTGGATGGGTTCCAGCTCAGCTGCTGTGAAGGTGGACAGAAAACAGGAAACGGAAACCACATACAAGAAAAATGTAAGTGACAAAATAAAATCTCAAGGAAACCGAACATAACAACTTAATTCAACGACACATATAATGTGAATAACAACAATGACCCAGCTCTGACCTCCGTCGTCTTGTCTGTGGCAGCTGCCAAACCTTGCCATATCCAAATGACGCCCCTGGTTCCAAGGCCAAAAGGTAAGAATATCATAACTGCAATGCATGTTTTTTGAAAGCCAAGAGGAAACATGTAATTTTATGTGAAGGCCACCAGGCCAATGGTCAGGATCTGAATGCCCAAGGTTGTTCTTTATTGAAGTCTCTTCCTTCACAATGCACCAATCTCCTGAACTCACTGAAGCAACTGTTTGTGGAGAATACCATTTGGGAGTGTTAGTTTGAGAGTGGCCCATTTTGTCTGCCACCAGACCATGCGGTTCTATCTCACCTGTTTACTTTTACATCAGTATTGTCTTTGCCCAGCCAAGCTTCATTGAGGCTAGTACCTTCTTCTGACTGTTTCATCACGGCTAGAATGTTCTGGCCAGTGGACAGATGCCTTAAGAGCATTGCCAACAATGAACAGAAACAGCAACATAAGCCGCATTTCAAACCGTGAAACAATGAACAACCATTATTTTGATTCAGCTCTTAACATTTTTGAAAGTTGAGCTAAAAGCCAAAGACAGGTATGCTATTTTCAAGAGACTGGGTGAGATGAGTTCATCGCTACCAGACCTGAGATCTGAATTTCCTCAAGGAAAACATACTGATGTTCAATATAAAAATGGACTTTTTCCTGACTAACTTTCTTTGAACCTACTGTTTGATTTCACGGTTGCTCCACAGGCTAAGTGACTTAATGTTGGCCCATCCCTCAGGTAACATCTCAGCGAAACACTTGGCTTCAACTGCCAAATAGATCTCACAAGAGGAGACCGTCTTCATCATAATGATGAGGAGGCTACTACTCCTGTGCGTCCAATAAAGCCAGAACTACTGAACATATCATCAGTCTGATGTGTCAGTTGAACAGAGTCTCCATATACATTTTCATTATTTCCATTTTATGGTATTATAATGTGATCTAACTGTGATATTGTGCTTCTTATTTAACACTTTTTTTTATTCAGAGCTGCTTTTAAAATCCAAATTCATAAGAAACACAAGGCGAACTTTGCCTATGTGTGAAAATGGATGGTGTCTGGCGAGTGCTTTCTATGAGGCCAAGTTTATTTATTGTTTGTGTATCTGTGTGTGTGTTAGTGTGTGTAGAAGTAGAAGGCCCATACATCACATCCTATTTACAGTGTTTCCGTGAGTCATTTGCATGTCATTACAGCTTTGTTTTATAAGTGAGTGGCTATTAAGGAAGCTGCTCCATAAAATGGCTGTTAAAGTGGAGAAAGGCAGCAGTACGGATCTTAAATATCCAAGAGCACCTCACAGTGCTGCTTAAAAAGTGTGTGCCTGGGTATAAAACGGTGAGAGGAAGCGATCGCAGATGTATTTCCTTTGGGATTCACACATCTGTTTGGTTTTTTTAATGGCATCAAACTCATGCGATCCTATCTATCTTCCCTCTTATTTGGCCTTCCCTCTTTCTAACTGTCCTTCTGCTAATCTGATTTCCACACATCTGGACCGTGCTGTGTGAGGCCTGGTGGGATCCCATCTGTGTGGAGCGACACGACCGTTGTCAGGATTCATACCAGCTTGGCCAAGTGATTCGGGGTAGACACTTAAGTACCATTCATAAAAACTCAATTTTACTGGTTAAACTAGTGATCCAGCAATTCCACTTAGTGTGTGTACTTGTTTACGGAGCACAAAGGTGCTCTTGTCCTGTGTGACAACAGGAGCTGAGTAATATATTGGTGATATGGAACAACGCCTTGTCGAAAACACACCTTTTAATGTCCAATGTTTTTCCATTTTTCCCTATATTCATGTTTGATCTATTGTCCCTTTAGCCTTTACTTTGGTCACCAAGTGGAAATGCCAGTTATGCTATACCTGTTTTGTGTGTTGTCACATTTGTGGCGTGATGTTCACAGAAACACTGATCTTAAACAGCATAAATCATTGGCCAATATTTACACATATTCACATTCAGATTTAGAGCCTGTTTCTTCACTTCTTTCACGCTTCTTTCTTCTGTTTCAAGCTGTCTTGCTGACTGAGCACTAGACTGTTAGTCTGTTTACTTAGTGTGACTTTGAAGTGTAAATATATATATATATATTTTCTTTATGAAATTTTGCTCCTAGTTTTGATTTTTTCCCAATTTCTTTAGCCCTGTGACTTTTAAAATACACTTTTGTCTTTTAAGTTGATCTAGAGTAGCCAGTCACATGGACGTAACCTGGAGTATGGTCACTGATTTATTATTATTATTATCTTTAAAAGTAATAATAATAAGGATTTTCCTCTTCTATTGACTTTTAGGGAAGCAGTGACCAAAATTAAGTGAATTTTAAACTCAGAGGCTGCTTTTTTGGGGGGGGATTTTCGTGTTATAATTCAATTTTTGTCCTGTTTTTTATTCCTCCTCACAGTTTTGATGTATTAGAGAGGAAGTCACACATGGCTGATGTACACTAGTTTCGACAACACACCATTTGATGGCGAGTTCACTTTGCTGTAGTGTTATAAGTGCATCCCCTTCTTGTTTTCTTTTCTTTTCGTCAAACCCAACTGTCCTTCCTCGGTCCTCTCTGTGAACACCTTTTCTAATAGCAATTTCTCTTCCACCCGTTCTGCCCCACTCGCTCTCCTGGACATGACAGTGCGGCGGGATAAGGGAAGAGTAATTATGGTTCAGTGAGGCTGCCAGGTGTGATAAATGACTAATAAGGGGAGCGGAGCCCTGGGTCCTCTAAGGAGGACTATTACAGTCTTATCAGCACAGGACCGCAGCTCACAGTCTGGCCTGGGACAGAGGTCTATGTATCTGTGCCTACGCTGCTCCTAACCTTTTCACCTCAGTCATCCTCGGCAGCCAGCATCACTCCAGCCCACCCCAGAGACCCACTCTCTCACCCATGCCTCAGCCGCTGCTTCTAGAAGGCCAAATCTCATGGTCCATCACTTTGACTTTCAACAGACAAAATATGACTTCTGATAAATGTCCAAATCTAAAATACGGATTTGTGTAACCCCTCTATTCCTTTGCTGGTCCAACAGAATGTGTCCACTCAGGTTTCAGGTTTTTTAGATTTCTTTACTGGATGTGTGAACAAAAAGAAAAAACACAGTCACACTGGGGTCTCGATACAATTGCTGCTCACCCACTGACAGAGTCCAGCGAAAAAGAGAGTGAACTTGTAAAGTAGCGATCGTATAGTATATCATGACTAAACAAATAAACAGCAAGATTTACAGTGGATTATTACAAACGTTCAGGGACTAAATACACACAGGCTCTTGTCATTAACAAACACAAATCACGCACCTGAACAAAAAGGAAAAACACACAGTCGCACTGGGATGGTGTCTCGACACAACCGCGGCTCACCTACACATCAAAATACACAGTCACAGTGAAGCACGCACATCCACGTGGTTAACTGTTTAGCACACTTTTACCGAACATGACAACTCCATGAAACATTCACAAATGGTCACAAAACCAAACGTTCATGGCGCTTATACGAACAGTACAGTTCTTATCTCCACTGACTGGTTTCGATGTTAAAACATTATTTTTCAGCAGAGCGATGTGCTTCACCTACCCACTGACAGAGCACAGCGAAAAAGAGAGCAAACTGCTGAACTTCCGTCGCCCTTCAAAATAAAACTCGCCGAACAAAAACAAAGTAATAGCTCCCAAAATATAAATAGAACACCAACAGCAATGAAAGGGATTTTGACTAACCTCCAAAGTCTTACAACTTCTTCTTTCTACCTGAAGGAGAAAGAGCATATAGCGACCACATCAGTTGTTTGGCCTTTTTTACGAATGCTCCGGATGCCACCGTAGATGAGATGAGATCAGATGGTGGATTATTGTATGTGGACAAGAGCATACAGTCAATGTTAAGAGACATGACGAATGGGAATGTTGAAGAGTTCCACGTTGTCCTTTGATCTGCCTCAGAAAGGACAGGCTCGTGAGACATAAGATGATCAATAGGTTCCACCGACTGACAAACACAAAGCGCATCAACTTTTGTCCGCACTTGTACTGTTACTCTTGATGATTTTTCTTCATGTTGCCGTGCCAAAGCCTTGCCTTTTTAATGGCAGGTATGGCTCATATCTCTTCTTCACTGGCTGAAGGAATGAACAAGCAATGAGTTAAACGCGCGCCTGATCCTTTAACCCCCTCCTTCTGAAACTCTGGGCTAATTCATGGCCCCATTGATTACCCAGGGGAAATCTTTTATCTCCCCCATTTCATTCCTGAAGCGCTCTGTGGACATTTTAATGGCTGCACTTTCATCGTCTGTCAGATATTTAAATCCTGAAATGAGCGTGTGTGTGTGTGGTAAGTAGTGAGGCAACGTCGGGGCCTTTTCAGGTTCGGCATGTCAATCTTTAATGCCGGGAGATATGGACGAGCACTGACCTCTCACTTTGTCATTCCGCCACTCCCTTGCATAAATTGACCTCCTGATAAT